>NC_044310.1:131909854-132222354 GCF_007474595.2 Lynx canadensis | reverse complement strand
CTTTCTCAGTACAGGATACTTCCACAAAAATCCCAAAACCATGCACAGAAGGGAACAAATTCAACTAATAGATATCAGATTGACTGAACTATATCAAAACGCTATTTTAAAATTTGACAATCTTAAGGTAATTATGTTAATATTTCAAGTGGCCATGCACAGGAGAGGCCCTCTTTTTGTTCACAGTCCTAGTTAGAGTGCATTTGCAGTGCAAAATGACCAAACATTTCAACGTACAAGGGAACAACAGTTTCTGTGACACTATCTGCTTTTACACGATTCAAAGAATATGGGAACTCTTCCTGTTCCTGCAAAAAGAGATTCTGTCTTCTGTGTCTCAATAAAACGTGATTATGTAATCTATGTGATTGTTTTCCAGCAAACATCCCAATGTCCTTTTAAATTTGAGAAGATAAAGTGTGCGAGGAGTTTACTAAAATGATTAGGGAATGGAACCCGCTGACACCTGAAAAGCTCACCACCCAAACATACAAATATGCACACATAAAACATACTGTTCTTTTTTTATTTCTCTCTTCTATTCTGAACCTGTTCCTACATAATTCTGAACGTATAATATATTCACTTAGTGTATTTGATATGAAGCTTAAGGAAGAATAAGATTCTCTTGTATATCGCCCAACTCCTTAAATAATGCATATTCAGAATTCTTAACATTCCATTTTTTTTACTTGCCAGTTAGAATAGAATTTTCTTAATATGTGGAATTATAATTTTCTCCATCCACCCACAATCTATTCTAATGTATTTATTTTGGATTCCATAATTCTAATGTATTTATTCGAACACCTTTTGGATACTAATACTACTTTATATTTAAAAATTTACACAGCTTTTTCTTTTATATTACTATTCTTAAAAATCTTAGGAGAAAGTACTTAAAAACCCTGAAAGTAATTTACAAATTAGAGCCTTCTCAAAATGGACTGAGGTAAGTTGAAAATCTTATTATCTGTAATGAGTCACCACAGGAAAATTAGTAATCCATAACACTTAAATCTCATATTCTAATTATTCAGAAATTAATCCAGATCAATTAATTAGGTGTCATTAATAGATTTGACAAAATTAAGTGTAATAAATTTAGTTAAAAATGTTAAGAATTCTTAAGCTCAAATGTTCAGGATTATATTTTTCATTCTTCAAGAAAAGAAATGTTTTATCTTGGGTGATGTTTTGTTAGTCATTACAACACTGGTTTCAGATGGACACAGGATTAACTTGTACCCAGAAGGAAGGAAAGAAAGAGGTTGCTGAAGCTGAGGAAGAAGGCAAATAAATTTGGAGCACTTCATTGTGTTTTTACTTACACTTTATTGTGTCAGTGAATCTTACCTATTCCCATTTTAAAAGTTCCTACTGAAAAATATTTCCAATCTCTTTTCTAAATTAAATGGGCCTATCATACTAGAGAAGGGAATTTCGGCATGCAGAATCTAAAAGCAAAGGTACAGAGGAGAGGTACGATTGCAAGCAATGTTAGAGGAAGTACATCTGTCAGCAACATAAAGCTTAAGGCACATGGAGGGAAACTTCACCAGTGTGTTTTCAACTCACTTGAAACATTGATGAGCTGAGAGCTAGAAAACAAACAGCTGTAATTACCCAGGAGGAACAGGGTTTGTGTGCTCAGACCACTTTTGATTGTGAAAGTTTGTGCAACTTAAAAATAGATCCTGCTGTATTCTTTTCTTTGTCTTGAGTTGTGCTAAGGTGATCAGGTAGTCTCAAATCTTTTTCAAGTGTTAGCATTTTCTAAGCAATTAGTTTCAGTAATTGAGTTAGTTTAGTGAAAGGCTATGAGCCTTACCACTGGTTGATTTCAGGGCCAAATTAATGTGTTTTAGAAACAGCACTAATTCTTAGCAAGTGTAGGACTTCTACAAGTATATCATCCTTTTGTAAAGCCATTATAGATATTGTCTGTATTGACAAATGACATCTGTATGAAAATTAGGATGGTATACTTGAAGACAATTCTAATATATGTATGTGTATATATGTATGTGTATTATATATATATGTGTGTATTATATACACACATGTGTATGTGTATTATATATTATATATTACATATGTATTATATATATATATGTATATATATATAAATGTATATTCATTTTCAGTCTTAGTTTTATAAATTCTGTTTAATTAGAAATAGATTGTTGTACAGATATGACTTCTTAACACTGATTTATTCGAAGAGATTGCTTAACTAATCCTGCTCAAGAGACTTGGAGTCCAAATTTCTACTGGTTGTTTGAATAAGTCGACTTCTACCGACAGCTAACTAGCTGAATGACTACCTGTGGGAAAAATATGATTAATTTGGCTCTATATCATAGCTCAGAATGTGGAAGGATAATCTAAAGTAGTTTATTGTTTGCTCGAAGTGAATCTTTTTGTAGTGGATTTCCATCTTTGATTAGTGTTAATATTCTATTAATTCGTGTTCTCTGGCCTCAAACAGACTTATTTTTAAGAATAACTGCAGGGGCGCCTGGGTGGCTCAGTCGGTTGAGCCTCCAACTTCGGCTCAGGTCACGATCTCGCGGTCCGTGAGTTCGAGCCCCGAATCGGGCTCTGGGCTGATGGCTCAGAGCCTAGAGCCTGTTTCAGATTCTGTGTCTCCCTCTCTCTCTGCCCCTCCCCCATTCATGCTCTGTCTCTCTCTGTCTCAAAAAATAAATAAAGGTTAAAAAAAATTATTTTTTTTAAAAAAGAATAACTGCAAACAAGATTTTGAAAATTAAAAATGTCAGATAAGCATACTAATAGCTTAAAATGATTGATCATTGAAGGATCTGTTAAAGATATTCTTTATTAAAACATCATCCAGAATCTATATCTTTCTCTTGATAGATGGTGTTTAAAAAACTAACTTACCATCCAAATTTTCTGATATAGTCTTTTTTTGTGGCAAGAATCCTGGTACATTATGGACTTTTAATTGCTGCTGAATTATACTCTATTTCCAGTTGATTTTGGTTTTAAATAGATGCAAGTCAAAACCACATATCCGCAACATACACTACTAGATTATTTATTCTGTTTGTTAGCTTAACATCTGTAGGAGAAGAAGTAGCAATTGCTTTGGTATAGAGATTTACTACTTAGTTGGAAACAACTCCTGTTATGCCTGTTACTGAGACATGCCAACCTCTTACATAGAAGGGCTGTGCAAAACCACAAAAAAAAAAAAAAAAAGCCAAAGAACTCACCTTTACCAACTCTACCACCAGTAATCACTCCCCAACAGAAGAGACTTGTTAATAATTCTACCAATTTTGGGATTGTTAATTTGTATGAATATTCATGGACACTGGGACTCATCTATCTGGATTTCTCCCTCACAGTTCTCTTCCTGATATGATGGAAAACAAAGAATAGTTTGTAAGAAATAATAATGAGTATGAGGCCAAAATGAACTTTTTAAAAGTGCCAAAATAAGCACAGTAAGGTTTTCCCTATATTTAATTCATTAATTCACTTCAGTAAACTTTTCTTGAGCAGAGACATCATTCTAAACACTTACCTAAGCACTGAAGATGTAGAAAATCCTATTTTCTGCCTTCGTGGAATTCACATGTCGTAATGGAGGTATGTAAAAATTGATAAGGAAGAATAAAACAAAGAGCATCTAATTCTGCTTGAGGTGATGCAAGAAAATTCCCCTGAGATAGCTGATGGTTGACCTGCATCTCACTCTAGGAGTTTGATAGGCAAGTGAGGGAAGGAAGAACACTTCAAAAGTCAAGAACTATATGTAAAGTGACACAAGTGCATAAGAAAACATTGTACAATCCAGAGAACTCTAAAGTTCTTTGATAAGTTTCATGCAGAGGGTTCTGAGTGGTGAGGGATGCGTTTGAAGCTTAAAAAAAAAAAAAGTTCTTGGTGTTAGACCTGGAGGGGTTACATTAGAATAAGGATACAGTATGACCTACTTAAAATGCATTGAATAAAACTATGAGAGGAAGAGAGTGGAAGATGATTCTAGGATGTATTCTCAGTATTATACAGGTATTGTATGATATTTTACTATTAAGCATAAGAAGATTAGAACTGTTGCATATATGTAGCACGTCCTGTGATTTATTCTTAGAAGGTTAATATGTACATTATTACAATCATAAAACTTTGAGCTAAAGGGTCATATTTGTTACATTGATCAGCTCCCAAACAAGGCATGTTAAGTGTTACTCTTTAATGTATCACTTTCATGTAACTAAAGGCAAAATAAATGACAGGGGAACCATATGAAGTGAACTCCTTTTCAGATGAAAGTTAGGAATTTGGAACATGTATTTAGTATTTTAAGCAACCAGAATCCTATCTTTAAGAAGCTACTAAACTACCAACTTAGTTTATATCTAAGTTTTGCCCTCTTGTATCTTAACTTTGGGACATATAAGACTGTTTCAATATTATTCAAAAGTATATAACAAACTGTCACTCAGCTTTGCACTAAACCTCAAACGGGAGGCCAAATCTCCCATAATTCACTTTTTAGTTTTTGACACAAGCAGCTTTATACTTTAAAAATAAGGAATTAAAGCAGGTAGCTGAGGTTGACTGGCATCCCAGGAGTCACACAGAAAAGCAGTGTGAGAGCAGAGTTTAAACACTGGGACCTTGAGTTCTCATTCTCCTATTTTGATTAGTGAGCCTTAACATACCAACTCAGAAATGCACAAAATCGTTATGCTTCAGCATCCTTTCTGACCCATTCTTAAAGCCGTAAGATGGCTTGTAGAAAATCAACTGAAAAACACTTTGAGCTAACTATATTCCCTGTCAGTTTTATTAATTGGTTGAGTAGGGAAAAAATGTGCTGAGTGAACAACAGGCTGAAAAACTATGTAACAAGTTTGCAGAATTGTATGTCCCTATCTGACTATTAGCTTCATCCCTTGAGAAAAATTAGTGCTTTGAGTTGATGAGGGATGTAGAAAGGAAATGGAGAAGTTCATTTTAACCCCTTGAAGTAGATTTACATTTGTTACAGTAGGAAGTTAAAGTAAAACTTTAGGAATCAACCATAATGGAATCTAGAAGGAAAAATGAGACTTCTCAAAATCATTCAATAGAGACTGTTTAAATTTTGAAGGCAAAACCCAACAGCCAATGTTTCTAGTTCTGAATTTCTAGTCTGTCCAAAATTGCAGAAAAATCTGTTTCTACTGCTTTTTCTCTGATCCACTGTTATCACTTATACAGTGATATTCCATTGAATCACATGTATATTAATATCATCATAACTGTATATATCAATATATTAAATACTATTTAGAAAAACAAGATAGCTGTCAGACTGGTGACTTCTGAACTTTCCATAATCAATGCCTTCACAATCAAATCAAGCACTGATTTGTTTTGAAAAACAAATGTGGAGACAGAGAAATGTGCATGTATATTTGAAGTTTTTCCAAAGCTTTCCACATATACTTGCATATTTTGTTTAGACACAAGAAACACATTAAAGATTAATTTTTGAGGAAAAACACACAACCTAGATTTTTTCTATTAGATGAGAATTTGCATTCTAGCTCTGCATTAGGTTTGTGACTTAGAGAAAGCACGGAACCGGCAAGTGAATGCTGTATGCTAAATGGGATTGTAGAACCAGTCCAGAAAACCCACTGTGGTTGTGGAAACCACAGGATGCCAACCAAAGTGAGATCACTGTGCTCTCAGAGCATCTTCTGAATTAGGTCAGTGTGACCATGAGCCAGTGCTTGAGCATCAGATAAAAAGGAGAATGGGAAGGGCAAACCCAAAGAGCACTTTTGAGTTCCATTAGCAGAAATGTGTGGCATGTTCTCATTCAGTCTACAGGTTCAAAACTAAGAGTGCCAAGAGAAAAATCTATGCAGCTCAATAAATGTCTCAGGAAACTATCCAATATTCTCATTAGAAGCACTAAGAAACTGAATTGTGTAATTTTTAATGAAGTCAATTAAATATTAAGAATTTTCGGGGCGCCTGGGTGGCGCAGTCGGTTAAGCGTCCGACTTCAGCCAGGTCACAATCTCGCGGTCCGTGAGTTCAAGCCCCGGGTCAGGCTCTGGGCTCATGGCTCGGAGCCTGGAGCCTGTTTCCAATTCTGTGCCTCCCTCTCTCTCTGCCCCCCCCCGTTCATGCTCTGTCTCTCTTGTCCCAAAAATAAATAAACGTTGAAAAAAAATTTAAAAAAAAAAGAATTTTCAAAGATGTTTGGGGAAAATATTAAAAAGTATAAATTGCTCTTCCGTTTATATGGGATATCTAAGTGTTTATTACCTAAAAAATATACAATTTATGATATCTAAATGAATATAGAAAAATATTGTGTCTAAATTTCTATTAGATTTTCCTAGCCTATGTCTACCGGATATCTAGCTGAATGGTTTATTTCAGGGAATTTAAGCATACATACGATCATGCTGTTCACCTGTATTTTGGTTCATTTTCTCTTCTTTTCAAAATCAGGATTAGGCGATGCTTCCAGTCAAGTTCTCACTATGAGTGCTATGTCGTACTTAAAAATGAGTTCCAATTTTTTCAGTAAGTCAGGTTTTTACCCTACCCATTTAAACTCATTATGCAAAACAAAGTATGCAGAACTGGAGAAGCATGTTTAGAGGGTCAAAGCCTAGGCATTTTGCCTAACACAGTATTAATTATCTTCTGAGGTGAATTTTTCATTGCAAATGTGCCTTGGTGTAATTCATCCTTTTTCTTTCTATGTATGCATCTTCTACCCTAATAGATTGGAAACACCTAAAGAAGTTTGCATTTAACTTCTACCTCGGTCACTTCACTGCAAGGACTGAGTCAACTGGGCAGGGCAGACAAAGGCACAGGAAACAGTGATTAAGTGGGAAAGTGCATGGGGCTCATGTAGAGTAACTCATAGGGTAAAGTACTACACACTATGCCAGAATTACTGGCCTCAAACAAACAATGTGTTCTTTGTCAGGAAGATTCACTCCTGCACTTTGCTTAAAGTGATTTTCTTCTTTACATTTTGTTTCTCCTTATTTACTAGAGATGTCTGCAATATGCAGAGGGAAGCAAAGGTCTCCTGTATGACTATAACTACAAATAGAGAGGCAGCAATAACTTCTCTCAGTATGAAACAGAACTGTAGGATAATAGGGCCAGAAGGGATTTTCAGAGGTCATCCAGTCCATCCATCTGCCTTTAGGCTGGACTGAACCCAAACTTGCCTAGGCAGATTGCTATCTACCCAATTTGGAAGGCCTCCAGGGAGAGAAATTCTAACAGCCATTTTTAGTAACACAGTCAATGCTTAGCAATTTGTACTCTGAGCAATGCTTGCATATCGTGTTATAAAATTCTCCATGCCTTCTCAATTTTAGTCTTTTCCCTCAACATTTTTCTGTAGGTTAATCATGTTTTTCCCGCACCTCTCCAGATAGTTTCAAATTTTCAACATCTATACTTATACTCTGCTCCTACCAACTAACAGAGATACAGTTTAAGTGACTAGTATTCACTATAATTGACTGTCAGAGCTTCTAACTCCTATGATTCTTCTTTACATGTTTCTTACACCTTAACATTGCCTTGTTCACTAATGTTGCATCAGTTAGGAATTGTCTTTGGCTATGAATAATAGAGATCTTTAAAAGGCTGGAAAAAAAAGATAGAAGTTTTCTCTCATGAAAAAATGTCCAGAGATAGAGAAATATATGTTCCATGGCAGGTGAGGTGATCTCATGATGTGTGTTCTAGGTTCTTGTATTTCTGTTCTGCCATCCTTCTCACTTGCCTTCCACCCTCAAGGTAGGCTAATGGCCATAGATGGCCACTGAAACTCTAAATATCACATCTGTGTTCCAGGAAAAGGAAAGAAGGATAAAATATCCCTACCAAGCAAGACAAACCCCTTCACAAGGGACTTTACAGAAGCCTAAGACCCTAATTTCTATCTTTGTGCCATTGGCCAGAATTTTAACACACAACCACCCTTATTTGGATGAAAGGCTGAGAGATGCAGTTTTTCAGTTGTACAAACACTGCCTTAATAAAATCAGACTTGGAAGAAAAGGATAATGGATATATGGTAGCAACTAGAAGTTGATGCTATATGTGTTAATAGAGCAATCCGATAGTTGACTCCTCACCAGATAGGTGTTACAGTTGCATTATGTTTGATGAAATTTTATGGGAAGATTCTAAAGGACAGAGAGCTGGTCATTGACGGGCTTCGTAGTTTTGAAAACCAGTGGAATGAGATGTTCAGACCATATTACTAAGACTCCCTCCAGGTATAAAATTGTATACATTAATAAAAATATTCAGTACACCTTGGGAAATGTAAGAGAAAGGTCAGGTTGTGCTGTAGCAAAGAGTTCCCAAAATTCTAGGCATGATGTCCATACAGCATAGTTACTAGGGAGCCAGTAAGTGCTGGCTGCTGCCTGAGAAAACCCAGATAAATTTGGTTTACAAGAGAAAGATCCTCTATCCTCTGCTCTCCTTCCCATTTTTATTTTTTGCTTCCCTTTTCTTCCCATTTCCTTCCTTCTCCTATTGCTACCTTCACTCTTGTCATATCTCATACTTTTTCAGCATTTACTTTACACTTTTATTCGTTCAAATTTGGGCTTAAACCTGAGATTCTTAAAAAAAACTTACCAGTATTTCAAAAGCTTTACTATTATTTCACTTCTGTGGTCAGCCAATCCTATTTCATACTTTTTTTTTTTTTAACGTTTATTCACTTTTTGACAGACAGAGACAGAGTGTTTGCAGGGCAGGGACAGAGAGAGAGAGAGGGAGACACAGAATCCAAAGCAGGTTCCAGAGTCTGAGCTGTCAGCACAGAGCTCAATGCAGGGCTGGAACTCATGAACCATAAGATCATGACATGAGCCGAAGTCGGACGCTTAACCAACTGAGCCACCCAGGCGCCCCAATAATTTATTTTTACTATGTGGTTTGTCATCATGTATAAATGTTGTTTTATTTAATATTTTGAGATTGCCAAATCATGTTGTACTTTATCTTATTCCTCTCCAATGGTAAATTTCCTGTCTTTTTTATGTTTTGTTTTGCTCCCCTGTCAATTGTTTCCAACCAAATAACTATGTCCCAAATATTTTATTGCTATTGGTTTCTATTTTATTTTGAAGGATCCTTTAACTTCCTTCCTTCCCTCCCCTCCCACCAACACCAACATGTCTGTCCGTCTTCTTCTTTCTTTCTTCTTCTTTCTTTCTTTCTTCTTTCTTTCTTTCTTTCTTTCTTCTCTCTCTCTCTCTCTCTCTCTCTCTCTCTCTTTCTTTTTTCTTTCTTTCTTTCTTTCTTTCTTTCTTTCTTTCTTTCTTCGATTCCAAATCCCATTAGGTGATTACTTCTGCCATTTTTTATACCTAAATAAATTCATATCTGTGAGATCCAAATTAAGAAAGCAACTTTTACCACATCGTCCTCGAAAGTAAGTAGGCATGATGCAGGCACTGAAGCATATTGTAATAAATCTCACAGTAAAAACAACATATGGATAGTTTTATATATATAAAATGTGTGTGTGTGTGTATAATATTATATATAGAGAGAGAGAGAGAGAGAGAGAGAGAGGAAAGAGAAGAGAATATAAAAGAAATGGAGTATGAATATAGTATAGTATCATTTGATACCATTACAGTTCTAAAATTAAATTTCTGACTGCTAAAAGAAGAACAAGATGAAGAATTCTACATACTGAGAGGGATCAAAGTCAGAATGGAAAATCTTGGTGATTGTACCAAATTCCTTCTGCATATAGCTCACTAAGCCTTTCCTCTTCATTATAAAAATGGGTAAATCCACATCAGTGTGGTGGTGTGCTTTCCTTTTGAATGGGAAAGTGAGGAGGTAAAGAACTTCTTGGAATGAAACTAAAAGCCTCTTCCATCTAGCCACTCTGTGTCAGGAATATCTGTGTGGGTTAGCTAGCGAGGACAGTGTGGCTACTCTGGTATTAACAGTTCCTGTTTACGAATCTGGGGTTGAAACAAATGTTAGAGAATTGCAGTCAGCAATATCTGACAAACTGGAATTACTGTATTCTAGTTTATACGTTGTACTGGATTCAGGGCACCTAAAATCAGAAGAAAAAATAACTTGAGGCACACATATAAAACCATAGTGGATTTTTAAATTGCTGTTGTATTATTTACTCCTTGCTCAAATGGAAATGATACTATGAAGAAAGAAATTGCTCTCTTTAAAAAAATCCAGATACAGAGACATCCTTTATTATTGTCAAAGACTGTTTTTATTTGTTTCTTGGCTAACTATCTGTGTTGAAATCTAAAGTTTTTTTTTTTTTCTATTTGATTGTTGGGTTTTTCTCCTAAAGTGATTTAGTTCGCCAGTGTATTTTCCCTTTTTTTTTTCAATAGCTTTTTCTATTTCAAGTGACATTTTATTTTTATTTTGGATGTGTAACAGTTTCTGTGAGAAATATTTCCCGGAGCAAATATAAATATTTCTAATATACTAAATTATAATGATTTTTTGCTATTCAGGTACCCCTGGAATATATAATAATTCTTTTGAAGAGGCAATTAGCACTTAGTTCAGTGACTTGAGTGGCACAACTTTTTGATGTTTACTGCATGCAACCAAGGTACTACATATCTACAAAGGACCAATATTAATATAAACAAGAAATGCCCAAAGGTTTCAGTGTAAGTTTACTAACGTAGAATATTAAAGGATCGTCCAATTACCTTCATGAGGTCATGGAAAGGTTGTTCACTCACTATCTTGTCAGTACAGCTTGTTATTTACCTCTATTCCAGTCTAAATTAACACTGGAAAATTGTGTCAGACAAGTTTCCTAAGTCTTTAGAAAGAAATTACAATATATAGTTGCATCATAGGCACAAATGCTGTGGATGTTTAGGGTCATATTTATGATTGTAATGGTCACTAAAACATAATTTTTGAATTATGTTTGCTTATTTTTCAATTGAAAATGATATGAAAATACATATATATATTTAGAGATAAATATATAATACATACATGTATTTATATATACTTGGCTTTGGAAAACTGGTCACCAGTAAACAAGGCACAGAACAAAAACTGAAATCTGTTTGATATGTTCAGGCCAGTTTTACTTGAAAATTGAAGGGAACAATGGAGTGTTTCCCCTGTTCTTATTGTGTAATGGGAGGAGAATATTATGAACTAAGATTAGGTATGAAGCTATATTTGAACTAATGTGTTAAAGATCAAATAAACGCCACTTTAGGTAGTTATAAATAAATTATTTTTTAATAGTACATCTGTGGAAATCTAATTTAGTAATTAGGGCAGAGTAGGTGCCATTATTGCGATCATAATGGTTAGAATAGACTACAATGGAAGGAGCTATAAAAGAAATATTTATGGGAGGATGATTTAGCAAATAAGACAAAGTGTCATATGTCTGAGAGAAGGCTTTGTGGGGAAAAACTGATTTACACAAACTATTTAAAACGGATTTGAAACCTGATGTATTGGTCTTGGAGACTATGAAATTCCAGTGAATTTAATTGTCAAAGGGCAGAAAAATGGTATAAAATGAACATTAAATGTTTATATGGTCTGCATGTGGTAGATGAACCTGAACTAGGTAAAGAAAAAAAAAACAGTTTGATAGAGAATAATCTCCAAAACTGACTCAGTGTCAACTATTTTGTATGACTGCAAAGAATTCTTCGCTCCAATATTCTATATCACTTTTGTAGTTAGATAACTGCATTTTATTTATTTTTTTAAATTTTTTTTTTCAACGTTTATTATTTTTGGGACAGAGAGAGACAGAGCATGAACGGGGGAGGGGCAGAGAGAGAGGGAGACACAGAATGGGAAACAGGCTCCAGGCTCTGAGCCATCAGCCCAGAGCCCGACGCGGGGCTCGAACTCACGGACCGCGAGATCGTGACCTGGCTGAAGTCGGACGCTCAACCGACTGCGCCACCCAGGGCCCCTAGATAACTGCATTTTAAATTGCAAGGAACTTAATCAGATGTAGAGAAGGAAGTATCATGTCTTCCAAAAGAAAGGAGTATAAAAGAAAGACATATGAAAATATTTTTTTTTAATTCACAAGCATGCCCAAAGACTGTGTCATGGGTAGGGTATACCTCAGATAGCTTTCTTTTTGGCCTTCAGGTTTCAGAAGCATGTTTTCTTTGTAATTCTGTATTTATGCTAGTTAATGTTCTTTATACAATCAGTCTTCAGAAATATGGTTCATTTCTTCAATCTTTTATTTACCTATTATATAAATATTTGCTGAAAATCCAATATAAGCTGGTCACTATGCTTGGCTCTGGAAATACGCAGATGGTTTTTATCCTCAAAGCGTTCCCTTAATTATGTGTGGATACAACTCATTAGCTGAAAATTGCAAACTAATGTAGTTAGAGCACAGATAGAAATACAGTATTGCCTTAGAGAAGTCACAGTTGGATCTAAAGCTTGAGTTCCTGAGAGGAATATGCCATGGATTAATTCTAAGTATACCACTTACAGGGAACATGATCAGAATACACTGAATTTTACTTCAAATCACACATTATTTTTTTAAATCTTTAAATCAGTTTATTTAGGTGTGAAATAATACAAAAATCCACTGAAATGTTTTCCAATACTTATTAGGTTTCTTTCATTTGCAGTTGGCCATATTACTTTCAAATATCTTCACTAAAAAGGAGGATTTATGGGCTCAGATAACTTCATTTGGGACTCACCCGATGGTCCTATTGACTCAGAATTAAATTCTCCTTTCAAGGCCGGGGAAAATGGAGCTGTTTTTTGCCGATATTGCCAGTCAATGTTTTGGGTCTGAATTTCTGTAGCTCCCCCACCGTGTCTTTCATCCCACTCATTAGGAATTAAGTAGAAGTGTTAGGAATCCACTACTTTCTTCTCACTCTGTCTTAAATCCATCACTACTTAATTAGGTGTATATTATTATGTCTTCCTCCATTATGTACATCACCACAGAACTATAATCATTATTTTTTCTTCTTTTCTGAGTCTTCTTTTCTGAGTCTTCACTGTGGTCTCTATAATCCACAGTCCACTATAGAACTCCCTGCATGTTGAACCTCATCTCAAAAATTCATCAACTTCCTGGCTTCTTTGAGTCCTGCAGGTCTCTCAAATGAAAACTGTTTTCCTCACAAAAAATCTAGCATTGGGCCCAAAGCGGTAACTTTCAGGTAATTTTCCCCCTCTCCTCATTATTGCAAGAACAGCACTCCCTCCATCTCTAAAAAATGTTCAGCTTTATAGCTCATGCTATTAGATGATTTTATCCATTCCCTTCATTGCTTTTACACATGATACCCAAGTCATTCCTCCTTCTTTTTCAATCATCGTATTTCTGTCTAATCCAATATACTTCTGTCGTAATTCTTGGAAATTTCAACGTACTTTTAGATAATATTATAATAACTTGGCCTCTCAATTTCTTTCTACAATCTCAGCTACTCATACTAGTTGCCATTCTCTAGAGTCAGAATTTGCTTTGGTAACCATTGCAAACCCTCATTATCACTTTAGTCATCCCTCTTTTTTACCACAACCACCTATCTTTTCTGCTCACTCCTTCCTCTTATGAGATAGTGAGAGTACTATCTAGGACTTCCATCCCAATACTACCAGAATATTATATCCATTATACTCCCAGATTTCACAGTTTAAGACACACTTGATATGTTCACTGCCAATTTTATTATTCCTCAATTCCATGGTCTATCGTTTAATCATTTCACTACATTGTATCTCAACTTCTTTAGCCATTCTCTTACTACCTCATATTCAAGTGGTAAAACCACATCCCTAATCAAATCCAACTTTCCATCTACTCCATGCCTTTATCTGTCTAAGTGAACCTGGCTGAAAACAACCAACCAACCATGTTGACTTTCAGTCCATTACCATAAACTTCAATTTTGTCCTTAATATTATCAGCCAGTCATATTATACAATCCAAACTAACTTCCTGTCCTTGAAGTTTATTTTACATTTTGTCTTTTCTCAGACCAACCCTTTCTTACCCATCATTTCTGAATTAATGATTTTATCTCCCAGAAGGCTGAGGAAACTGAAGGAACCAGAAAAAAAAAATGTGCACTGACTCCCATCACTACACTACAACATATCTACTCTTTGATGTCTACACTTACTACTGACCTGATGCTATAAATGACTTATCTATGGTCTTACCTGATGCCAATACAAGGTCTCATCTGTTCTAGGCTACTCAAATACATTGATCTAGCTTCTTCTCTCTCTCCTACATCATTCATTTCTCACCTTTACGGGATCATTTCTTGAACATTAAGTCATATCTTCTATATTGAAAAAAAATATATAATATATATTTATATGTAAATGATAAATAAGTAAAGTTTCCTAACTCCACTTCCCCTGTCATCTATTATACTATATCTTTGTTTCTCTTATATTATTGTTTCCATTTCTCCTACTCTCATTCTCTAATAAACATGCTATAGTCAGGCTTTCTCTTGCACCACTCCACTAAAACTATCCTCGTCAAGGTCACCTCTGCAATGGTATACCCATTCAGTTTACAATTTGTTCTCTTAATTTCTCTATCATTAATATCTGACATAGCTGATTACATTCTCCTCTTCATTAAATATTGTTCACTTATCTTTCAGGACACCACCACACTTGGTATTCTCCTTAGTGCACTGGTTACTTCTATTCTACTCATTTATTATTCCTTTATATCTTTTATGCAAACCTCAGTCCTTGTTTTGTTTCTCTTCTCTACTTAATTTACAGTTTTGTGCTCTCATTTATTCATAACTTTTGATATCATCTCTGTGCCAATGACTTCCATTTGTTTTCTAGTGCAGACTCTTTTCTAACTCCAGAAATCTACATCCAACTGCTTTCTCTACGTCTCTGATAGATACCTCATAGTCACATGCCCAGGGTCTTCTCCATTCCTCAAAACTATTATAACTGTTATAACAGTTTTTTTTTCTCCCTTATGACAACATTGTCATATCATATTCTGTTCTCAACAGATTCACTAGGTGACCTTTTAAAAATTTGTATAAGGTCATATCAGGACATATCACTGTTTTACTTGAAACCTAATCCATGGTTTTCCCCCATTATATTGAAAATAAAGTCTAAAGTCCCCCAGTGACATGAGAAACTCTATAATCTGGCTTCTTATTGTTTGTGCATATCCCAAACACATGATTGGTTATTCCTTAAAGTATTTTAGTATTTTCACTTTTTCTAAAATGTATGAGGGATGCTTTTGCCTTGATCCTTTGTATGAGTTGTTACATAAAAGGGGGGTATTTTCTTATTATCCTTTTATTCTTTCAGAATGCTTATAGTCGGGAAAGGCTAAAGACTCTAATGGGTGATTGTAATAATGGAAAATTGGTTACCTCGGATCATAATTAGTTTAGCCATATTTTTAAAAGAAAATACTTAACCCTCTGAAGAGAATGCAGTCTGATGTCAACAACTTGCAAGAAGAACATAAAAAAAACAACATGTGAAGTTTTAGTAGCTATATTTAAGAAGAATTAGGTTTGAAAGTAAATTCATGTATCCTAGTTTTATTCTGCTTTAAAAGTCCAAGACCAATATGAGTCAGCTTAGTCTTTCAGAGTTTTTATCTTTGTGGTTGCACAAATTCTCTTCTTCTCCCTTCTATCCGTCCACAGTATTCTGTTTTCCTGGCACTCAAGTAGAGAAAGACAGTGAAGGCCCTTGCCCTTCTTCCTCATCAGGTTCAGAAGAAATTGCAGTCAGCTCCAGGGTTAGGCTAAGGGAACATCTACCTGCATCAACATTTCTAAGACATTTATTAAGTCTCTAACATTAATCAAATCATAGAAGGGACATATGGAGCGTAGCTACACCATACACAGCCTTGTACTGAGAGCTTCCAATTTATTGGGATATGGGCAATTATATAACATGTTTCACATATAAATATATTTAAATATAAATCTATGCATATAAATATATAAATATGAATTTTAGCCAGAGTTAAAGACACTTGTGTACTCTCTTTAATGTACCCTCCTCCCTGAGGAAATCGATTAGAGGTAGATTGCCTGGGAGCTTTTGCAGCTACATAGGTGTTGAGATATGATCCTACCCAGTTTTGTGAGTCAAATGTTAGCTCAGCTTATTAACCAGGAACTCATATTTGAATCAGGGTGCTGCTAGACTGCAATTTTTGTCTGTCTTAGGGCTCTGGACATCAGTTGTGCACTGGTAACTAAACATAGCCCTGAGGCTAATTTCCCCTCAACAGGTTGCTATGCAAGAAAAAGTCAAATGCTTATATCCACTTATATATATGAACCTTTGTATGACAAACAAGAAAGGGAATGAGGAGAAACCAGGACGAGTTTTTTAAATGACTCTTTTCTGGGTGTACTTGGGTGGCTCAGTTGGTTAAGTGACTCTTGATTTCGGCTCAGGTCATGATCTCACAGTACATGAGATTGAGCCCCATGTCTGGCTCTGCGCTGACAGCTTGGAGCCTGCTTGGGATTCTCTCTCTTCCTCCCTTCCCCCTCCCCTCCACTGTGTGTGCCCTCTCTCTCTCTTTCTCAAATAAATAAAGATTTAAAATGACTTTTGTGTATTCAAGAAAAGTTATTTCTAATAGTGGTCAGCTTAGTGTGTATGAATGTTAAAGGCAGCTGCTCTTTAAGTGTGTCATGAAACAAATATTGTCTAAAAATTGATTTGCCTTAGTGTTTCTTTTTTTTTTAAGTGAGTTAGGGATACAGAATACAGTTAGATTTTCTCCTTTGATCATCGGGGAAAATGGCACTGAGTTGACCTTTAAAAAATTACATTTGTTTTGGATATGTACTATGTACACGAACCATAGCAGAATGATGCTATATTTGTGTTGTGTTTGTTTGTTTTTAATCAACTTAGATTAGTCCCTTCTTCTCCTGTCCTGGAAAGGGTATTACTAAGCTAAAAGTCTTGCTGACACACAATGAATTGGGAAAAGCAATAACCTTTCAGGGTTTATTAACCTTGATTTTGAATGTTGTGTCACTGCCTACATGATGATGGCCTAAAAAATCCTCAGCTCATTTTCTCAGTCCTTTTCCTAGTCTGTACAGAGAGTTCCAATGTTGTGCAAGAGGAAGAGAAGCAGAAATTCTTCAAAACACCAAGTGTCTTGGATATTTTTCACAATTATTCTCATTTATTTTTCTAGAAACCTAGGTTAAATGCAAGACCTAGTGCTGAGTCCTGCCTTGGGTATAAGAAGACATTTCACAAAATGGCCCCTCTCTCATTTCTTTTATGGCCATGTTTCTTGTAGCAAAATAAAGCAAGAAGGTCACACAAATTCACTTTTTTATTCACAGTGTATGTGTATCTGTCTAATCTGGAACATTTTGATTCCTGATGTCTCCCTCTATCATACTGTGCTGTCTCCTGAATTGCCTTGAGCCCTGTGGCCGCCTACAATTTCTCCTTCAACACCCCAATCTCCCTTTTCACCACAGCAACTTCCAAACTCTTGTTCTTTCCTGAGTCTACATCTTCTGCCTTCCAATCTTAATTTAAACATCCTATCTTTCTGAGTCATCCTATTTACTTTAGCTACCGCCTACTTACCTGTGACTCCTACCTCTGCTTTTTTTCTCTCCTGAGATCCAGGTGTGTATTTTTGACTGTCTCCTACACACTTCACATGGATGCCCCACAGGCATATCAAACTTATGTCCAAATCGGAACCCATCATTTTACTGTAACCTACTCTTCTCTTCCTTTGGGCATCTTGTTTAATTTTGTCATGATCCATATAATGACCCACACCAGACTCCTGACATCACACTAGAATTCCTTTTCCCTCACCTTACTAAAAATACTCACCAATTCCAGTTTTTCTCACTGTTAGCTAGCTCCAGAATCCATCAACATCTGCCTATCTAAACTGATTCTGTCTGAGTTCTGCTCATAACAACATTTCAACAATGTTAAAGTAATAACCTTAACACTTTTATTTTGGCCATCTGTACTAACCCATTCTGATCCATGATCGGTTAGTCAGCAAGTCTTTCTAAGATGCAGAATTAATAGTGGGTCCCTTCTTAAGCAAAATATATGAATGAAAAACTCCTTAACAAGGTAGACAGTGTCCCCATCTCCAGCCTCCTCTTCTGGACTTGTTGTGCACCTTAGATTTCAGCTAACAAAAACTTACTGGATCCGTTACACTCAGTGGCTTTTTGGTTTTGCATATCTTGTTCCCACTGTTTAAAACATCTTTATTTGTTCCTGTTCATCAGAAAACACTTATCTTTGGAAACTCAGTGTAGGCATTTTATCTCTAGAAAGATATTCTGGAACTAGACTGCACTTTTCATATCTGCCTTTCTATACCTTATTTTGTAGCATTATATGTAATCATCACTTCCTTTATTCAAGAAGTATTTACTGAGCATCTATAATGTATTTGTCCCTGTGCTCGTTAGTAGAGATTGAAAAATAAAACAGTGTCTCTGATCCCAAATGTTCACATGCAAGGATAAAACAGACTTGTAAATAAACAATTACAAATTGATATGAGTAATTGTTCACTCTGTATTTGAAATCATGTGATATGACATGAAGATCATAGTGTGTATCAGTCAGGATCCATATAGAATGACAGAAATAACTCTGAATTTAACAGGGAATTTAAGGCATGGCATTTTTACATAGTTGGGAGAAGAACTTTAAAGTTGGCAGTGGATGATATGGTAAGCTACAAATAAACAATAGCTGGAAACCACTATCACCTCTGGGCTGGAAAACAAAAACAAAAACAAAATAGTAAGATTCTGTAGTACTGATCCCAATGGTCCCAGAACAGTTAGAGCCATGCAGGAGATACAGCTGACGGCAGAGATCCTGAGTAAGGTGAACAGGGAAAAACTCCATTTTGTCTCCTTCTTATCACCACTTCTCACTGCTGAACTCGGAAGCCAGTGGATGTAGGAGTTGTGGAAATGTAACTGTTAGCCTTGTTTTTTTATTTATTTTATGGGGCAGTAAGGCCTCCCTTGTGAGCTAGTGTGATCATGAGTGGTAATGTATAGAAAGCAGCTTGGCAGTGCACTGGGAAAACTTAGTCTTCTCTGCATGAAAGAGAACATCTTTATCAATTTGCACACATTCAAATTTAAATGGCGCCAGTTTCAAAACTAAGTATTTACCTGGCTGCCTCATTGCCTTTATACGTCTCATACTTAACAGAGTATCTGGAAGACAATTCTTATTCAAATAATTACTGATGGTTCCTGTATCTAACAATATTCATGGCTGCATGTGCTAAGTTAGATGATAAGGATATACAATGCATTCTTGCTCCATGATTCAGTGCATCTGTCTAGATTTCATGATGACAGATCCCTTGCTCCCACATGTCCCCATCCCCAGGTGTTTAGTAGTTTCTTTCCAGCTGTGTTCATAAAATAAAAGAAAAATGAATGTCACTATTAATAAGATCTTCTTCAGTGTTTCTGTTACAGCATGGGTTCAAGTTTTCCTGGCTAGGAAACTTCAGGCTGAACTCTTGAGAAGATGCTTACTGCTGAACAAATAACAAAGACTAGAATTCTGTGCCTACTGGGCACGATGCACTCCACCTGTTAAAGCAGAAAAAAAATCTTTAGAAATCCAATCATAGGGAGAGATTTTTTTTTCCTTTAAAAAAAATGGTTCCTTTAAGATATTTATTTAAATAGGTTGACATCAGATACCTTTCATAATCAAGTAAATGGATCAATCTTTTACAAGGTTTTTGACCAGGTGTAGGTTTACTTAGCACATGGGCAGTTCTTCCCTAAAATAAGAGACAGTATAAGTTCTTGGCAATCAATGTTCTACCATGTAAAGTCGAGTGATCATTTGTGACTAGTTATTTTCTGTCCCGTTTTGAATGCAAATATAGTGATGATGGTTTAAAAGAAAGGTATGTTTGAAAAGCCTTGGTCAACATTATTGGTTATTGTGTATAAGGTGATATAGAGGATTTCCATTGCCCTCTTAGTCTTGGACAAAAGCTCTTTGTAGAGATTAGGAGAAGGCTGTCCTGTCAGGTAAAATTGATCAATCTTCATCTACTTCCCAGAGTAGTTCAACTCTGTTCTTCTCTAAGATGTTTACAGGGTAAATATATTGCATTCAAACTTAGAATGGGAAAAGTGTACACCGACTGACTTTCGCTAAAGAAAAAAAGTATAAAGGTTGTATTTTAAATGGAAGGGGAAGATCTTAAATAGCAGTCCTAAGATGCCAGAGCAAAGATATTAGTAAATATGTAGCTAAATCTAAAGCAGTATTCTAGTATATATTAATGAGGTTTTATTTAATTTAGATAGACCTTAAATAAATGTCATCTTAAGTCATGGTGGAGGAGTGATTGGGATCAAGTTTTTCTTGACTCGTCTGTATGAATCATTGAAATGCCCCTTTAGTACTGGTCCCCACAGGGCAGTGGGCACAGGGAAGCACCAGGCTTTAATGAGAGGATGGATTTCCTTCCAGCACATTCCTTATTTTGCTCTGACCCAAGAAGCATCTTTTTCACTCGCTCATGAGACAAAATTTGTGCAATTTCCACCCATTATAAAATTAGAAAGTGCATAGCTAAAATAATATTTTTGATGGTAAAATCTGGGGAGCTCTGGAGAGCTCCATTACAAACAGGCCATTTTCAATTGAGTGGTTTATAAAATTATATTTTGATTTTGAGACAGCCTGTGCACTTTAAGTTCTAATGTTCTTTTTTTTCCTACATGAGGAAAAATAGTTATGTGCCAAATTTCCACTTTTCAACTTTTTTTTAAATAAGTATTTTATTATTTTTAATTTTTTTAATGTTTATTTATTTTTGAGACAGAGAGAGACAGAGCATGAACGAGGGAGGGTCAGAGAGAGGGAGACACAGAATCCGAAGCAGGCTCCAGGCTCTGAGCTGTCAGCACAGAGCCTGACGCGGGGCTTGAACCCACGGACCGTGAGATCATGACCTGAGCCGAAGTCGGACGCTCAACCAACTGAACCACCCAGGCGCCCCTTTAATAAGTATTTTAAACACATAATGAAATACAATAAAATACATGATTCTACTTAAAATATTATCTTAAATATTTGATGAGAAGATGTATGCTAGAAAGAACAGTGGGACTTTTAATACACACATTTCTAAATAATTATGGAAGCAATTTCATGAGGTTATATGAGATTATTTGTCAAATATTAGATGTATCACATAGCGCCTTGCACAGTACTTCAATAAGCATTTGTTGCATTGCTTGTATAAAACTTGTTAGAGTGTGGATGATGGTGACTGTGGAAACTGGATTACTGTGGAGAACTAATACAAATGGGATTTCAGTTGAGAAGTGTGATTGACATTTGTTTTTGAACAATATGAGGAAAGGGAAAAGAAAAAAGCATTCTAGATTGGTTGAATATGAATAAAATCAGAAAATAACAAACAAGCAAACAAACAAAAAAAAACGAGGAAAGCAAATCCATATTCTTTACCTGTACCTCTCAGACTCAGAATAATATGGAACTTTGAAGGAGGACCTATACAAAACAGGCCATTTGGGAAATAATGTAGCTATTCAGTGGTAACATCTAGGAAGTACAAAAGTGGTAAGGATGGTTACATCCAGGACATACAAGAAAATGGGATAGGAAAAGTAGGTTACTTCTGAAAAAGAAGTTACCTCCTAGGAAAACCAGCAAGTGTTCAATGGTATGTTCCAAAAGATCAGATTTATCATCCAGAGGTGACTGAGTTATAGTTGTTGGGAAGCAAGTAGATTCTAGAATGGTGACAAATATAAAAGACAGCATTGCAGACACATGGAAAATTTCATCACTGGGAAGGATTAGAGACTTCTTGGCCTCATTCCAAGATCTCACGTTTGCCATATAGCAGACACTGTGTTTTTGAGAAAACCACGCTAATGAAGATGCATCTGGCACTTTCAACGGAATTTAGAGAAAACAGTGTACAATCAATCCCTAAGGGACTGGATCAAGTTGATGTAGTAATGAGTTTGTACAATTATAAACTAATCAATAGCAAATATACTCTATCTCCAAGAAATACAAGAATTTTCATTTAAAGAAAAATGCCTCCCATCGAGCATTACCAATCTTCTGTCTTAGACCCAGTCATCTTGGTGCTATGTTATTTGTACCAAAATTTGGAGGATGCTCATTCCTGGATGGTGTTACAAATATAGGCATTTTCCTTAGAAAACTTGCCAATTTGGAGAAGTACCCAGCGGTGTTCTACAGTTCTTGCCCTTCTTTCCAGCCTTAATTTGTTTGAAGAATGTTGCAGTTATCTCACACACTCCAAGTGAATCCATCATTTTTGTTTGTTTGTTTTTAACTTTGCACAGCCTTGCATCATGGTATTGAGTTACATAGTTATGGAAAAATTCATTTTATTTTTTTTCTATGCAACTATTTAAATATTCACAATAGAAAAATTTTCATAAATACTTATTAAAGAGGTGAATTAAAGGTAAATGCTTCAGTTTAACTTGGTTAATTTATCCAAGAGAGTCACTAAGGAAAGTTGAGCTCATTACTTGTTGTCCCTACCATCTCTTCAACAGTTGTACTTGAGATTACTTTGGATTTTGGAATTTTTTTGAGTTGTTTCCAAATTAATTTTGGCAAAATATGATGAAAAATTTCTTTTGACAAAAGGTTAACTATGGACAGGTATTTTTTATATCAGACATAAAATACTAGGAGGTAATCAAAGGTCTCAAGTGTGTATTTTATATAAAAGGAGACCTTCTCTTTGTGGCCAGTACTTTTCATAGCTTATAATCTCTTCCAGAAGGAAAATAAAATAGATAATTCACCCAGGAGGTATAATTACATAGGTGAATTCCACAGGGCAGTTTGTTGTGTTCCGTATAGTATCCGCAAGTGTCTAGGGCAACATATAGTAGGCACTCATCATCTATTTTCTGAATTAATTTGTATATTGATATCTATATAATTGCCTAGGTAGCTTTACATTTACTGTATTAGTGGGATTATTGTGTAATGTAAATAATCTGTCTCTGTTCCAAGTAAAAATAATGTTTCTCAATGTTTAGTTTCTAAGAAAACGCTACTGGTTCAGTAAGAGTATAAATTTAGAGCACTTTATGATAAATTACTTGGATTTAAAGCTTACAGATTGTATTCTGTTTAAGGAATGCACAGATGGGTTACTGTTTCAAACATGCACACAATCAGGATCTGCTCTGCAAGTATAATATTCATGCTGGAGAATATGTAGATTATTTTAGTTTAGAAATGCATTTGGATGGCTTGTGAGGGCCAAGTAAACAGTGTGTTAAAGCAATTTTAAACTATTAGTAGGAACATGTTTTGTTGAGATTCAGAATAGTTTGTAAACACTATAGTACTTTTAACCTAGACCATTACTGTCATGCTTAAAGATGTCTAGTTTGAGGGCTGAGTCCTAGAGTTAATAAATATATTATATATGACAAGATTGGAAAAAAACTCAGACTTTAAATTATTTTTCCAGAAAAGTAGACCCAATTACATTTTCACACTCAAATCAGTTTAATGTAAATGAAAATTGACTTAAATGGATACATTAAAAATGTAAATTAATGTTATGAGTCTGTTAGAGTTAAAGAATTATTCTTAGTGATACTTGGAAAACATACTTAAGCATTATAATATTCTCCCTAATTGTATATATTATTTAACGGGCGCCTGGGTGGCACAGTCGGTTAAGCGTCCGACTTCAGCCAGGTCACGATCTCGCGGTCCGTGAGTTCGAGCCCCGCGTCAGGCTCTGGGTGGAGGCTCGGAGCCTGGAGCCTGTTTCTGATTCTGTCTCCCTCTCTCTCTGCCCCTCCCCCGTTCATGCTCTGTCTCTCTCTGTCCCAAAAATAAAAAAAAACGTTGAAAAAAAATTAAAAAAAATAAAATAAAAAATATAACCCATTCAGTTTTAAAAATAAGATTCTGATTCATTAGTGGTGAAGTTGATGATAACAATGATATATACATAAGAAACAGTTTTGAGTTATTCTCCATATACCAAGTACTTTATACACATTAACTCATTTATAATCATAGAAACTCTATATATTAATAGTATTAAAATCTACCTACAAATGAGGAAACTGAAGATTGGATGGGTTAAATATATTTCCCCAAATTAAAGAGTTACAAAACTGGCATATCCTGGAACTGGAGTTTTATCCTTAGCTGGACTCCATAACTTGTGCTCTGATGAACTATTAACTTGTTGGGTACCAAAACTAATTAAATGTGTTTGTCAAGAACTGATGAAAATAGTAGACAGAAAGGGTACAGTGCACTGGTGGTAAGATTTTTCCCTCTGGGCCTAACTCTTACTCTTTCTCTCTCTCCCCTCCCCTTCTCATTTTAAAAATTAATTCTTTGGGATCTTGATATAGCTGTTTAAATCAATAGTACTCAACTGGGTGATTATGCCACCCAGACAGTATTTGGCAATATCTGGAAATACTTTTGTTTGTCATGTTTGGAGAGATGCAATTAGCATCTAGTGGATAGAGGCCAGGAATCCTACTTAACGTCCTATAATATGTAGAACGACCCTGACAACAAAGAAGTATTTGGTCCCAAACTTCCGTAACATTTGAGAAATATTGGTCTAAACTAGGAAAATGATCATATCCTCTCCAGAAAAAAAAAATGTATTTCCGTCCGTATCTTAATAGCAAATATTATTACTGTGTTTAACTTGAAAAAATACGTTTTTTTTGTTTTTGTTTTTTTTTTTTTACCAAAAATGATTCTTCATGTGTGACATTTCAGAGTCAATGCATGTCTATTTATCTAAGTTAACTCCTTTCTTCTGTTATAATTGTCTTGTTGTCTTCATATATCTTGTTCAAAGGATCTCCATTCTTTTGGACTTCTCCAGCCGGTACAATGGGAAAAATATAGGAAGGACAAGGTAGAGATAGGAAGTGATTGGGGAGAAGGGGAAACCAAATGCCAATGGAATCAGGTACAAAAAGATGTAACATTTGAGCGAGTCAGTTGTCTTTATCAAACACCAGTTTCAAGGAAATTTTTCTCTCATGGTAAATAATTTAAATAAATTTGTGGGGGCACCTGGGTGGCTCAGTTGGTTAAGCGTGTGACTTCGGCTCAAGTCATGATCTCGCAGTTTGTGAGTTCAAACCCCACGTCGGGCTCTGTGCTGACAGCTCAGAGCCTGGAGCCTGCTTCACAATCTATGTCTCCCCTCTCTCTCTGCCCCTCCCCTGCTCATGCTCTATCTCTCTCTGTCTCAAAAATAAATAAAACATTAAAAAAATTTTTTTAATAAAAAAAAAATAAATTTGCGTACTCCAAAAATTATTCACATTTCCAGGCATTTTCCCAAATGCTAATTTCAAAACTCATAGCATTTTAATTGAAAGTATAGGCTGAAAAATGTCATAAATGCTTTATACAATGGTGGGCTTCGTATGACAACCAAAAATGCACTTTATAGAGTAGATTAGTTTTAATACACTTTTATTTATCTTTCTCTCTGCAGGAAAAAAGAGTACATCTTACCAAGTAACATATTACTTGATTTAACCAAAAACATATAATGGCTATTAAAATTAAGGAAAAGATGATTTCACATAATTTTGTCAATTACCATGTAAATGTTAACTGAGATAGTTCATTTAAGCCACAGATCTTCATTAACAAAGGTCATAATGTAGTAAGCATATTACTCTAAGGAAAGTTTAGCAGACTTGTTTAGTAAATTAGGTAGCTTTCAAAATCCAGACCTGCTTAAGAAGCAGTTTTGTATATAAGTTTTTTATATAAGTTCCTATAAAAATACAGAGATTAAAACTTCCTAATGTGTGAAGATTAAACATACAGAACTTTCAGAAACAGTAGTGTATTTTCCCATTGTTCTGACCACAGATTTTCATTCTTTATCTATTGAGCTATAAAAATAAATCTTTCAAAAAAAGTAAGATATATGAAAAACCTTAATTTTAGTCTCTTGTAAGTGTATTTTGATAGCTATTTCGCATATATATGAAATATGTACTTTTCCACATAGAATTTTATATAAAGCATCATATTGTACAGCATTGCAGCTTTTCATTCTCAGTTTTATAAAGTGTACAATTTGAAAATAAGAAAGGAAAAGCATTTCCATTCTTTCAGTGGGAGTTCTTATCAGAAGCAGTAACCTAACAGAGGATTTTGCAATGTCTTTCACCAAAGATTTTCAAAATTTGGACAGACTCCCATGTACCTGCAATGGTAGGATAATTGCTCCTGGATGATGCTTTAAGAGCTCTTTTCACACTATCATTTTTACTTATGCTGAGATAAAATTTATGGATTAAATGTCATAGAAACTAATTGAAAACCTTGCTTAACAGGAATTGGATGCTCTGACAAATTGATTTCTCTGGTTAACACAGTTAACTAAAAAAAGTCACTTTTGTTTCAACTTGCTTTATTGAAAATCTTTCTAGGCTGTAATGTTCAATGTCCCTGTTTTCATAATTAGACTGCACTGCTAAAAGTGACTCTCCCCTTGTTAACTAATTCTCTTCAAGTGTCTCAGGTTAATTATTCTATGCATCAGTTCCCATTATAGAAGATTGCAGATGTATACTGTGTACAGGCTAGGACCTGATTAGGCATTGGACTACTATTTAAATGAAAATTGCTGAAGTGAGCTCTTTTAAAACTTACTCATCTTGGTTTTTTTTTTTTAATATAAAGCAGAGAAATATTTTTTAGTAAAGCTAAGACCCCTGAATTAGTTGGTCTGCTGTTATTTGAGGTTTGATGTACTTTGAAGTTGCCTGAGATTTGATAGCGATCAGGTGGAAAGCCAGTAATGACAAGCAGGTGTTTTCATAATTCAGGTTTTGCAGCCTCATACTAACATCGTTGGCCAGATACATGTTTCTCGTGTGTGGTGTATGTGTGTGGGGGGGTGTGTTAAAACATTATGCAATGCATAATGCAGTATTTAACAATATCCCTGTAGGATCCCATCTTCCTTAGTTTTGATAATCAAAAGTGTTTTTCTTCCTTACTTTTGACAACATAGCCCACTTTGAGAAGCACTGCTGCAATCTGTTAAAATTAAACCTAAATCTTCACAAAATCAAGAGATGCATAGACACAATGCATTCTTAAATGGCTCTCTCTTTATTGCGACAGATATGTGATGAAAGAAAATGGGAAAATGCAATGCTCTGTTAATCCAGGTGGAGGTTTTGTCTAAATGTATAAATAGGGCAGGTAGTAAAAGTCTTGAACAGGGTAACAAGGTTGCTGCTTTCCAGGAAGGCCACTGCCGCACACAGATGGCTGACCATGCTTCACCAGAAGTGACTGCAGGGCAAGGCAGGGCTGTGGCCATTCTCCAAATGGTGGCCTGTTGGGAGTCAGTGGACTTGGAAGCTGGCAGACTGGGGACCTCCAGAGACATGAGGGAGATATGAGGTATTGAAGAATGACAGTCTTCTCTTGATAGCCAGATCTCTAAATAAGAATAAGTCATTTCTGTAAAGCCCTTGGAGCAGGAAAGATGGGCTGGGTGGGAGAGCCTGCCTTGTCACTGTGTGACTGTGCTCAAGTCACTAATCTAGGTTTGTCCTGTTGTATAGTGGTACCAAAGATCCTCAAGCCATGAGGAGGGATTTCAGGGACAAATATTATATGTGATGGGACCTCTAATTTTCAACATGCTCTGCTAACAACCATTTTTGAAAATGTTCTTGTCCCTGTTAAGGTGTTGTTGGCTAGAGAAGTGTGTGACTAACATGAGTTCCCCATCACCTCTCCTTTATTTCCATAATGGCTATCCCCCAAGGCTGTGAGGATGAGTGTGTGAAATCCCACCCTGGATGACTGTAAATATTTCTTATTAATCTTCTTAATCTATCAAACAACAGGAAATACAATCTGGCCTCTGGTGTAGGGAAACTGAAGCCTAGAAAAGTTAGCCTTATCATCATGAGATAGGTTGAAAGTTTTTACAGATGGTAGTTCTAGAACTGAATAGGAGATATGGAAGTTCAGACTAAATCACTGGACAGTTGAAGGATCTAAGAAATCAGTGATCTAAGATCATATCGTGATGTTTTTCTCCTGGCGAGTTTTATTTAGGCTGTCATAAAACTGCAGCCTAAGCTAACTCATTTGTTTAATATAAACAGAAACTCCTACAGAATAATTTTTAGAGCACTCTGGCCACATTTTGAATTGAAGCAAGAGATTTAGGTTGGCTTTATTTTCTCAGATTTCCATTATTTTTAAAAGTCTTTCTTACTGTGTGGATATATTTTTGATAGTCAATGTTACATATCAAAGTTATTTTTTTTCCTTTTTTCCCTTTGAATCATATATTTCCTGTCTTGGTTTTGTATTATTATTTTGTTTTATGGGTTTTATTTTTTTTGTTTTGTGTTATTTATTTGTTGTTTATAGAAGACTGAACATAGAAAAAGAGCATAATTAACTGGCAACTCCTTGCACTGATTAATTCTACCTATATTGTGATCTGAGTTTGAGCAACAGATTTTGGCATGTTTTTTATTGATCTATTGAACATGGGCATTGATTTAAGAGTAAGCCATTCAGTTACTGAATAATTAGAGAAAAATATATCATTATAAAGAGCGATTGTTACAATGTTACGTCATTAAATGTAATTCTTGTATAAAATTATTTTAAATTTGTTATTTTTAAAAGTGATTAATTTTGCTTTGAATATATTTATTGCTTCTAGTTCTAAAATGGAGTCATAAAGGCTATCTGCTAGAGTTTTAAGAGAAATATTTTCACTTCAGGAAAAAGTGCGTTTAAAGTTTCCTTTTTGTTGCTTTGGTAAACACTACAAGAAAACTGATAAAGAAAAAAAATAATAATATGGCAAGTTTGCTAAAGCACATGCACTTTTTAAATTTTTATATGTCTACATGTAGCCCATAGTAATTTTTCACAGCCAAAAAAGTGAAGGTGTAAGAAATCCACTTTCTCTCAATATTGCCAAACAATTAGAAATTATAACATTTTAAAATTAGAGTATTTTGTTGTTTGGGTTGGGTTTTTTTTCAGGTTTGTAGAATTTTATAAAGATTATATTAAGTGGTTGAAATTCTAAATTCCATGTTCCAAATATTATAAAAATCGATATTGTTCACACAATTGAATATAGAATATTGAATGCTATTAGCACAATTTCAAGAAGGCCCTTTTTAAAATCCTATAATTCATGCTAAAATATGCCTCTCTTTTTTTTTTATTTTTTTTAATTTTTTTTTTTTTCAACGTTTATTTATTTTTGGGACAGAGAGAGACAGAGCATGAACAGGGGAGGGGCAGAGAGAGAGGGAGACACAGAATCGGAAACAGGCTCCAGGCTCTGAGCCATCAGCCCAGAGCCTGACGCGGGGCTCGAACTCACCGACCGCGAGATTGTGACCTGGCTGAAGTCGGACGCTTAACCGACTGCGCCACCCAGGCGCCCCTATGCTCTCTTTAAGATATGAAGTACATGTACAAAAGTTTTTGACTGGGCCCTTTGCTTGTCTGTGTAACTAAACTTTTAGCTCCCAAGTTTAATTGTACTCTAAGACTAGATCTATTTCCTGTTATTCTTAATGCCTCTTCCTTTTTCGCAGTTCGATTTAAGTCCTTGGCTATCATTTGTGTGCAGTCCTGACCTCTCATGGTGATCTGGCTGCTTCTTCTGGTTCTCAGCCCAGAGTAGATCTTGTCTCTTATCTCTGAGTTTTCTGTATCCCTGGTTGAACCCCAAATTATTGTTCTGTACTAAATGTTGAACCTGTCCTATACATAAGACTTCATCTACTCCCCTTCCAGCTAATTTTCCCCTAATCCATAGCTATCCTCTAGAAATGTCCACCGAAAAATGAAGGAAGCAGAAGGTGTTGAAAGGCATTCTCACAAGTGGCAGGCATTTGTATAATTAAAAATGAATTAATGAATGTGTACTAACCCGGATCTGTAGGTAAATAGGACACAATCTAGTTAGAATTATTCAGATATTCATTCATTCATTCATTAGTTCATTCATTCATTTATTCCCTTAGCATATACCAGGTGGTTGCTATGTTCCAACACATATGCGCACCATACAGAGACACATACAAATCCACTATAGTTAAACATATGTCCAAAAAATACTCTGGAAACCTAGATGAAGGGACTCTAGGGTTGACCTAAAAATCAACTATCTTAATTTAAACCCTTCACAATATGCACCATATACACAGAAGGAAGTTGCCTAGCTCAAGATTAAAAATCTACATTTAGATGTTAATTTGGAAATTTCTACATGCTGTGGAAATGGTTTAATTTAGATGCTTCACTTCCAAATGTTATATGATCAATGCACCCCTGCTGCCCAGAATCCCTATAGTGAGAATTTTATGCATGATGTATAAAGTCAGAGAATACTCCATAATATGTAAATAATTACTTGCATTTTAAATGCAAAATTATTAAGTACACTTAGTGTACATTCTAAATAGTCAACTATCCATGTAGTGTGTATGTAAAAATTGATAAAAGGATTGTTCAGGATTTTGAATGTGCTTGGCATGAGGTACGTTCCCTCCCCCACTTTGGCTTGAATACATTGTGACTGTAAAATAACACACTTAGAATTAAGATGTTAACAAAACAATGCTGCTTTTGTTTTTCATGACAATTCTCATCACCAGTGTAGCCTGAAAAATATATAGCTGTAAGGTGTTTCCTTAGAATGTATTTTTTTAAATTAAACTCATATTATTAACAATTTACATTAAATTGTTATATTTGGAAATATGTTGAAAGCAATGACTAAATGATTCAGAATAAGAATAAAATTATGGTCAAATAAATGCATTCTTTTGACCAAATAGCAATTTCAAAATAATAGAAGTTCTTTACATATAGTTCTTGTATACCATGAGAGATTTTTAAGCCATAGAAACACTTTAAATTTCTACTCTCTTTTCTCTTCATTCCCTTTCTCCAATTCAAACAGCCAGTCAGTCCCTCACTAATCCCTTCAAAATACCACTGAAAACTCCTTCCCCTCCCCTAGCCACTGGTCCTTTGCCCACAAGTCCAACCATTCTTCTGGATTCTAAAATATAAAACTCCCTGAGAGAAATGCATCACGGGCCTTCTTTAGCAGAAAGAGTTACAGGGGTAAAGAAAGAATGAGAATATTCATACATTAATAATTTGCTTCTATTGTCATATATATACATCAGTGAACTTTGATTTATGATAATTTACTGTTCTTATGCTTAGCCAGGGGAGAAAGGTTTTAAATAGCGTGGGTGTGCTTTAGAGATAGAGTATTAGTTTATTTAGGCTCAGTAAAATGGGGGTCATTGATGCATCCATTTCCATTAATGGGAGTTAGCAACTGCTGCATATATCTCATAATTAGATTTACAGAGGTGCCAAGATGAGAAACCCAGTGATGCAGCACAATATATTATCCTCATCCAAAAGGTGCTTTTCATTGTCTGAGAGACAGATGCCATGTTCTGATAAGAACTATGTGTGTAGCATTAGTTTACTAATGTAAATTATTCAATATGAAATCCTGCCAGTAGATGTGGTTTACTTTTTTTTTCTATTAGCCCAAAATGTTCCTTAAAAAGCTAAAACATTTATCAGCAAAATCTAATCATAAACTTATCCCATTCAGTAAATATTTGTACTACTAATTGTCAAAGTAGTTTCACAATGCAAGTAAAATAATAAAGTTTAGTAGATTAAAAAAATACACTTAGGGAAGGCAGGACTTCTGAAGTAACTAGGCAGACCCTCTCCCCAAGACAATAGCAGTTTAACAGATGGAAAAAATGTTTTTAATCCAGTAATTGAAAGTCTCGGAAGTTGTCTTAACAGTGTTAAGCAAATGAAAAAAATATTCATTCAAGAAACTCTAATTCTCCCTAAAGAACAGCATGAAGCTATGACATTTTTTAAACATGACCCACTTTCTTAACGCCATCCTTCCCACTCCTTTAGCTCCATGTTAAGGGAAGCTGTACTCCAAACATATGCAGTCAAGAAGATGGGGTCTTCTTCTCCTCCCCTTTTTCTAGTCCAGGGCCACAGATTTACCCAGGAGGGGCAGGCTGCCAGTGTTCTCATCCCACACAGCATGTTTCAGAAGCTCTGTTAGAGGCAGATATGGCCAGGACTAGTTCTTTTTTCCTCTACCCAGCCGTCACTCATAGCATAGAAACTATACTCCAGGTATATCATGCCAAGTGTATTGAAGGCCTTATCTCCCTGCCCCAGCTTATTCATGGGATGGGAATATCAAACAAGAGGGCTAGGCCAGGATAGTGGTATGCCAACTATCCTGTCCCTTGTGCTCACTCACAGGGAAGGGTGTCAGGTGAAAAGGAAGGCTCCCACCCCTACCACCAGTGCAGTGATTTTGGTGGGTGTAGCAGTCTGGCCAAGGGGAAAGGTCATAGGATGAGTAGGTCTGTAGCTCCACGGAAGGGGACTGACATTTTTTGGAACAGAGTGAGGAGAATCCCATGCCTAAGGATTTTGTCAAGAACAGTGGATGATAGTAGCCAAGATATAGAAACAACCTAAGTGTCCATTAATTGATGGATGACTAAAGATGTAGGGTGTGTGTGTCTGTATATATTTGGCATAAAAATGAAATATTGCCATTTGCAACAACATGGTAGACCTTGAGGTCATTATGCTAAGTGAAATCAAAGAAAGACAGATACAATATGATGCAAGTTAAATGTGAATTTAAATAAACAAAAGAATGTCATAGATATAGGGAACAGATTGGCAGTTGTCAGAAGTGGTGGGAAGGTTTGAGGAATAAATGATGTGGCCAAAGGGTTTGATCAAATAAGTTATGGGGATGTAATATAGAGTATGGTGACTGTAGTTAATAATATTGTATTGCATACTTGAAAGTTACTAAGAAATGAATCTTAAAAGTCCTTATCAGGGGTAAAAAATAGAAACAAAAACAAAAAGGGACACTTGATAGCAATTAAGAGGAAGTATATCACTCCTAGAAAAACAGGAGAGCAGCCAAAAGTTTAATAGAGCCAGGTAAAGAGATAGCATAAAAAGCCTTCCTGTGTGTAACAGTCAGCTTTGGAGATTGGGAAGGTTGTGCATATACATTAGGCAGCATGCATGAATTAAACTCCAGTCAAAGCAGGAGTTGAAAGCTTTCCTGAAAACACACATAGAACCATGAATACAGGGTGGATGTGTCACTGCCACAAGAGGCCGAAACAACCTCTGGTCAAATACTAACTGAACGATAAACTACTGTGACCCAGGGGCAACCCCATGGAAGTCAGCCATAAAAATAAAATCATAGTCAGTTTGGCAGTCTCTAAGACTGCATGCCCTACACTGCATACTCTCAGGAGAAATCTGAGAAGGAACTCCCAAGCTACTAGTCCTTGGCTGAATGTGGGGGGAAAAAACACTGTGACCTGTGATAGCAGCTCTAAGCTAATACACATATCCAATGATAAAGTGTGAAAATCTTACTGCCAGGGGGGGATGAAGCACAACCTTTGACCAAGAAGTATCTTGTCCTGACCTAGGAGTAACCCCTAGGTAGCAATGCTAAAAGTAAAAAATAAATAAATGAATAAAGGGGGAAAACCTGAACAAGATCAACTAAGGTTTCACAGTGGAGAGACACACTTTGCAGAATTAATTCAGCCAAATCATAAAACAGACAAATGCAGCAGCAAACAATAACGACAGCCACCAGTGGGGATTAATATGCAGAATTCTTACAATATGTAAAATGCTCACTTTTCAGCCAAAAGTATTTGTGTTTTATACAAAGAAACAGAAAAATGTCACACACACACACACACACACACACACACACAGCAATAAAACTTTGTTTGAAGGAGTCTAGAGGTTTACTTAAAGACATAGAATTCAAGACAACTACTATAAATATGCTTAAAGACATAAAAGAAACTGCTTAAAATTAAAAGATATGATAACAATGCCTTATCAAATAGAGGATATAAATAAAGAAATTGAATTATTAAAAGAACCAAGTAGAAAATCTAAACTGAAAAGTACAAAAACCAAAATGTGAAATTCACTAGAGGGGTTCAAGTATAGATTTGAGCTACAGATGAAGAAATTAGCAATCTTGATGATATGTTTCAAGTAGAAGTACATGCAAAGCAATTCACACCCAGACACATAATAGTCAAAATAGTGAAAGCCACATATAAAGAGAAAATATTGAAAGCAGTAAGAGGAAAGCCTCTCATCACATAAAAGAGAACCCCAACAAAATAATAGCTGGCTTATCAGAAACAGTAGAGGCCAGAAAGCAGGAGAATATCCTATTCAAAATGCTGGAAATTAAAAATTAACTGACAATTCTATACTCAACAAAAACTGACAGTAGACACTGGAAAATAATAGAAAACTAAACGTAAAGCTAGTAGAAAGAAGGAAATTATACAGACTAGAGAGGGAATTAATGAAATAGGACAGTAGAAAATCAATAGAGCACATGAATGAAGCTAAAAGTTGGTTGTTTGAAACAAATTGAATCAAAAACAATTTAATTTGAACACAAAAAATACTCAAATTATTAAAATCATAGAAGAAATAGGAAACACAGCACCACTCATATTATAGGAATAAAAAGATAAGGCAATACTGTGAACATCTGTATGTCAAGCAATTTTATAACTTAGATGAAATGGATAAATTCCTAGAAAGACACAAATTACCAAAACACAAGAAGAAATAGAACATATGAATAGATGTATAAAATTAAATATATTGAATTACTTCTTTAAATGTCCCCAAAGAGGGGCAGCTCGGTGGCTCAGTCAGTTAAGTGTCTGACTTCAGCTCAGGTAATGATCTCATGGTTTGTGAGTTCGAGCCCCATATCAGGCCCTGTGCTGACAGCCCAGGGCCTGGAACCTGCTTCAGATTCTGTGTCTCCCTCTCTCTCTCTGCTGCTTCCCTGCTCACACTCTGTCTCTCTATGTCTCTCAACAATAAATAAATGTTAAAATTTTTTTAAAAATGTCCCCAAAGAAAAGCCTGGGATCAATGACTTCACTGGTAAATTCTACACATTTAAAGAAGACTTAATGTAAATCCATGACAAACTATTTCAAAAACGATCAAAGGAGAGGACACTTTCCAATTCATTCCATTAGGCCAGTGTTATTCTACTTCCAAAATCACATAAAGATGTTATAAGAAGAGAATGATATACGCCAGTATTGCTTATAAATATAAATACAAAAATCCTTAAAATATTAGCAAATTACATCTACCAACATATAAAAATGATTATGTGCCATAACCAAGTGAGATTTATCATGGGAATACAAAGTTGGTGTAACATTTGAAAATCAATTTATGTTGATATTAATAGAATGAAGAGAAGAAAATGATCATCTCCATAGATGCAGAAAAAAAAAAAAACATTTGACAATATTGAATATTTCTTCATTAAATAAATAAGGAGTAGAAGGGAACATTATCAATTTGATAAAGGACAATTACAGAAAGACTTAGAGCTAAAAACAGACGTAATAGCGACAATTATTTTATACTAAAATCAGGAGAAAGAGAAAAATGTCTGCTCCTACCACTTATATATAACACTATACTGGAGTTTCTAGCAAGGTCAACTAGGGAAAAAATACATAAATAAACAAATGTTTTAAAAATAATAATAAATGAATGAATGCTTTCCAGATCTGAAAGAAGAAGGAAAACTGTCTCTGTTTGCATATGACATGACCTATAAAGGGGGGAAAAAAAACAACTAAGGAAACCACAAAAATCTTTTTAGAAATTGTGAGTTCAGCAAGTAGGGCTCAAGATCAGTTTACAAAAATCAATTGTTTCTCTATATAATGGCAGAGAATATATTACAAATAAAGTTAAGAAAACAAGTTAATAAATACAATTTAAAAATAAGGTGTTGAATACAATTAATGAAAAATGTGAAAGACTTGTACACTGAAAATTACTCATCATTGAAAGAAACTAAAGACTTAAATAAATGGCACGTTGCAGATTCATGGATTAGGAAAAGTAATACTAAGTATTACTAAATACTAAGTATTTCATGATTGAAATGTGTACATAATTTCAGATTGTTTAATTTATATTGATATGTATATATCAGTCTTTTTATAAGATTCAGTCAAATATAGAGTAATATCCTTATTGGTTCTGGCTGGCATTTGATAATTAATTACTTTAAATTTGTTACATCCCATTAATTATTATAAAATTAGATGTCTCATTTTATTTTGGCTTATTTTAATTATTTTTAAGTATAATTGACACATAATATTCTATTAGTTTCATGTGTACATCATATTTATTTTATGTTTTTATACATTTTGAAATGATTCCCATGATAAGTGTATCTGTCAACATACAAAGTTGTTACAATGTTAGTAAGTATATTTCTTATGATGTACTTTAGAACCCCATGACTTATTTTGTACCTGGAAGTTTGTACCTCTTAATTACCTTCACCTGTTTCACCTGAGCATTCAACCACTCCCCCTCTGGTAACTAACACTTTGTTTCATGAGTCTATGAGTCTGTTTCTGTTTTATTTGTTCATTTTTTTTTTTTAATTTTTAGATTTAACATATATGTAAAACCATACAGTATTTGCCTATCATTGTCTGATTTATTTCACTTAGTATGATGCCTTCTAGGTCCATCCATATTGTCACAAATGGAAAGATTTAATTCTTTTTTATGGGTAATTTTCCATTGTGTAATATTCTGTTTTCTTATATATATCACATGTTCTTTATCCATTCATTTATCAGCGGACCCTTAGGTTATATCTGTATCCTTCCTATTTGGAATAATTCTGCTATGAACATAAGGGAGCATATATTAATTAAAATTAATGCTTTTGTTTTCTTTGGATACATATATAGAAATGAAATTGCTGGATGGGCCTCCTGGGTGGCTCAGTCAGTTGAGCATCCAACTTCGGCTCATTTCATGATCTCGCTGTTCATGAGTTTGAGCCCTGTGTGGGGCTCTGTGCTGACAACTCAGAGTCTGGAGCCTGCTTCAGATTCTGTGTCTCTCTTTCTCTCTCTGCCCCTCACCCACTCATGCTCGCTCGGTGTCTCTGTCTCTCTGTCTCTCTCTCTCTCTCTCTCTGTCAAAAATAAACATTAAAAATTTTTTGAAAAGAAATTGCTGGATAATATGGTAATTCTATTTTTAATTTTTCAAGGAAACTCCATTCATTCTGTTTTTTTCTAGTGTTGTACAAATTTATACTGCTACCAATAGTGTACTGTGATTCCCTTTTCTCCACATCCTTGCTAACACTGGTTATTTTTTTTTATTTTTGATAATAGTCTGACTAGTGTGAGGTGATATCTCATGGTTTAGATTTGCATTTCCATGATGATAAATGACGTTGAACATGCTTTATGTGAATGTTGGCCGTTTGTATGTCTTCTCTGAAGATTGTCTATTCAAGTGTTCTGCCTATTTTTTTTTATTTTTTTATGTTTCAAAATATTAAGTTGTATAAGTTCTTTACATATTCTGGATATTAACCCCTTATCAGATGTATAATGTGAAAATATCTTCTCCTATTCAATAAATTGCCTTTTTGTTTTATTATTTTCTTCACTATACAAAAGCTTTCTGGTTTAATATAATCCCATTTGTTTCTTTTAGGTTTTGTTGCCCTTGCCTGTGGAAACAAGTTTTAAAAACTATTGCTAAGACCAATATGAAGGAGCTTATTTCCTGTTTTATTCTAGGAATTTTCTTGTAGTTTTCAGGCCTTACATTCAAATCTTTAATCCATTTGAATTCATTTTTATATATGGTATAAGACAGTGGTCCAGTTTCATTCTCATGCATGTAGCAGTTTAGTATCCACAACACCATTTACTGAAAAGCCTGTGTTTCCCTCATTTTATATTCTTGTCTCCTTTGTCAGAAATTAATTGGCCATATATGTTTGGGCTTATTTCTGGGCTCTTTATTATATTCTATTGGTGTATGTGTCTTTTTTCATGCCAGCACTATACAGTTTTGATTACTATAGCTTTGTACTATAGTTTGAAATTAGGGAGTGTGATATTTTTACCTTCATTCTTTCTCAAGATTGCTTTGGCTATTCAGGGTCTTTGTGGTACATTGACAATTTTATTAAGCTTTGCTCTGAATCTATGAAAAATGCCATTAGTATTTTGGTAGGGATTATATTGAATATGTAGATTACATTAAGTAGTATGGGCAATTTAAAATATTTCTTTCAGTCCATGAACACAGTGCATCTCTCCATTTTTTTGTGTTATCTTTAATTCCTTTTGTCAGTGTCTTATAGTTTCAGTGTACAGGATTTTGGTTGGTTAAATTTATATTTAGTTATTTTATTCTCTTTGATACAATTTTTAATGCAATTGTTTTCTTAATTTTTCTTTCTGATGGTTCATTGTTAGTGTAAAGAGCCTCAACCAATTTCTGTATTTTAATTTTATATCCTACTACTTTACTGAATTTATTAGTTAATTTTAATAGTTTCTTCCTGGAATCCTTAGGGATTTTTACATAAAGTATTAGGTCATCTGCAAATAGTGATAGTTTTACTTCTCCCTTTCCAATTTATGTCTTTTTTTTAAATTGTTGTTGCTAGGACATTAGTAAATAAAAGTGATGAGAATGGGCATCCTTGTCTTATTCCTGATCTTTGAAGAAAAGCTTTCAGGTTTTCACTATTGATTAGAATGTTAGCTATGGTTTTGTCATATATGACCTATTTATATTGAGGCACATTCCTTCTATGACCACTTGGTTGAGAATTTTTATCGTAAATGAAGGTTGAATTTTGTTAAATGTTTTTTTTTTCATCTTTTTAGATGACCAAATAATTTTTATCCATTGGTGTATCAATGTGTATATTACAATGATTGATTTACAGATGTTGAGCGATTCTTTCATTCCCTAGAATAAATCCCACTTAAAATTGTGCTGTATGCTCCTTTAATGTATTTTTGGAATCAATTTCCCAACATTTTGTTGAGGATTTTTGCACTTTTGTTGATCAGGGATATTGGTCTGTAATGTGTGTGTGTGTGTGTGTGTGTGTGTGTGTGTGTGTGTGGTCTGTCTGGTTTTGATATCTGAGTAATGCTGGCTTTGTAAAATGAGCTGGAAGTGTTACTTTCTCTTCAATTTTTAAAACATAATTTGAGAAGACTAGGTATTAAATGTTTGGTAGAATTCACTTGCAAAGCCATCCTGTCCTAGACTTTTGTTCTATATGTAGTTTCAAAATTAATGATTTTTTTTGTCATCAGTGTGTCCAGATTTTCTATTCGTGATTCTGTCTAGGAAAATTGAATGTTTCTTGGAATCTATCCATTTCCTCTAGGTTTTCCAATTTTTTTGTGTATAGCAGTTTGTAGTAATCTCGTATGATCCTTTGTATTTCTCTAGTGTCAGTTATAATTTTTTTAATTTCTCGTTTTATTTATTTGAGGCCCTCTCTTTCTTCTTAATGATTTAAGCATTACTCATTTACATTTAAAGTAATTATTGATAGGTATGTACTTACAGCCATTTTCTTGTTTTCTGGTTGTTTTTTGTAGTAGTTCCTTTCTTATCCTATTGCTCACTTCCCTTGTAGTTTGATGTTTTTCTTTAGTGTTACATTGATATTACTTTCTCTTTATTTGTGTGTGTCTGTTGAAGGTTTTTGGTTTGTGGTTACCATGATGTTCATATATATTGATTTAGATATATTATAGTCTAGTCTATTGTAAACCACTTGTTGCTTAAGATCAGATGCATTCTAAAAGCATTACCATTTTTCTCTGCCTGCCTCTGTATTTGATGTTTAGATGTCATACTCTATACCTTTTTATTTTTGTATATTATTTCATTATATTGTAGTTATGCTTCATTTTACTATCTTGATTTTTTAGTCTTTATATTAACTTTTTAAGTGACTTATCCAGTGCCTTTACTGTATAATCACCTTTACTAATGAGATATTTTTTCTTTCATATATTTTATTTCTAGTTAATACATTTCCAGTTAATACTCTTTAACATTTGTTTTAAAGACAGTTTAATGGTGACGAACTTTTTTAGTTTTTTTTTTTTTTTTAATTTTCTGAGAAACCTTTATCTTTATTTTAATTCTAAATGATAATCTTGCCAGGTAGAGTTATTTCGCATTGTAAGATTTTATCCTTTCAGCACTTTAAATATATCTTGCCTCTACTAATTGCCTGAAAAGTTTCTGCTAAAAAAATCAGCTGATAGTCTTATGGGGTTTTCTTTATATGTGACTGTTTGCATTTTTCTTGCTACTTTTAACATTAAAAAAATATCTTTATATTTTGCCATTTAAATTATGATGTGCATTGGTGTGGATCTCTTTGGGTTCATTTTGTTTGGAACTCCATGATTCCTTGATCTGGATGTCTATTTCCTGCCCCAAATTAGGGAATTTTTCAACTCTTATTCCTTCAAATAATGTTTTGTGGGTCCTTATCTCTCTCTTCTCTTTCTAGGTCTCTACAATACAAATTTTAGTATGCATGATGTTGTCTTAGAGGTCCCTTATTCAGGTATCTTCCTTATCCATTTTTTTTTTCTTTTTACTATTCTGATTGGGTGATTTCTACTACTCTGTCTTCCAGATAACTGATACATTCTTCTGTATCATCTAATCTATTGATTTCCCTGGAGCATATTTTTGTTATTTATTTCTGATTGTTTCTTATATTTTTGACACTTTGTTTAATTTCTCAAAATAATCCTTCATTTTTCTCCTGAGTTTGGTGAGCATCTTTATGACCATTACTTTGAATTCTTAACTCTGCTTTGTTATTTTTTTTTTCCAGTTGTTTTTTCATTTGAAACATATTCCCTTGTCTCTTATTTTGTTTGACTTTCTGTTTTTATTTTTATGAATTTTATAGAACAACTTCCTCTTCAATTCTAAAGAAGATGTCTTATGTAGGAATATCCCATATATCCTGTGTCTGTCTGGGTGCTTTGACAGGCCGGCAGAGCTGTATTGGGCATGGGCTGGGACAATCCCAAGGCATAACTGTGCTGGGATTGCCCTGGCTAGATGATTAGAGGTAGAACAGGCATGGGCCAGGGTTGTTCCATGGAATGCTGCATTGGGGCTGCCTTCATGGGATGACTAGCAATGGAGTGGGCACAGGCCAAGGGGGTATACCTTCAGTGATAACCCTTCCTACTTACAGTCATCACACCAGAAATGGGGTTCTTATTGTTACTTTGTTTCTTTCTCTCCTACCATTCTCTAAGCAGTCCTTCTATCATTTGTTGTGCAAAGGCTGTTCAGTCAGTCCTCAGTTCTTCTTCAGGAGGAATTACTTTTTATTAGGTGTGTATTTTGTATCTCTTTGGGGGTCAGGTACGTTTCTATACCACCAAATCGGACCTATTCCTATTTCAATTCTTGATAGTAAATAATGTCTTGGTTTTACAAGAGATCTTGAACGTTAGTTAAAACTTGAGCATCTACTACAGAAATAGAGACAAGACTGGATTTTATTCATTAAAGTGCTTAGCAATTCTAGTGTATTTATTTTCAGAAACCTGTGGTAAATGCTGCCTAGATAGCATTTTTTTTCTTTTTCCTTTTTGTGTACTTTGCACAGTGACTCTCTTAGATATGTGAATTTTATGCAGGGTTATAGCCAATGCACCTCTACACAGAAAAACATAATTTGCAAAGAGAGAATAATGAAGCAAATAAAGAAGAAAGAAGCAAAAGTGAAAGACCAAAGGGGCTTGCACAGACTGATAGAATGACTGCCCAAGTTCAGCCACTTTCCTTGATACTCTTACTTCCTTTTATCACATTCTACAATTTTACTTACTACAATATTTACAGGCTTCTATCCTTTTCACATAATCAAACTTTAATTAAGAAATAATTTCCTGGGACACCTGGATTACTCAGTCTGTTAAGTATCCGACCAGCTCAGGTCATGTTCTCACTATTTGTGAATTCGAGCCCACACTGGGCTCTGTGCTGACAGCTCAGAGCTTTGAGCCTGCTTTAGATTCTGTGTCTGCCTCTCTCTCTCTCTCTCTCTCCCCATTCCCCCTGTCCTGCTCTCTCTCTGTCTCTCTCAAAAATAAATGTTAAAATTCTTTTTTTAATTATAAAAAGATATAATATCCTTCCCAGAATGATCAAGCTAGATTTTGTGTTAACTTCTAATAAAGTATATGTCATTAGAGTATCATGCAAAATCACTTGATAATTAAGTCTCTATTTTTTTGTGTTTTATTTATTTGATTACTTATGAGTACCAGTAGAAAATAGTATGTGTAGAATATATAGTATATTTATGGTTCATAAGTGAAAACTAATGAGATAGTGTTTTTCAATAGAAAATGAAGTTTTAGAAGTCTGATTGTTTTTAATTACAAGGAAGCAGAAACTATTGGGCAGAAAGAGCCAGAGTTGCTGCCAATTCAACAATCTCGCTATTTCTCATTTTACCCAACTCACTTGGAATACTCAAGAATTGTTCTCACATGTCTCTATGTTTTCTTTGTATGGTAAAAAACCCAATCTTTTAGATGTAAGAGTGAATGCCAATCAAGTATGCCAAAATAATACCAATCATCTGTCAGCCCTGCTAAGAATCCCCAGATCAGCCCAGAGGTCATAGTTTAGAATATCTATGTGTAACCCAAATAGAAAATCACTAGTTCATGGAGCATAAAACAAACTCCAATCTAATCTAAACAGTCATTGATATATGAATTCCTTTGGGAAAGAGTAGCACACAGTTTTGTTGTTGTTCTTGTTGTTTTAATTTTTGAGTGAAGGCAGTTCTAAACATCTAAATAATCAGAATAAGAAATGGAAAAAAAACATGACAAAAGCTCAGATCCATTACTTGTTGGTAGAGTGCCACATCAGTGTTTTGGTCTGTATATATAGAACATTATATATCAACTCTGGGGAGAGCCAAAACAGGGATCAACTCTGGGGATCAACTCTGGGGAGAGCCAAAGTCTCTCAGGATCTAAGCTGAGCCTGTGAAGAAAGGGCTCTGCATTGGATTTTATGTCACTGTATTACCTCTAATGTTTTGATTTATCAAAGGGGAGGTTTGGTCTCAGGAGGTGAATAATAACAATGATTCTGCAAAACTGCAGATTTGTTGCATAAAGTCCAATTGGAGTAATCATTTACAATTCAGTCGGGATGCTATAAAGGAAGCAGTTCAAGCAGTAAGCTACTGAATTTATTTACACATACTAAAGAAAGAGATCATTTTGATGATTGTCAAATGAAAAAAAAAAGAAAATGGGGGTGGCATTATGATTCTACCATGTAAAAAAGCAATGCACTAAAAACAAAAAGAGATGTTAATACTGTTACTAGAGTGATAGCATCCTGAGGTTTGTGTGTGTGTTTGGCAGGGGAGGGGGGAGAATTTTTAAATTTTAAAAGTTTAAATAAAAAAAACATTGAGTATTTTATTTTCATTCACATTATGACTTTCTTCCTCACTTACTTTTGTGTACCATAATTGAAATAATAAAATACTTTATAGCTTTTACATTGAGGGGAATGTACTAATAATAGCAATGAATATTTATTTTAGCCATTTATTTTATTTTATTTATTTTTTTTTAATTTTTATTGAGTTTTGAGGGAGAGTGAGAGAGACAGAGCACAAGAGGGGGAGGGGCAGAGAAAAAGAGGGAGATTCAGAATCTGAAGCAGGCTCCAGGCTCTGAGCTGTCAGCACAGAGCCTGATGTGGGTCTTGAACTCATTAGCTGTGATATCATGACCTGAGCCGAAGTTGGACAGTTAACCAACTAGACACCCAGGTGCCCCAATTTTAGCCATTTATTTTAAAGTACAGAAAATTTTGCAAATGGTAATGATTTTTGGACTTGGGTAATTTCACAGACAATCAACAAACCAAACAAATGAAAGAAAAAACATTTGAGAATAATTCATATATTAAGTAAAACTTTGTATGTTAATATATACACACACAATATTAAACATGTATATTTTATTAAACATATTTTTTGACAAGTGCTGGAGGGTATTGCCACATTTTTTATAATATTACAGAAATAGTAGGTGTATTTTTGGAGGTATTACCACATTTTTATAATATTACAGAAATAGTAGGTGTATTCTGAGTATGGATTTAATCAAGACAGCAATACTGCCATGGACTTCGAAATCTAACAACAATCAAATCAATAATTGTAAGCATCATAATATTACATTCTTGTCAAACATATTGGCTATTTTGCTTTATTCTTTGGTTTGGACTTTTATTGATCTATTGGTTAAAATGAGCTTTTGTGACTTGCCTTGTAATCATTATTCCATCATACCATCATTCTTAAATTATTTAAATATGGATTTATTGCATATTTGTTCAAATTTATACATAAATGTAACACATATAATGTCACACACACACACACACATATATATGTGACATATATATATGTCACACATATAATATATTCTGAAAGTTAAAATCTAATTAGATAACTTTTTTTTTAAGATTGTATTTCCTAAGTTTCTGACATTGGCCAAGGTAAAGAATTTTAGAATAAAAATTTTTACATTAATAAATATTCTTTGCATGAAATTTAATAAGGAAATAAAAGATTAGAAGCATTCTATATAAATCAGATTATCTTTATTTCCGCCTTCATTGTTTCTGATCCCCTAAAGAAATCCAACCCCCAGGTAATTTATTAAATACATATATAAATGGAAAAACAAAAACAAAACAATGTGAAAGTACTTGCTCTCATAAATGAAATGTGCAAATGATGACTGGACGAAAAAGAAGCAGGTGAAAAAATCACTTTCCAACTTCTGCCAGCTAGCCTTAGGTTATTGTTTCTAAACAGAACTTGTATCAATCATTCAGGTAGGTCTTTTCTTTGTCATTGCAAAAAAGCTTTGGTAGTATATTTTTATGACACTAGAATAAGGATATAGGCCTAAACAGGGGCTTGATTATTTCATAAACTTCAGAATACTCAAATTGAATGTCATTTTTCTAAAATCTATTTTGCACATACAAGTAATTTTCATGCTTATTTTATTTGAAAAAACAGCCCCAGAATTTCTTATTTCTGTATTTTCCCAAGCAAATCAGGTTCACTTAAACCTCTACAAGGTTATCCAAGGGCTAACGTCATAAAAATGTATACTGAATAAAATACTGAGAAATTCATATAACGTTTCACTATGTTCATGACACTCTGGCTTTATACTGACTCCTGGTCTATAGAACACTGTTATAGCAAGACTTATAGTCAAGCATAATATTAATGATTAATGCTCTTCTCTAATTGAAGGAATGAAAAAGATGGGAACTTTTAAGTACTCGACATCACTAAAAACCACAAAGGAATATAATATATAAAACATGCATTCCAATTATTTTTAATTTCACTTATTCAGATTGCCTTTCCAAATTGAATGGGTATAGTAATGAAGATTCAGAAATTCCAGTCCTTTAGAGTCACAGGTCTTAAAGATTAAAACTGCTCAAAAGTTAGGTGTCATGTAAGTATTTAATAAGGTGAAGGCCTGTGATAGATAGTTCCATCAAACTTAGCGTCTGCTGCTTAGACTATAATGTATCATCAACCTAACCTGACAGGAGTTGTACTACTAGTGTTCTGTATAAATTATGTCTTTTGATTGAACCATATGTTATTTGTTTTGTTTTAAAATAGAGGTGATCTATGTCACTGATACTGAACCACATGAAAAGTCAGGGTAAATACCTTTTATTTTATTTTGTGTTCTTTCCTCAAAGATCGAAAAGCTCTTTTACGTTTGTAACTAAAATATGTGTGTATGTTAACGTAGGCAGTATTTCATAGGCAGTGAAAAGGATAACCAAAATAATGAGGACAGTAACATATTAAATATAATTTATGGATAGATCATCAGTGTTAATTTGAAAATATAGTTTGTTCCATGAAGTAAGAATGTGCATATTTTGAGAAGAATAAATCTAATGTAGAATTTTTATTTTAAATTTACTATAAACATCATGAATTCTAAGAACCTCTACAAAGACGGCAGTTGTGAGGTTTTGTTGATACCTCTGATGTTACCAAGTTATAAGCCTGTTGTTTTATTTAAATAGATGTTCAGATATCTGAGAAAATTTTAACTGTAGGAACAAGTATGAGTAACCTCTCACTGGAAAGGATGGGCTGAAATATTTTGGGGGATGTAGATGGTGGTAGTGGTGGTGGCTGTTTTCCATTTTATGAAGTTAAATATTCATGAAAGTCTTGATTCAGCAGCCTTTATATTCTCACTTCTTCTAATGGCTGTTATTCCAGTCCTGAGACTGCTGTGGAAGATGATTATTATTATTGCCAGTCAACTGTTCTATCCATCTGTGTATCAACTGTAGAAGATATCTGCCCCAAACAAAAATCCCTGGCTGTTACCTGGTGAGAGGGCAATTATAAACAGCTGCTTTCCAGATAAATATAGTATAGTCTGTGCATCAGCCAGTGCCAATACATGTGCATAGTGCAGTACCACAGAGATGATTGTCTGGCAGGAGGAGGTAGGGATTAGTGAGAGAAGTCATTATGAAAAAAAAAAAAAATGAATAGTACAGTAAAATTAAAACATCCCTCTTCTCTTAACCTTTTACCACCCTGTGTTGTCTCCTTCCAATTTCCCTTTTTTCTCCTTTATAAAAAGAAAATAGTCTAGAATGTGATGGATAGTATCGTTTTCATCTACAGATTTTTTTTACTATAATGAATTTAATTCAATTATCAAGTAGAGTAATTCCTTCTGTTTTAATATATTTAACATCAAGTCTTGTAGGTAAGGAGTCGGTGGAACACTTCCAACTTAATTCTTCATAGATATTTCATGCTTTCAGGAATCCTGTGAATGATAGAATCTGGTTTGCTATATTGAGAAGTAGGGAGTTTAGGAAACATGAAACGCAGAAAGAGAAAGAAAAGGAAACTGGTAAGGGAAGATTATATCATCATTAACAAGTATATAAGCATGAATGCTATGTTTGATTTGATGAGAAAGGATACATACACATAGGTATATGTGAATTTAAAAGTTACAGATAAAAGATGACCCAGGGGCGCCTGGGTGGCGCGGTCGGTTAAGCGTCCGACTTCAGCCAGGTCACGATCTCGCGGTCTGTGGGTTCGAGCCCCGCGTCGGGCTCTGGGCTGATGGCTCGGAGCCTGGAGCCTGTTTCTGATACTGTGACTCCCTCTCTCTCTGCCCCTCCCCTGTTCATGCTCTGTCTCTCTCTGTCCCAAAAATAAATACACGTTGAAAAAAAATTAAAAAAAAAAAAATTAAAAAAAAAAGATGACCCAAAATAGGAAATGAAATTGAGTGTATGTATGTATAAAATATTTAATGCAACTCCATTTTATATTATTATTCTTATAATTTTCATTAAACAAAAAATGTCAACACCCAGAAGATTATCATTTCTAGGTTTCCTAAAATATGTTAATGGTTTAAGCTAAAATCCACAGTAGATGTGAAGACAGGAAGATAGCTCTACATTCTACAGGATGATAGAAAACATTTTTAATAGAAATAAGAACGTAAAATTACAGTGCATTTCCGTTCACAATTTTGGTGTGTAGTTGTATATTTCTCTTCACCTTCCCTCATATTCAGTAAAATTTTTCTGAAATTGAACTATTTTCCAAAGGTGTTCTAAGATTATGTACTATGATGAACATCCATGAATGGGAAAACAATTATAATAAGAGCTAACATTAAATTATTATTTTAAAAAAATTTAACATTTATTCAGTTTAGAGAGAGCATAAGCCGGGGAAGGTCAGAGAGAGAGGGAGACACAGAATCTGAAGCAGGCTCCAGGCTCTGAGCTGTCAGCACAGAGCCTGACACGGGTCTCGAACTCACAAACTGCGAGTTCATGACCTGAGCCAAAGTTGGATGCTTAACCGACTGAGCCACTCAGACTCCTGAGCTAACATTAAATAAGTAGTTCATGTCCATTAACTCAGTTACCTCTTGTCATAACCACAAATGATACATACTATCATTATCTCCATTTCGTAGATGTAAAACATGTTAGTTACTGCACAATTATGTCATTTTCCAGAATCAGTCATTCATTCAAAGATATTTACTGACCATCCTACTATATGGTCGGTTTTATTTTAAATACTTTTGATTATAGTAGTGAACAAAACAAAATCCCTGTGTTTGGAAATTTTTTATTCTGGTGATATGAGGTCTATCCTTAACAACCAAGACAGAAAGTTAAAGATTAAAGAGATTACCTTCAACTGATGAAAACTCAGAAAAGTATTCAGAAAAGGAAATAGTATTTTCTGTGAAATTTCAAAAATGGAAATTATTTGTATATGCAGAGATAAGGAAAAAGCCTATTTGGGAGGGAGAATATCAAAAACAATAGTTTACAGGATCTATTCTAGGCAAAGATCACTTAATCTTAAACATAGAATCAGTGACAGGAAGTAATATAAGATAAAGTTGGAAAGATTCTAATAGTATGATATATTTATTGCATATTATAATCAACCCTTAAAAGTAGATTGATTATTATTTCCAAAAGATCTATTTGGTTGAGCTGAAAGCAAACAAAATCACCGCAACAATGAATGCAAAATTTAATTTTTAATAAATAAATATTAAAGAGATATAGTCAATCCCTATAAGCATGTTAAAATAAATTTCCAATAGTGGTGTCAGAAAAATGGTAGAATAGGAAATTCTAGCCCTTATCTCCCTAAAGAAATATTGATTTAACATTGATACTTGGATCAAAATATCTTTATGAGAATTCTAGAATTCAGTTAAGAAATTGCAATACCCAAGATGGGCACAATGAGCTGAATGGAAACAGGTAAGAAGAGAAATTTTGCTTTACCTGCATCAGCCTCTTTCCCAAACTAGCACAGCTTTTGCTGAGAGTGAACATCCCAGCTCACAATTTCTTCCTCAGGGAAAGAGTAGGCATCCAGCAGTCTACCTTTTTAAAGGATTTCCTGAGGAAGTGGTTTTTGTCTTGCTTCATTCAGAGTGCTGATGAAACTGGGATAATTTGGATGCCTGGAGGTGCTTGTGAACAAAGAAGAATGGTGACACACCTGGGCATGATTAGGAGAAAGAGCAGAACTAGAGACTTCTCCTTCACGAGGGAGACAAAGGAAGCATACGTCCAGAGTTCTTACTTCTGAGAAGGCTACCCAAAAGACTGATATCTGAATTGCCTGACGTGGGATGCTGACAGGGAGATGACATATTTTGGATGCCTGGTGACCACTGAGAACAAGGGAGGGTGGGGTGGCTTGTTGCTAGGGAACCAGACAACTTGAAGTTCCACACAGACATTAGAGGAAATAAGAGATAATGAGCTCCTTTAAAAATAAACCATAAAGCCTCTCTAATAGAGAAATTGCAGTCCTAGGTGAAGTCATAAGCTCCCTCTCCCCAGGAAATGTTTCAGAGGCCCCTGGTATTTCTAGTTGGGTTGATGAATGAGTTATTTTCTTGTATGAAGCCAGTCTTTAAAGAATGGGAGTGGTGTTGTTTTTCAAATATGCAGATCTCAACAGAAAGTTACAAAACACACAGAGAAACAAGACCCAATCAAAGGAAAATAAGTCTCCAGAAACCTACCCTAAGGAAACAGAAATATAAAATTACCTGAAAGTTCAGAATAATCATCATATATATGTACAATTAGCTCAAGAATTTGATGCATTAACAAAATTAGAATATCAACAGAGATAGAAAATTTTAAAAGAACCAAAGAAATTTTGAAACAGTACAGTAATTGCAATAAAATATATTATTAGGGATGTGCAACAGCAGAATTATTCAAGCAGGAAAAAGAATTAGTGAACTTGAAGACAAGGCTTTTGAAATCATCAAGTCATTGGAACAACAACAAGTAAGACTGAAGACCAAAGGACTTTACATGATCCTATCAACTAGACCAGTAAACACATTAAGGAAGTTCCAGAAGGAGGAAAAGAAGAAAGAAAGAAAGAAAGTGATTGGAAGTTTATTTGAAATAAAATGTCTAAAAATTTCCAAAATCTGAAGAAGGAAAAGGAAATCTGGATCCAGAAAGTCACCATATTCACATAAGTTGAATCTAAAGAGATCCACACCAAGACACATTGTAGTCACACTGGCAAGTTGAAAACAAGGAGAGAATTTTAAAAATAGTGTGTGAGGAGCAACTTTTCATTTACAAGGGAATTCCCATAAGATTATCATGGATTTCTCAGCAGAAACTTAGGCTGCAAGACAGTAGGATGGTATTTTCAGAGAGGAAGAGAGGGAGGAAGGGGAGGGGAGATAGGGTGAAGGGACTACATCCAACAAACTATCTTTTAAAAATGAAGAAAAAAATAAATATTTTTCATGATAAAAGCTGATGGAGTTCATTACCATTACACCTACCTAATGAGAAATGCTAAAAGGAGTCCTTAAAGTTAAAGCAAAGGGGTACTAAACAGCAAGATGAAAGCATATGAAACTATAAAGTTTACTGATTAGAGCACAAAAATGTATAAAATAAATACAGAACTGAAGGGATAAACAGAAAACAATATAACAATAGTAGATTTCAAATTCTTTTAATAACTGATATGTCATTTAGACAGAATATCAGTATGGAAACAGAGTACTTTAACCCAAAACTATAGACAAAAGCGACTTAACAGACACAGAACATTCTACACAACAGCTCAGAAAACACATTCTTCTTAAGCTCATGCAACATTCTCCAGGATAGATCACATATTAGGTGACAAAACACCTCTTAACAAATTTAAGATTGAAATCATACCAAATATATGCTCTGATCACACGGAACTAAACTCTAAGTTAACGACAGAAGGAAAACTAGAAAACGCATATATATTGAAGTTAAACAACACACTCTTGAAAAATAAATGGGCAGTAGAAGAAATCTAAAGTAAAACCAGAAGATATCTTTTGATAAAAAAATAAATATATATAAAAGCAAAACATACCAAAATGTATGGGATGCAGCAAAAGCAGTATGAAGAAAAAAGCTTAAAGTGATAAATACCTACATTTAAAAAGAAGATAAAAAATAACCAAACCTTGTACCGCACAGAACTAGAAGTAGAAAAACAAACTAATCTGAAAACAGCAAAAGGAATAAAATAAGAACAGAGAAGAAATGAAAAAAAAATAGATATTAGGAAAATAGCAAAACTAAGAGTTCATTTGTTTGAGATCAAGAAAATTGATAAATCTTTAAGTAAAAAAAAAAAAAAAACCTCGAAACATTACAACTGAGATAGCAGAAATTAAAAGGAATGTAAGAGACTATGGTAAAAAAAAAATATATACCAGCAAACTGCATAACTTAGAAGGAATGGATAAATGTATAGAAATATAAATATATCAAGACTGAAATATGAGGAAATGAAAAATCTAAATAGACTTATAACTAGTAAGTCATATGCTACACCCAAGGTAAACCTTAAAGACATTCTGCTAAATGAAATAAGGTAATTTCAGGACAAATACTGCATGATTCCACATATAGGAGTTATCTCTAAAGCAGTAAAATTCCTGGAAACAGAAGGAATGTGATTGTGTGGGGATAAGGAGAGTGGGACAGTGGAACATTGTTGTGCATTGTGTATAGAGTTTCGTATCTATGCAAGGTGAAAAAGTTTTAGAGATTTGCTGTACAACATTGTGCTTATAGTTACCAATACTGTTGGTTTCCTGTTATGTGTTTTTCGACACAATAAAAAGTAAATCAACTTCAGATTTTTCTTATGTTGGTAAAAACACTTGCACAAGATTTTTTGGTTTTAGAAGTCCATGTCATCACCAACGTCAAGCATGGTAGGCATAGCAGTGATCCTGTGGAGAAGGAGGGCACAGACCTGGAGTGGACAGCATGCTCTGAGTATACCTTGCATCACACTGGGAGAGACTGTTTCCCTTCTTGGAGTGCATTTGGGAGAGTTGGCACTGTCAGGGAATAGAAGAGCCATTGAGTGCCATTAATCTGCCTCATTCATTAGCAGATGAAAAGAGACACCTTCTGAAGGCAGCTCACCTGGATGCTGGCTTTTTGGCTTTTTGCTACACTTTACCATAAAATCACCTGTGCAACCATGTGACTGCTCTTCTGGGATAAACCAGTACAAGCCACTGCTCAGCAAGACCTTCCCTCACAGGATCAGTGTGGTTCCACACTGTGCCAGGTCCCTAAAATTTAGAATTTTGAAACCGAACTGTGTGCCTAAGATAAAATACAGGAGCAGTGTACAGCCAGATGAGCAGATGGCTTAGACACAGGGTGAACACGGGTATCTGTAAGAAGCCTAGAGCACAAAAGGGGAGATTATTTGCTCTTCTGTGGGGTCTTCCTGAACATCAGTGGGCTCAAATTTCCCTCTGTGAGGAAGAGAGCAGGCCAGCGCCATGTTTCACACCTCCTATCAGCATGGACAGACTTCAGCATGCAATGAAGTGCACACTGTGGAGGACTGAGCTTTGTATACCAAGCCCCACCCTCTTGTTCTCTGCAGGTGCATTTTTTAAATAGGGCAAGTGTGATTGAGAACCAAAACAGCAGCAGGTCACTTCCCCAGATCATCACACACACACACCCCCCACCCCAATACGTACCAGATCTACTGAGCGTAGAGTGCTGCAAATCTTCAGCAGCACTGGTGGAAATAGGACCAAGCACAGGCTTTCCTAACACACAAAAGATAGAGATGTAGACAAAATTCCAAGATGGAGATATTCATCCCAAGGGAAAGAACAAGAAGAGGTGATGGCCAGGGAGCTAATCAAAATAGAAATAAATAATATGCTTGAGTCAGAATTTAAAATAACAATCATCAAGATACTACCTGAGCTTGAGAAAGGCATAGAAGAAACCAGAGAGACCTTTACTATAGACATAAAAGACCTAGAAACTAGTCAGGCCAAAATAAAAAATGCTATACTTGAGATTCAAAACTGACTGGATGTAATGATTGCAAAGATGGAAGAATTAGATGAGCAAATAAGTGAAACAGAAGATAAAATTAGTAAAATAATGAAGCTGAAGAGAAGAGGGAAAGAAAAATACTGGATTGTGAAAGTAGAGTTAGAGGATTCAGTGACTCCATAAAGTCACTCCATAAAGTGACTCACCTACTCCGGGGAAAGGAAGAAACATCCAAATGTAGGAGACGCATTGAGCTCCCATGAAAATCAACAAAAGCCAGCCAACATCAAGATATATTGAAATTAAGTTTGCAAAAAACAGAGAAAAGGAAAGAATCATGAAAGCAGCAAGGGAAAAGAAATTCCTAACCTACAAGGGAAGACAAATCAGGTTAGCAGCAGAGTTCTCCACAGAAATCTGGCAGGCCAGAAGGGAGTGGCATGATATATTCAACATGCTGAATGAAAAAATATGCAGGCAAGCATACTTTATCCAGCCATGCTGTCATTCAGAATGGAAGGAGGCATAAAGAGTTTCCCAAACAAAAACTAAAGGAATTAGTGAACACTGAACTAGACTGTGAGAAATACTAAGAAAGAAAGACCAAAAGCAACAAATAGTAAAAAGGAACAGAGAAAATCTCCAGACACAATGAATTTACAGGTAATACAATGGCACTAAATTCACATCTATCAGTAATCACGCTGAATGTAATTGGACTAAATGCTCCAATCAAAAGACATAGGTTATTGAAATGGATTAAAGAAAAAAAACGACCCATCTGTATGCTGCCTGCAAGAGACTCATTTGAGACCTAAAGGCACCTATCATGCTAATGAACAGTAAAAAAAAAAGATGGAGTAGCCATACTTCTATCAGACAAACTAGATTTGAAACCAAAAGACTGTAACAAGAGTCTTGAAGAAAAGCCATGAAGAAGAGTCATGAAAAAAAGCATGATATTATAATCGAAGGGTTTATCCAACAAGAAGATCTAATAATTGTAAATATTTATTACCCAACTTGAAACCACCCAAATATATAAATCAATATAATCAAACGTAATGGAATTCATTGATAATACAGCAATAGTAGGAGACTCTGACACTCTACTTACAACAATGGACAGATCATCAAAGCAGGAAATCAATAAGGAAACAATGGCTTTGAATGACACCCTGGACCAGACGGACTTAACAGATATATTCAAAGCATTTCATCCTAAAGAAGCAGAATACACATTCTATTCAAGTGCACATGGAACATTCTCCAAAATAGATCACATACTGTGTCACAAATCTGGCCTCAACCAGTACAAAGAGACTGAGATCATACTATCCATGTTTCCAGAACACAACAATATGAAACTTAAAGTCAACTACAGGAAAAAAATTTGGAAAGACCACAACTACATGGAGGTTAAAGAACATCCTACTAAAAAATTATGGGTTAACCAGAAAATTAAAGACAAATAATAAAAATACATGAAAGTGAATGAAAATGAAAACATGACATGGGCACTTAGGTGGCTCAAACATCCAACTGTTGGTTTTGGCTCAGGTCATGATCTCATGGTAAGTGGGTTTGAGCCCTGGTTCAGGCTTCACATTGACAGTGTGGAGCCTGGTGAGATTCATTCTCTCTCTCTCTCTCTCTCTCTCTCTCTCTCTCTCTCTCTCTCTCTCTCCTCTCCCATGCTCACAATTCTTTCTCTCTCTCTCTCTCTTTCAAAATAAGTAAACTTTAAAAAGAAAGAATAAAAGAAAATGAAAACATGACAGTCCAAAACCTTTGGGATTCAGAAAAGACCATCATAAGAGGGAACTATATAGCAATAAAGGTCTACCTCAAGAAGAAATAAAAGTTTCAAATATACAACCTAACTTTACACCTAAAGGAGTTAGAAAAGAAGTAGCAAATAAAACCTCAAACTAGCAGAGGAAGGGAAATGAAGATTAAAGCAGAAATAAATGATATAGAAACAAATAACACCAGATAATCAATGAAAAGAAGAGCTGGTTCTTTGGAAGAATTAATAAAATTGATAAATCCCTGCCCAGACTCATCAAAAAAGAAAAGAGAAAGGACTCAAATAAATAAAATCATGAAGGAAAGAGGAGACATCACAACCAGCACCACAGAAATAGAATTATAAGAATATTGTAAAAAATTATATGCCAACAAATTGGGCAATGTGGAAGTAATTGACAAATTCCTAGAAATATATAAACTGACAAAACTAAGACAGGAAGAAATAGAAAACTTGAACAGACTTATAACCCACAAAGAAATTGAATCAATAATCAAAAATCTCCCAGGAAACAAAATTCCAGGGCCAGATGGCTTCCCAGGAGAATTCTACCAAACACTCAAAGGAAATTTAAGACCTTCTATTTTTATACTGTTCTAAGAAAGTAAAAGTGGAAAGAAAACTTCAAAACTCATTCTACAAGCCAATATTACCTTAATTCTCAAAACCAAAAACCCTGATAAAAAGGCCAATATCCTTGATGAAGATAGATGCAAAAATTCTGAAAAAGATACTAGCAAATCGAATCCAATAGTACATTAAAAGAATTATTCACCATGATCAAGTGTGAGTTTTCCCTAGTATACAGGGGTGGTTAAATATTTGCAAATCAATCAACGTTATAGACCCCATTAATAAGAAAGTATAAGAAACATATCCTCCCAGCAGATGCAAAAAAAGCAATTGAGAAAATGTAGCATCCATTCTTGATAAAAACATCAACAAAGTAGGGATAGAGGGAACATACCTCAACACAATAAAAGCTATATATGAAAGACCCACAGCTAATATCACTCTCAATGGGGAAAAACCGAGAGCTTTTCCTGTACAATCAGGAACAAGGTAGGGATGTCCACTCTGATAATTGTTATTTATCATAGTACTAGAAATCTGAGCCTCAGCAATCAGACAACACAAGGAAATAAAAGGCATCCAGGTCATCCAGGAAGAAATCAAATTTTCACTCTTCACAGACAACATGATACTCTGTAGAAAACCTGAAAGACTCCACCAAAAAAACTGCTAGAACTGATACATAAATTCAGCATATTCAACATATAAAATCAATGTAAAGAAATTTGTTGGATTTCTATACACCAATAATGAAGCACAAAAATCAAGGAATTGATCCCATTTACAATAATTGAACCAAAAAATCATAAAATATCTAGGAATAAATGTAACCAAAGAGTTAAAAGATTGGTACTTTGACAATATAGAACACTATTAAAAGAAATTGAAGAGGATGCAAAGAAATGGAAGAACGTTCCACAATCATGGATTGGAAGAGCAAACATTGTTGAAATATCCATACTACCAAATCCAATCTGTACTTTAATGCATTCCCTATCAAAATACCATCAACATTTTTCACGGAGATAGAACAAATAATCCTAAAGTTTGTGTGGAACCACAGGCTCTGAATAGCCGAAGCAATCTTGTAAAAGAACAGCAAAGCTGGAGGTACCACAAAGTTGTAGTCACCAAGACAGTATGCTACTGGCACAAAAGCAGACACATAGATCGATGGAATGGAATAGAAACCCCAGATAGGGACCTACAACTATATGGCCAACTAATTTTCAACAAAGCGGGAAAAAATATCCAATGAAAAGACAGTCTTCAACAAATGGTGTTTGGAAAACTGGACCACAATATGTAGAAGAATGAAACTAGACCACTTCTTACACCGTACACAAAAATAAATTCAAAATGAAGAAAGACCTAAAATAAGATAGGAAATCATCAAAATCTTAGAGGAGAAAACAGCAACTTCTTTAACTTCTGTTGTAGCAATTTCTTAGTAGGCACAGTGTCCAGAGATAAGGGGAACAAAAGCAAAAATGAACTGGGGTTTTATCACAATGAAAAGCCTCTGTACAGTGTAGTAAACAGTCAACAAAACTATAAGGCAACTGGCAGAATGGGAGAAGATATTCAAAAATGACACACCTGGCAAAGAGTATCCAAAATCTTTAAAGAACCTATGAAACTCGATATCCCATGTACAAGTAATCCAGTTAAAGCCAGGGTAGAAGACATGAATAGACATTTGTTCAAAGAAAACATCTAGATGGGCAACAGATATATGACAAGATGCTTACCATCACTTAACATCTGTGAAATGCAAATCAAAAAACACAATAAGATACCACTTACACACATGTCATACTGGCTACATTTAACACAGAAAACAGCAGATGTTGGTTCAGCCACGCTGGAAAACAGTGTGGATGCTTCTCAAAAAATTAAAAATAGAATTACCCTATGGCCGTGCATTTGCACTACTTGGTATTTACCCCAAGGATACAAAAGTACCGGTTCAAAGGGACACATGCACCCTGATGTTTATAGCCACATTATCAATAATAGTCAAATTATGGAAAGAGGCCAAATGTCTGTCAACTAATGAAAGGTTAGAGAAATTGTATATATGCAGTGGAATATTGTTCATCAAAAAGTAAATGCTGCCATTTGCAGTGGTGTGGATGGAGCTAGTATGTCTTATGCTATGTGAAATAAGTCAGAGAAAGACAAATACCATATGATTTTATTCGTATGTGGAATTTAAGAAACAAAGGATGTACTATAGTGGAAAGGAAAAACAGGGAAGCAAATTTTATGTGACTCTTAACTATGGAGAACACACTGAAGGTTGCAGGAGAGGCGTTGGGTGGAGGGTGGCTAAATAGGTGATGGACGATTGTGGTGTTGAATCCTGGGTGCTATGTGTGAGCGATGAATCACAAAATTTTGCTCCTGAAACCAATATTACACTATATCTTAACTAGCTAGAATTTAAATTTAAAAATTGAAAAAAAGAATATAAATACAGCATTTGGTTTTCTTTTTAATCAATTATGGGTTCCTTAGGGGTCATCATGGCATATGAGACTACTAAAATCTGCCCTCACTGTATATTTACTTAGTGCTTGTCATTATGTTCCCTCTCCCCATGCTTTTTTAAAAAATTGTTTTTAAATGTTTATTTATTCTTGAGAGAGAGAGAGAGAGAGAGAGAGAGAGAGAGAGAGAAAGGGAAACACAGAGTCCAAAGCAGGCTCCAGGCTCCTAGCTGTCAGCACAGGGCCCAGTGTGGGGCTTGAACTCACAAACCAGGAGATCATGGCCTGAGCCGAAGTTGGACGCTTAACTGAGCCACCCCAGCACCCCATCTCTCCCCACAGTTTTTATGTTCTAACCACAATGCACTGCAACATTCAGTTTGTTAGAGTGTAAAGATAATATAAAATATTTTTCTTGTCAATTTCGCAAAGTAATGTTATATTAGTAGTTTTTGTATCTAAACATATATTTTCTCTCATTTAGCCAATTACTATTTATTCTTTAAATGTTTGAAGCGTCCGACTTCAGCCAGGTCACGATCTCGCGGTCCGTGAGTTCGAGCCCCGCGTCCGGCTCTGGGCTGATGGCTCAGAGCCTGGAGCCTGTTTCCGATTCTGTGTCTCCCTCTCTCTCTGCCCCTCCCCCGTTCATGCTCTGTCTCTCTCTGTCCCAAAAATAAATAAACATTGAAAAAAAAATGTTTGAATATGTATATCCTCACAAATAACAAAGCTAAGATTATAAGCACAAAAAAAAGGAAACACTATATTAACAAAACTTTAGTTGAGAATGAAAATAATGAATAGGGTAATTTATTTTCAATCAAAATATTAGTATTACTCTTTATAAAGGGAGTTAGAAACTTAGATAGAACTCTGGTAATTAGTACATCATGGCTTTCTGACTTCTTCCCCAGTGGAAACTTTTGATATTCACACTTTGCTGAGAATTCCATTTCAGAAAACAAGTTTTAGTGTTCCTGTCCTTGAAGGACAGGCTAGGGAAAGGGTTAAGGCTATATGGAAAAATTATTTTCATTTTTACTTGCCCCAAAGATTGCTCAGAGCACTGTTTAAAATTTGCTGATGGACATGTAAAGATAATAATGACAAAAGTAATTATCAAATATTGAGAATTTGCTATGGGCCAAGTTTTATGCTAAGCAGTGTATATGTCTTGCCTAAAGATTATGACAGTAATCTTATGAGGGAGAGACTATTATTTTTGTCATGTTATAGTGGAACAAACAGAATCAGTAAGTCAATGGCCAGAGATCACTTAACCCTGTGAGTGGCAGAACCAAAATTTGACCTTAGGCAGTTTTACGGAGTCTAGAGCCTATAATACTTCACTGTTCTATTGCCTGGCAGAAAGCCTCATATGGTAAGTAAAGATTCACAGCTGAATTTTCTGTACTGAATGATGTTTTCATTGCATATATTGATCAGATGGATTGTAAAATTGCCAAATTTTCATTTTGCTCTTGAACCCATAGACCTTTCACTTGAAAAGCAGTGGTAGGTTATAATCATCACTTCAGTATTAGGTCATATTCAAAAGACAGAGAATAGTGTTCAGATTAATTTTAACTGTAATTTCTATATATTTTTAAGGGGTTTTCAACTCTATCTGGTGCTTTTATATTTGTTAAAGTCAACAATCTCAGATTTACGTATTCTTAGTATTAAGATATGGATAGTTTTAGTACCCTGAGAACTCTTTTTAGTGCATGTCCTGTTTCTTTGCAGTTGCATAGGCTCTTGTCTTAGCTCAGGTTGCTGTAACAGATAACCATGGAATGGGTGGCTTAAACAGCAAATATTTATTTCTTACAGTTTTGGAGACTGGAAGTCAGAGAGCAGATTATCAGCATGGTTGCATTGTGGTTAAGGACAGTTTTCCTGGTTTACATATAGCTTTCTTCTTGTTATGTGCTCACAAAGGAGCGAGAGAGGGAGAGAGGGAGAAGGAGAGAGAGGTGGAGGAGAAAGGGAGAGGAGGAGAGAGGAAGAGAGGGAGGGGGGAGGGAGGGGAAAAGGGAGATGGTGAGAGGGAGAGGGACAGAGGGAGAAGGAGGGAGGGAGAGAGACAAGGAGAGGGAGAGAGAGGGAGAGAGGGAAGGAGAGATGGAGGAAGAGAGAGAGGGAAGGAGGGGGAGAGGGCAAGAGGGAGATGGTGACAAGGAGAGGGAGAGAGGGAGAGAGACAAGCAGAGGGAGGGAGAGAGGGAGGGAGAGCTGTCCTGTAATTGTTCTTCTAAAATCATTAGAGGCCTGTGCCCCATGACCTAATTACCTCCCACAGGCTCTATCTCCAAATACCTTCCCATTTGGGGTTAAAGAATATAAGAATTTGAGATCATAAATAAACATGCAGTCCATGTAGCTATTTTTTGAAGTAAGAAAAAAGAAATAATTGAGGGAGGAGAATTCCTTACAAGTTATCTTCAAAATGAAATCAGAGCTCAAATACATACCTGGCAAGCTTCATCTGCTACTATTTGGCCTCATTTATGCATGAATTGCTACATTTCTGAGACTTAAGAAGAAAGACAAGGACTGAACTTCCCTGAGCAAACAGAGTGATTCATATGAGAAGAAATAAAGCTAAATTTTGTTTTAAACATGTTCAAAATACTCCATCACGTCTGCAAGATTATCAACTGTTATTAGTACCATCATTATTGAGCCATGAAAAATATATTTCATATGGAGCTATCTGAGCATAATAGTATATGTATTTAGGATGACCATTATCACCCCTTCATGTGGATTTTTAGATTACCTATTCTCTTGAAGAAATATGAATGACAGAACGGTCCATTTTTATTAGATATAAAATGCAATCTGGGAAAAATCAAATGAATGGTGGATGTTAGAGATAAGTCTAGATGGGATAGGGAAGCACATAGCCAGGAGAAATTGTAAGAAACAACATCATAAGGCGATATACTTCACTTATGCCATACTTGTCAAAATGAATTACTTAAAGGCCCAGCTGTGTGCGTACTCACTGATTCAAGTGCTGTGTAGACCATTTAGGATTCTTCAGTTGCAAAGCATGGAAACAAATTTTGGTTATAAACAATAATATTTGGAGGAATAGCAGATGAATATTCAAGAAAGCTGTGTATTAAGGGTTGTAACACAAAGAGCATAAAAACCACAGTATTTATGAGCATCTGGAATGCAGAAAATACTTCCTCATCTCTTTTCCTTTAGTTCCTGCTGAAGAATTTAAAGTCCCTGAAGGGGGAGCTTTATTTACTTGGTTTGGATGACATGGAAAGGGCTTTTTAGGGGGAGGGGGATACTTGATTTACACTTCTACTAAAAGTTGCACAATGAAGAAGCTCCCCAATTTGGATTTTTTTAAGAATGGAGAGGGGCTGCTGGGGAAACCAAAAATTAAGTGTTAATTTCACAGTGTTTTTCACAATAGAAGTAAAGTCTTCCAATAATAGCATGTGAGCACATCATTATCCACTTCGTTTGTTAAGATCTCCCTAAGAAGAACAGTATAGAGGGAGAGGTTTTTATCTTGTATTAGTTTTCTGTTGCTCCGTAACAAATTATGACAGACTTCATAGTTTTCAACATTAAAATTTTTCACTTCACAGCTCTGTAGGTCAGGAATCCAACACAGTCTCTTGTTGAAGGTGTTGGCAGGGCTGTCTTCCTCTCTGGAGGCTCTAGTTAGAATTCACTTTCTTGTTTTTCCCAGCTTCTATAGATCTACATTGCTTGGCTGATGGCCTCACTCTTCTGTCTTCAAAGCCATCAAGGTTCATCTCTATGACCATTATTCTATAGTTATATCTCCCTCTGACTACAGCTATGTAAGGTTCCCCACTTTTGAGGATTCATGATTAGACTGGGCCTACTTGGATTATCTCTCCATCTCAAGGTCTTTAACCTTAATTACATTTTCAAAGTCCCTTTTGCCTTATAAAGTAAGTTTCATAGGTTCCTGGGATAATGATGTGTATATCTTTTGAGAGCTCTTTTCCCATCTAACACACACCCTAGACTGGGGAAAGGTACACATTTGGGGGATTCAGGATTTATAATCAATACCTACACTGATTTTTTTTCTCTTTCATCACTCTTTTTTTTTGTTTTTATTTTTCCCCTAATTTCTTAGGAAACTTAAGAGAGAGTAGAATGAATAAAATCCTATTGGAAATATGTTGTACATGAGAAAAGTATACTTCAAAAAATCACACAAGTGTGCAAGAAATAGCTTTTCTTGATTAATCTTCTAGCTGTGTTGAGTACAATGCATACACAAGGTCTTGGTAAAACATAATGCTTGATTATGACAGTGACATAGTTAAGAGAAAATATTTAACTCCCTTATATCAGTTAATTGGCGCTAAAGGGGCTCCATGACCAAGGGCTTCTGCTTAGGAAAGTTACTTTTGTATTTATTAAGAATGAATCTTTGCATAAAATAAATTATTGCATAAACCTGTTCAGAACCAAACAGAGACTGCAGGTGGGAAAAGAGCTCATTTGTATGAATTCTCTTTCCTGCTGTGGAACCCCAGTGAGAAAATCTGATTAACTTAAGAAAATGACTTCAGCAGGGCTTTAAGCTATAAAGGTTCTTTCAGATGAAGAGGTCAGTCTGCCTTGGAATTAAAAGTCATAATCTTGGGCTGGGTAAGGACCCTAAATATTTAACTCTTAGAGCCAAAGCTGATAGTTTTTACCCTTTCCAAATAGTTGCCTGTTTTGGTAATGCTGCCTGGTGTTTTCTGATTAGCAGTAGGTGATTTGGGATTGTTAATTTTGCACAACAGAAAATAAATGTAAAAACAGTGTCATGGTTCTTTTCATATTTCAAGGCAATCTGGTATGTTGTACAGTAGTTTATAGAAAACATATTGAAGACCTTTTTCTATTTATATTCTACTTGAAAATCAAATTCTCTGCATGAAAAGGTATTTTTAAAATTCTTATCACGGCGTTCTGTTTATGCTTTTAACGAATCAATACATTCTAGCACTCTTTTGCTCGCTTCCATTTTTCCTCTTGACATATTTAGAGTAATGTTTTGATCAGCTCTGCTTTATATTCCATTATTTTTCTTGTCTCTGATAATAATCAATTTTTGACACTGGAAGTCAGAGGAAGTCAGATGAAAGCCAACTGAATTTGTTGGATCAACTGTATTAGCAGCGCAGGATATGTATACACACTTGCGTGTGTGCACATCCTCATGCACGTGCTCTCTCAGAACAGCTGTCGGTGTTCAAAAGTGGCTGAAGTTTCATATTCCGTCTAGTCAAGTGAGTTTGACGCCTGCAAATGTATCAATTTAAATTCTGTTTTCACACTAATTCTCATATATTATGACTCAATGCCATACCTGTTTCAAGGGGATGAATAGGTAAACAGTTATTTTAAGTTTCTTTTAAGAATCTTGACATTTTCTTGTTTTTCTCCCTGAGAAGTGTTTCTTCACCCTTCTCAAGTTCATATGAAATATAAAGAACAAACATTGGGGATATTTACACCTGACGTTCTATTCCCAAAGTCAGAATAGATGTTACATTTACTTTTTGAATTTTTACTTTCCCTTTAAGTGTTCTGTGGCTTCATTATTTCTTAATTATATCATAGGCTGGAGATACCAAGATCTAACTAACCCTGAGTCCAAATGTCTAATGCCTAATTTGAACTATGAAGATTAAGTATTAATCTATTGGTGTCTATATTATGTTTTAATTTCTGTTTTCTTGTTCAATAGTCACTGATTTATAAGAGCATTAAAATTAGTCTGTCCTCTTAGAAATGAAAGCTAAAACTACAGATCTGCAAAATTCAAATAAAGTTAAAATTTCAGTAAGAAATTCAAAAATTTTTAATGTTTAAAATATTATTTAAAAGAGAAAATATGCATAGCTAAGAGAGTTTCTTTTTTTTTTAAGAAAATCAACATTTTATTTTTTTTATTTTTTTTATATATGAAATTTATTGACAAATTGGTTTCCATTCAACACCCAGTGCTCATCCCAAAAGGTGCCCTACTCAATACCCATCACCCACCCGCCCCTCCCTCCCACCCCCCATCAACCCTCAGTTTGTTCTCAGTTTTTAACAGTCTCTTATGCTTTGGCTCTCTCCCACTCTAACGTCCTTTTTTTTTTTTTTTTTTTTTCCTTCCCCTCCCCCATGGGTTCCTGTTAAGTTTCTCAGGATCCACATAAGAGTGAAACCATATGGTATCTGTCTTTCTCTGTATGGCTTATTTCACTTAGCATCACACTCTCCAGTTCCATCCACGTTGCTACAAAAGGCCATATTTCATTTTTTCTCATTGCCACGTAGTATTCCATTGTGTATATAAACCACAATTTCTTTATCCATTCATCAGTTGATGGACATTTAGGCTCTTTCCATAATTTGGCTATTGTTGAGAGTGCTGCTATGAACATTGGGGTACAAGTGCCCCTATGCATCAGTACTCCTGTATCCCTTGGGTAAATTCCTAGCAGTGCTATTGCTGGGTCATAGAGTAGGTCTATTTTTAATTTTCTGAGGAACCTCCACACTGCTTTCCAGAGCGGCTGCACCAATTTGCATTCCCACCAACAGTGCAAGAGGGTTCCCGTTTCTCCACATCCTCTCCAGCATCTATAGTCTCCTGATTTGTTCATTTTGGCCACTCTGACTGGCGTGAGGTGATACCTGAGTGTGGTTTTAATTTGTATTTCCCTGATAAGGAGCGACGCTGAACATCTTTTCATGTGCCTGTTGGCCATCTGGATGTCTTCTTTAGAGAAGTGTCTATTCATGTTTTCTGCCCATTTCTTCACTGGGTTATTTGTTTTTCAGGTGTGGAGTTTGGTGAGCTCTTTATAGATTTTAGATACTAGCCCTTTGTCCGATATGTCATTTGCAAATATCTTTTCCCATTCCGTTGGTTGCCTTTTAGTTTTGTTGGTTGTTTCCTTTGCTGTGCAGAAGCTTTTAATCTTCATAAGGTCCCAGTAATTCACTTTTGCTTTTAATTCCCTTGCCTTTGGGGATGTGTCGAGGAAGAGATTGCTACGGCTGAGGTCAGAGAGGTCTTTTCCTGCTTTCTCCTCTAAGGTTTTGATGGTTTCCTGTCTCACATTTAGGTCCTTTATCCATTTTGAGTTTATTTTTGTAAATGGTGTGAGAAAGTGGTCTAGTTTCAACCTTCTGCATGTTGCTGTCCAGTTCTCCCAGCACCATTTGTTAAAGAGGCTGTCTTTTTTCCATTGGATGTTCTTTCCTGCTTTCTCAAAGATGAGTTGGCCATACGTTTGTGGGTCTAGTTCTGGGGTTTCTATTCTATTCCATTGGTCTGTGTGTCTGTTTTTGTGCCAATACCATGCTGTCTTGATGATGACAGCTTTGTAGTAGAGGCTAAAGTCTGGGATTGTGATGCCTCCTGCTTTGGTCTTCTTCTTCAAAATTCCTTTGGCTATTCGGGGCCTTTTGTGGTTCCATATGAATTTTAGGATTGCTTGTTCTAATTTCGAGAAGAATGCTGGTGCAATTTTGATTGGGATTGCATTGAATGTGTAGATAGCTTTGGGTAGTATTGACATTTTGACAATATTTATTTTTCCAACCCATGAGCAGGGAATGTCTTTCCATTTCTTTAAATCTTCTTCAATTACCTTCATAAGCTTTCTATAGTTTTCAGCATACAGATCCTTTACATCTTTGGTTAGATTTATTCCTAGGTATTTTATGCTTCTTGGTGCAATTGTGAATGGGATCAGTTTCTTTATTTGTCTTTCTGTTGCTTCGTTGTTAGTGTATAAGAATGCAACTGATTTCTGTACATTGATTTTGTATCCTGCAACTTTGCTGAATTCATGTATCAGTTCTAGCAGACTTTTGGTGGAGTCTATCGGATTTTCCATGTATAATATCATGTCATCTGCAAAAAGCGAAAGCTTGACTTCATCTTTGCCAATTTTGATGCCTTTGATTTCCTTTTGTTGTCTGATTGCTGATGCTAGAACTTCCAGCACTATGTTAAACAACAACGGTGAGAGTGGGCATCCCTGTCGTGTTCCTGATCTCAGGGAAAAAGCTCTCAGTTTTTCCCCATTGAGGATGATGTTAGCTGTGGGCTTTTCATAAATGGCTTTTATGATCTTTAAGTATGTTCCTTCTATCCTGACTTTCTCAAGGGTTTTTATTAAGAAAGGGTGCTGGATTTTGTCAAAGGCCTTTTCTGCATCGATTGACAGGATCATATGGTTCTTCTCTTTTTTTTTGTTAATGTGATGTATCACGTTGATTGATTTGCGAATGTTGAACCAGCCCTGCATCCCAGGAATGAATCCCACTTGATCATGGTGAATAATTCTTTTTATATGCTGTTGAATTCGATTTGCTAGTATCTTATTGAGAATTTTTGCATCCATATTCATCAGGGATATTGGCCTGTAGTTCTCTTTTTTTACTGGGTCTCTGTCTGGTTTAGGAATCAAAGTAATACTGGCTTCATAGAATGAGTCTGGAAGTTTTCCTTCCCTTTCTATTTCTTGGAATAGCTTGAGAAGGACAGGTATTATCTCTGCTTTAAATGTCTGGTAGAACTCCCCTGGGAAGCCATCTGGTCCTGGACTCTTATTTGTTGGGAGATTTTTGATAACCGATTCAATTTCTTCGCTGGTTATGGGTCTGTTCAAGCTTTCTATTTCCTCCTGATTGAGTTTTGGAAGAGTGTGGGTGTTCAGGAATTTGTCCATTTCTTCCAGGTTGTCCAATTTGTTGGCATATAATTTTTCATAGTATTCCCTGATAATTGTTTGTATCTCTAAGGGATTGGTTGTAATAATTCCATTTTCATTCATGATTTTATCTATTTGGGTCATCTCCCTTTTCTTTTTGAGAAGCCTGGCTAGAGGTTTGTCAATTTTGTTTATTTTTTCAAAAAACCAACTCTTGGTTTCGTTGATCTGCTCTACAGTTTTTTTAGATTCTATATTGTTTATTTCTGCTCTGATCTTTATTATTTCTCTTCTTCTGCTGGGTTTGGGGTGTCTTTGCTGTTCTGCTTCTATTTCCTTTAGGTGTGCTGTTAGATTTTGTGTTTGGGATTTTTCTTGTTTCTTGAGATAGGCCTGGATTGCAATGTATTTTCCTCTCAGGACTGCCTTCGCTGCGTCCCAAAGCGTTTGGATTGTTGTATTTTCATTTTCGTTTGTTTCCATATATTTTTTGATTTCTTCTCTAATTGCCTGGTTAACCCACTCATTCGTTAGTAGGGTGTTCTTTAACCTCCACGCTTTTGGAGGTTTTCCAGACTTTTTCCTGTGGTTGATTTCAAGCTTCATAGCATTGTGGTCTGAAAGTATGCATGGTATAATTTCAATTCTTGTAAACTTATGAAGGGCTGTTTTGTGACCCAGTATATGATCTATCTTGGAGAATGTTCCATGTGCACTCGAGAAGAAAGTATATTCTGTTGCTTTGGGATGCAGAGTTCTAAATATATCTGTCAAGTCCATCTGATCCAGTGTCTCATTCAGGGCCCTTGTTTCTTTATTGACCGTGTGTCTAGATGATCTATCCATTTCTGTAAGTGGGGTGTTAAAGTCCCCAGCAATTACCACATTCTTATCAATAAGGTTGCTTATGTTTATGAGTAATTGTTTTATATACTTGGGGGCTCCGGTATTCGGCGCATAGACATTTATAATTGTTAGCTCTTCCTGATGGATAGACCCTGTAATTATTATATAATGCCCTTCTTCATCTCTTGTTACAGCCTTTAATTTAAAGTCTAGTTTGTCTGATATAAGTATGGCTACTCCAGCTTTCTTTTGGCTTCCAGTAGCATGATAAATAGTTATCCATCCCTTCACTCTGAATCTAAAGGTGTCCTCAGGTCTAAAATGAGTCTCTTGTAGACAGCAAATAGATGGGTCTTGTTTTTTTATCCATTCTGATACCCTATGTCTTTTGGTTGGCGCATTTAATCCATTTACATTCAGTGTTATTATAGAAAGATACGGGTTTAGAGTCATTGTGATGTCTGTATGTTTTATGCTTGTAGTGATGTCTCTGGTACTTTGTCTCACAGGGTCCCCCTTAGGATCTCTTGTAGGGCTGGTTTAGTGGTGACAAATTCCTTCAGTTTTTGTTTGTTTGGGAAGACCTTTATCTCTCCTTCTATTCTAAATGACAGACTTGCTGGATAAAGGATTCTCAGCTGCATATTTTTGCTGTCTAGCACCCTGAAAATCTCGTGCCAATTCTTTCTGGCCTGCCAAGTTTCAAAAGAGAGATCAGTCACGAGTCTTATAGGTCTCCCTTTATATGTGAGGGCACGTTTACCCCTTGCTGCTTTCAGAATTTTCTCTTTATCCTTGTATTTTGCCAGTTTCACTATGATATGTCGTGCAGAAGATCGATTCAAGTTACGTCTGAAGGGAGTTCTCTGTGTTTCTTGGATTTCAATGCCTTTTTCCTTCCCCAGTTCAGGGAAGTTCTCAGCTATTATTTCTTCAAGTACCCCTTCAGCACCTTTCCCTCTCTCTTCCTCCTCTGGGATACCAATTATGCGTATATTATTTCTTTTTAGTGTATCACTTAGTTCTCTAATTTTCCCCTCATACTCCTGGATTTTTTTATCTCTCTTTTTCTCAGCTTCCTCTTTTTCCATAACTTTATCTTCTAGTTCACCTATTCTCTCCTCTGCCTCTTCCATCCGAGCCGTGGTGGTTTGCATTTTGTTTTGCATTTCCTTTAAAGCGTTTTTCAGCTCCTTGTGACTGTTCCTTAGTCCCTTGATCTCTGTAGCAAGAGATTCTCTGCTGTCCTGTATACTGTTTTCCAGCCCAGCGATTAATTTTATGACTATTATTCTAAATTCACTTTCTGTTATATTATTTAAATCCTTTTTGATCAGCTCATTAGCTGTTGTTATTTCCTGGAGATTCTTCTGAGGGGAATTCTTCCGCTTGGTCATTTTGGATAGTCCATGGTGTGGTGAGGGCCTGCAGGGCACTTCCCCTGTGCTGTGGTGTATAACTGGAGTTGGTGGGCGGGGCCGCAGTCCGACCTGATGTCTGCCCCCAGCCCACCACTGGGGCCACAGTTAGACTGGTGTGTGCCTTCTCTTCCCCTCTCCTAGGGGTGGGATTCACTGTGGGGTGGCGTGGCCTGTCTGGGCTACTTGCACACTGCCAGGCTTGTGATGCTGGGGATCTGGCGTATTAGCTGGGGTGGGAAGGCAAGGTGCACGGCGGCAGGGGGGGCGGGCTTAGCTCGCTTCTCCTTAGGTGATCCACTTCAGGAGGGGCCCTGTGGCAGCCGGAGGGAGTCAGATCCGCTGCCGGAGGTTTGGCTCTGCAGAAGCACAGAGTTGGGTGTTTGCGGGGAGCGAGCAATTTCCCTGGCCGGAACCGGTTCCCTTTGGGATTTTGGCTGGGGGATGGGCGGGGGAGATGGCGCTGGCGAGCGCCTTTGTTCCCCGCCAAACTGAGCTCTGTCGTCCGGGGGCTCCGCAGCTCACCCTCCCTTTGTCCTCCGGCCTTCCCGCTTTCCGAGCAGAGCTGTTAACTTATGACCTCCCAGACGCTAAGTCGCGCTTGCTGTGGGAACACAGTCCGTCAGGCCCCTCCGCTTTTGCCAGCCAGACTCGGGGGCTCTGCTTGGCTGACGAGCCGCCCCTCCGCCCCGGCTCCCTCCCGCCAGTCCGTGGAGCGCGCACCGCCTCGCCACCCTTCCTACCCTCTTCCGTGGGCCTCTAGTCTGCACTTGGGTCTGGTGACTCCGTTCTGCTAATCCTCTGGCGGTTTTCTGGGTTATTTAGGCAGGTGTAGGTGGAATCTAAGTGATCAGCAGGACGCGCGGTGAGCCCAGCGTCCTCCTACGCCGCCATCTTCCCAGAATCCTCCCTAAGAGAGTTTCTTTTTTTTTTTTTTTTTTTTAATTTTTTTTTTTCAACTTTTTTTTTATTTATTTTTGGGACAGAGAGAGACAGAGCATGAACGGGGGAGGGGCAGAGAGAGAGGGAGACACAGAATCGGAAACAGGCTCCAGGCTCCGAGCCATCAGCCCAGAGCCCGACGCGGGGCTCGAACTCACGGACCGCGAGATCGTGACCTGGCTGAAGTCGGACGCTTAACCGACTGCGCCACCCAGGCGCCCCGAGAGTTTCAAAAATGTATGATGAAAGGACATTTTATAATACTTGCACAATAATAGTTGAAGAAATGTTATCACTGTAACAGACCTTAACATGATGGAAAGCTGTGTCATAGGAGATAAAATTCTGAAAAGTTTTGCTAAGTCACAATGATTTAACTTGAGAAATAAGAGTCAAAATGCTTATTATTAAGATATTTTATGTTAAAATTCAAGGACAATATCCTGTTTTAGCCACATATAATTTTATTGTAAACACAATCACAGTGTAGGGCATAATTTTAGATGTAAGATTCAGTAAAAATGCATTGCCAGAAGTTACCCACAATGAACATGTTATGTCGTTGACTATTCTTCCAGAAATAGGCATATACATCTATGAGTTTACACATATACTAGTATCTGAAGAGACTTGCATAATTTTGCATAAATTGCATTAAACTGCATGTTATATGCAACCTAATATTTTGTTCAATTTGTTGATATTTTCATATTAATATAAATCTCCATCATCTTTTTAAATAGGTATATAATATTCCCTTTTCTGAGTAATTCATTGTTTATTCAACATATTCTATTTTTAAAAATTTTTTAACGTTTGTCTATTTTTGAGAGAGAGAGAGAGAGAGAGAGAGAGCGCTAGCCAGAGCATGAGTGGGGAGGGGCTGAGAGAGAGACGGAGACACAGAATCCAAGCAGGCTTCAGGCTCTGAGCTATCAGCACAGAGCCTGACGTGGGGCTTGAACCCACCAGCTATGAGATCATGACCTGAGCTGAAGTTGGATGCCCAACTGACCACCCATGTGCATCTCAATATATACTTTACCATTAAATATTGAGGTTGTTTTAATCTTTTCTCTTGTAAATGTTACAGGGAAAATCCTTATAAATACATTATTATTTTTTTCCAATGACTTTTACAGCATTATGTTCTAAAATGGAGACAATGTTAAAAAGAAATATAGACCTAAGAAGTGAACTTAGCTTATCAGGTTGCAGTTTAGGTTAAACTATGTAAGGAATTTTCCTGGATTTTGGAAGCCATGTAATTTTATTTTGAGTCTGAAATAAACTGTCCTTATTTTCATAGATTGGTATTAAATGATGTATAAGTCTTACTAATACATTTTTTTTTCTTAGGAATATACATTTCACTTACTCTGGCTCTCAACTGTTTTTTTCAGTCTTGCTACCTTTTGCTTTTCTCTAAACTAAAATTCTCCTACAACAAACTTAGTATAGCCATTTAATCTCTAATCATGGAATACAGCCATATCCCTCTGATTTTTCCTACCAGACACTCTGTTTATCAGAGTTACCATGTGGTTGATCCCTTCTTTTATTGTGCTAAAATATCACCTCTGCAGGGACACCATTCCTTACTCCCCAATTTACTAATTGCATTTCTCTCTCACATAATTATTTTTTAACCACATCATCATCTTTTTCTTTATGGCCCTTATTATCTTCTAAAAGTATTTTATTCATTTATTTACATTGTTGACTTGTAGAATATAAGTTTTATAAGAGTGGGGTATTGTCTCTTTTGCATTACTATATCCATCAATAATAGATATACATCTGTGTATTTTGTACATAGTAGATGTGCCATATTTTTTTTCTTGAATGAATGAATAATTTGCAGGAGTGTGCTATAGGCCAGGGTTTATACTCTACAGAAGGAGAGGGGAAAGAAATTGACCTTATTGAACATCTTTTATGTGCTAGAGCTTTATAGAACTTGTCTCATGTAAATCTCATAATAATTCCTTCATACTGGTTTTATATTCTTCATTAATCTAATGGAAAACTGTATGAATGGAAAACATTATGTAAATGGCCACACAGCTCTGATAAGTAACAGAGCCAAGATTCAAACCCAAATATGCTTGTGTGGAAAATCCTTCATCCTTTTCACTATGTGTATAGCCACCTAATTAACTAGCTAACATATTTTCGAAATGGATTAACATAACTTTTTATATGTCAGGACTATTACATTTTTTTATTTAGTATTGTGTATCCCTTGAATGATAGAGATCACTATTACCATATTTGTATTGAAGAAACTAAATATTTGAAAGATTAGTAACTCTTTCAAGACCATGAGGCTATCAGTAGAAGTTTGGTTTAGATCATTCCAGCCTTAAAACTCTATTTAACTGGATTCCATGTAGAGAAATTTGTTGTAATAGTGCCTGCTGTAATCGAGCTTCATTTATATTGCTATATATTTAAGAAAAAAAAGCCAATGTCTTTTATCAAATGGCTTGCCTAATACAAACGTAAATCCAATGGAAATATACAGAATTTTAACACATTAGTGTTCTGGGGAAGAATAAATACATTTTGATATGCCATTTTGTAAAATGACAAAATGAAAGAGGAAAAAGGGAGCAAATGACATGAGGATTATAGCAAAGGGCATTGAAAGTGGAATAAATCAATTTGCAAGAGAGTAAGCCATTAGAAAGGAATAGAACAAAATGACTACATTTATTTTGAGAATCCATTTATCAATAAAGAGAACTTGTGATAGATATGAAAAAAACATAGATTCATTTTTTATATCATATTTTGTTACCTTACTGACCATTTCTAGAGACGATTTTCTAGTGGTAATAATGAATATGGTCCTAGCTTACTTGACTGATGACCACTTTTTAAGAAGATATTCCTAGAGCCATAGAGGTCTAAAAAATCCTAAAATATTATTGGTCCCAACTCATTGCACCTCAGTTTAAAAACATATGGCCCAAATAATTTAAATGGAACTGACTAAGCCGATATAGATGTTAAAAAAAGTAAAACTGGGTATGAAGATTTCACTTGAATCCCAGCTTTATCTTCTTTCTGGATTCTAGAATGAGTGATTGATAGAACTTATGTTTTGCCATTACCTTGAACTTACCTTCAAAAAATCTCTCTTTAAAAAAAATAACATTTATTCATTTTTGAAAGACAGAGAAAGAGCATGAGTAGGGGAAGGACAGAGAGTGGGGGAGACACAGAATCTGAAGCAGTCTCCAGGCTCTGAGCTGTCAGCACAGAGCCCAATGCCAGGCTTGAATCCATGGACTGCAAGACCATGAACTGAGCTAAAGTTGGATGCTTAACCTACTGAGCCACCCAGGTGCCCCTACCTTCAAAAATCTCTTAAGAGAGGTGGCTGGGTAACTCATTCAGTTGTATGTCCAACTCTTGATTCCCGCTCAAGTCATGATCTCACAGTTTGTGAGATCCCAGTACCAGCCCCCTCAGCATCCAACTCTGCACTGACAGCATGAAGCCTGCTTGGTATTCATTCATTCTCATTCTCATATTCTCTCTCTCTCTCTCTCTCTCTCTCTTCCCCTCTCTGACTCACTCTCTCTCAAAATAAATAAGCATTAAAAAAAATCTCTTAAGATGTTTCCTGTAATAAATGATATGATACAAAGTTTCAGAATTCTATGGTGTGAAGTTTCTCTAGATATTAAGTAGGAACAAACTTAGTGTTTGATTTTTAGTCATTATTTTAGCTTTTCATTTTATGTTTTTTGTTTAACACAAGGGTTGTAGATAGAAAAGTCAAGATAAACAAATTTTTCAAGTACTTCTCCAATTGATTAAATGCATCTTAATTTTTCTATCTCACTGAAAATTGTTATTAAAGTTTTAATGTGATTTATTTAGTGTCACAGTGTATAAAATTCATTTAGAACCAAGGCTACCACCCAAACAAACAGAAATTTTCCAATTATTAATAACCTAAAAATAATATGCTTCCCATGGGAAAATCAAAAGCAAAAAGTCTCATTTCAAATTATCCCTGGAAAATCAATTTTGCTGAATTTTGTGGGAAAGAAATGTTGAACATGTGGTCCTCTTTGTAGAAGGCTTCTCTCAAAATAGCCTTAAAATACTTTATCTAGCCAGGACTGGATTCTAGTTATGGATTTCAAATGCAAGATTATTGTACAATCACTTTCTCTGAGAAGATCCATCATCTGATGAACTGATTTTAAAAATTTACAACAGGAGCGCCTGGTTGGCTCAGTCGGGTAAATGTCCGACTTCAGCTCAGGGCATGAACTCACTTTCCATGAGTTTGAGCCCCAGGTTGGGCTCTGTGCTGATAGCTCATGACCTGGAGCCTGCTTTGGATTCTATATCTCCCTCTCTCTTTGTCCCTCCTCTGCTCTCTCTCTCTCTCTTTCTCTCTCTCTCTCTTTCTCTCTCTCTCTCAAAAATAAGTAAAGATTAAAAAAATTAAAAAAATAAACTTACAACAAATTTAAATATGGGAAGACATATTTAATACAAGTTACTGCATCCATTCACCAGAGTCACTTATAAGCTACACCTAAGATATATACATGGTCATTAAACATACCTGTTGTGGAAGAGTGAGTTGATTTGAAGCAAATAATTTAATATGGCATCCTTAACATGGCAACTGATTTTTGCTCTAATGATTTGGAAACTATGTATTAGCATTTTAGTAAGTATTTTTTTTTATTAATTTTTTTCAACGTTTATTTATTTTTGGGACAGAGAGAGACAGAGCATGAACGGGGGAGGGGCAGAGAGAGAGGGAAACACAGAATCGGAAACAGGCTCCAGGCTCTGAGCCATCAGCCCAGAGCCCGACGCGGGGCTCGAACTCACGGACTGCGAGATCGTGACCTGGCTGAAGTCGGACGCTTAACCGACTGCGCCACCCAGGCGCCCCAAGTATTTCTAATATATAATATATATGTATGTGTGCATTTGTGTGTATATCTGAATTACGGATTGATTGAATGATTGAATGAATGCATTTGTGTGTATATCTGAATTAGGGATTGAGCTAATTACTTGGAACTACTTCTTACATGGAAATACAATAATTCTTATATTCTGCCTGCAAGGGCTAATTATACCTTACTTCATTATACCTAGCGTGATCTATTTTCCCATTTGCCTACATGAAGTCCAATTTGTTCCTATTGTCCCAGAGTGATTTTAAGAAACTTCTTTCTCAGAAATATCTTGATTTAGATAATAAATTATATAATCATAATATTTATAATCCATGTTACCATTTTATATATTCCTATAGTGAACAATTATAACAATAACATCTATTATAGTCAAATAATAAAGCCAACTGATTTATTTTGATGTAAGACCTTCTACATAGTGATTAGTAGTAAACACTCTGTACCTCAGTTTTCTCATTTGTAAAATGAAAATCATAATATATACATCAATTTTTTCTCACAGGGATCAAATTGGTTAGTTTTAAGTATCTACCTAGGAGAAGGCTTATTAAAGAATTAAGTCCATTTTTTTTCTATCCATCTGTTAACCGTATCCCATAAGATGTAACTTCTAAATGCTGATTTTTATAAGAAATAAATATATAAATTGTACTGTACTGTTGGGAAAAGCTATATGGAAAAAAGAATATGAAGATTGGAAAAAGCTGATATTAAAATTATCCATTCCTAACACTTTTGAAATGATCATGATTTACTAACATGTTATATTAATTTGCAATAGGGTAATTAAGTACTGGCTTTATCTAGAATTCTATTTTCTTGTTATACCAAAATTAACAAGACTAGATTCTTATCATGTTCTGGACTTTTAGACTGATTATATTTTTCTGTATCTCCCCTACTCATTTGTAGTCTTGCTCCAGTAAAATGATAAGGAATTAATTTTTCTCTTAAAAAAAGCATTATGCTAATGTCTGTAAGTTTCTTTTATTAAATGAATGACCAAAGAAGTCATGTTCATTATTGGTTTGGCTTCTCCTCAAACAAAAATCCTCTTTTATTGGTACCCAGACTACAAAATTCATAGGTCTATCAATTTGACTACTAAAAATATTGTACCAATCGTTTAAGTGACTAGTTTTCTTTTGTAGGTTGTACCTAATATGTTATAAATTATGCAATTGTTACTAAATTGATATCATTTTATAATGATGCCAATCCTTCCAAGCAATAATAATTGGGTTTTATGTATTGTTGACCAAATGATATTCTCTAGAGCATTCTAACTGTTCTATAATGTAGTGTTTTCCAAAGCACTGAGAACTATTTCCTGGAATAGGGTTGGCAGAGATACAAGAGGGATCTAGTGGGTAATTCTGCTATGATCAGTTATGGCTTAATTTTCTTCTAGGACCTGAAAAATACAAAATAAAGTCTTTCCTTTCTTCAGATTTTTTAAAAGATCAACAAAAGTACCAATGGGGGGAAAATTTCTCTGTTTTAATCAATGTTCTGCCTAAAATGAAGATGAGAAATAGTTTCCATTTTTTAACAGGTTTCATGTTAACTTAATTATTTGTGTTTGATTCATCTTAGAAGTACTCAAGTATGCTGACCCTAAATAAGATACCTATGAGTACCATCTTAATAATCCTGTTGTGACAATAATAATATAACTATAGGAACTGGTAATTTATTCCTTCCTGTTTCAAGTTATATTATTGTTATATTCAACTCAACATATTTTTTTCCAGTAGAATGTCAGAATTAACTTAATCTCATCTCTATACTCTCAAACCTACATTTTAAGAAAAAGAAAATTTAGCTCTTTTACACAAAACATCATTCCAAGCTAAAATGCATAACAAACGCGTATGTTAGATCCTTACAGCTTGCTGTTAGTCTGTCTTTCCTCTCACACATTCTACTTCTCTTTAATTTTGGTATCATATTTCTGAGAATTAACTGTAATTTTATAAATTACCTGGAAGAGCACATGCCAATTGAAAAGCAAGAAAAGTAAAACCGATTTTATTTAGTGTAACTGCCACCATCCTCATCACATTAATGAAACTTATAAATGATTGTTAAAATTTCTAACCAGTTTCTTTGTTCTGAAATCTAGCCTCAGGCCTACATGTTGTGTGCTATTGATTTGAGCTTTGAACAATTAATCACCTATATGTTTGAGATGAAAAGGGATTGGATAATTCTATTGATGAGCAATTTACTGTACTTTTAACTTCTTATTACTTAATGATTTAGACACATCTGGGAACTTTCAGAGTCTCCTTTTTATGTAATTTCTGCACCATATCCATTACGTGATGGATTTGGAGAGCTAAGAAAAAGAATGCAAAAGAGCAAGAGTGTCTTCTCTTTCCTTGGAAGGATTAAGAAAGAGATTATATTCTCAAGAATGGGAGTGATTTTCAGGGTTTATTCAGAAGTAGGGCAGCATAACTGTGATTACCCCAGTGGAGTGATTTGCAGAGATATTTAAAGTCTATGTATACAGAAATGTGGGATGAAACAAAGCCAAACTCAAACTCTTTGAGAGGCTTGAATTAGCCATATCATAAAAGCTCTGTACTTAAGCACTCCAAATTTAAGATAGATATTTATGGAAAATTGTGGAGTCAGGGATTTTGAAAGAATTTGTAGTGAGTATCATAATAGATCATAAGCTCTTGAAAATTTTTAAAGTTAAAATGCAAGTCACCGTCTTGTTTAAGTATCCATTAATTCCAATGTTTCATGAATCAGTAAACAATTGTTTTTAACTCTAGCTAAAATCCCAAGCTGATTTTAATCCTCAAGTAAAATTCAACTTCACATAGTTAAATGACCAGAATTTCACATCCCTAAAATAATTAAAATTATATTTCTTTACTAAGAGAATTTTCCATAAACTTAAAAGTTTGAATTAAACAGGGAAGAAAATGATCCAGTGTTTTTTTTTTTTTTTTTTTTTTTTTTGTTTGTTTGTCTGTTCTTTGTTTTGTTTTTTTTTTTGTTTTGCAGTTTTTGGGTGTCCCTTTTATAGAAGTACAAAATAGAGACTGATAGTGTATCCCTAAAATATTGTAAGCAACTAAGTCTTCTAAAGCATACCAGAAGTAAACACTATTGGCATCACATTAGCTCACTGGATAAATTTGTTTCCCAACTAGACTGAAGAGTTTTAACACAGGGTCTTGATAGTAGGCTTCAATGTATTTTCCTTTGTATTCAGTTCTATAGGGTTCAGATTTGATTAATTCATATTGTAGTCTGAAATCTCAGGAAATGAAGGTGCTCATCTTTTTCTCAATATCTTCATTCAGAGAAACAGCTAGTAATATCTCCCTTTCTCCCCATCTCATGACTAATGGGAAGTCAATTGGGGAAGAAATGGTTGGATATGAGTAAAAGAGAAAGGAGTTCTCATCCAAACCTCATAAAAAAATAACTATTTTCAGTTTCTTAATATGTCTGAAAGCATTATTTAAAAATTTTTAATGTTTATTTTTTTTTATTTTATTTTATTTTTTTTTTAAATTTTTTTTTTTTTCAACGTTTATTTATTTTTGGGACAGAGAGAGACAGAGCATGAACGGGGGAGGGGCAGAGAGAGAGGGAGACACAGAATCGGAAACAGGCTCCAGGCTCCGAGCCATCAGCCCAGAGCCTGACGCGGGGCTCGAACTCACGGACCGCGAGATCGTGACCTGGTGAAGTCGGACGCTTAACCGACTGCGCCACCCAGGCGCCCCTTTAATGTTTATTTTTGAGAGACAGAGAGAGACAGCATGAGCAGGGGATGGGCAGAGAGAGAGGGAGACATGGAACATAAAGCAGGCTCCAGGCTCTGAGATGTCAGCACAGAGCCCAACGCGGGGCTTGAACTCATGGTGAGATTGTGACCTGAGCCAAAGTCAGATGCTTAACCGACTGAGCCACCCAGGTGCCCCTGAAAGCATTTTTTAAAGATTTAGATTTTCTGTAATGGTGTCGATCATTTTGAAATGTCTCAGTAAATCCTCCAAATTTAAGCTAATCCATTCAGAAAGGTCTGAACGATATTTCTTTAAAAATTACAATGATATTGACACCTTTACGATGTTTTAGAATTTGCAAATTTCTTGATCCTATCTATAATCCTGTAACAGACAAACTATCATGTAGAAAATAATAAAGTACACAGATAGATACACCTTTAATTCACCTTTGTTTTCAGTTTCATTGTAAAATATTCCTATAGAGTTAAACTGAGATATTTATATCAGACTGTTAATGCATTGAATATTTATTTGGAAGCTTTGGGCACTATTATTTCTTGATTGGCCTATTTTATATTATAATTGTTTCCATTCTTTTCAGAAGCATTTTGAATCTAGCACATTATTGTATATAGTTTGAAGTTCACATTCATTATATAGTTTTGATATGGTCAGACTAATACATGCATGAAGGACAGTTCTAATATTAGTTAATTGTCTAGTCTGAAAATGGGAGGGAGAAAATAGCTACTGGTTCAAAACAGAACCAAAACATCGTACTCTAAAACTAAAACATATGGGTGCAAACTTAATTTGGTTGAAAGCCAGAAAAAAAAAATTAGACCCTCTGATTCTGATTCAATCTGACATATAGTCCTGGCATGAAAAAAAAGTAAAGTTACACAAGGGTTCAACATTCCATATTGATCCTTTATTATTCACAGCTGCTCACCATTATTTGCAAGACATTTGATTTCCTATAGCTTTTCTAAAAGTTAAAGTATGAAAGGAAGGACACATCCATATATAAATATATATATATATATATATATATATATATATATATGACATAGATACACATATGATAATATGATATTTAGATATGAATACTTATGAAGTATACATATGATACATATGATATAGATTACATAGTTTAAAATTTGAAAGATTGCTTAGTCCAAATAAATCTATTGTAAGTCATTTGATAGCTCGCTGTGTGATATAGAATAGCAGAGAATGGACAACTGAGCAAAAATACAACTGGAAGTCCTATGGCAAAGCAGAGAGTAGTTGAAAAAAAAAAAATGTCTACAGTTCTTGTAACATATGCTAGTACCAGGTCTTTTTCCCTCACTGTCTGAAAATATGACAAAGAAATCTATTATGAGTTACAAAAAATGTCTCTAAAGCTAAGGCTATTGCCAAGTTGATGCTTAACTGAATACGTGCATATTTTTAGAAATCCATGGTTGTCCTTCTTGTCAGAAAATAGGAGAAAATAATGATGACAATGTGAGAATGATTTCCAGTCTCTGAGATGTGGAGCATGATCTGATGATGAATGCTTTGGTAACAGAAGTGAATGCAGTGTAACACTGGCAGGCATGCTGGCTACAGACCTTGACCATCTGCTCAACACAGACCTCCAGAAAAGCATCGTGTCTTGTGATGGATAGATATGATGTATTCAGTATTCTGACAAACCTAGTAAAGCAAAGTAGTTAATGGTCAATAAAAATAATAAAAAAGCCTAGATGCTTTAGTACTTCCTAACATAATTTGTATATAGAGAATTTGTTCTATTCCATAACCATGTTTGTAGAAGAGTAATAACATTAGCAATGACCAGTATTCTTGATAGTTATATCTGCATTTGTGGTAGTTTTTTTTTTCTTACAAGTGTGTTACACAATAGCCAGTTATATAATAATTGTAAGCGACTAATTGCGACTATCAGAAGTATTATCTAAAAGCATCTCAGTATAAATTAAGAGGGTGAATATAAATCAGTGCTTTAATCTTAGGAAGGGGATGTTTTGTCACCTTTTTTGGGCTTGGCAGATAGGTCATAAGATGCTGCAAAACACTGTGCATTTGCAAATCTAATTGCTAATTTTCAAAAAGGTGATTCCAGTAAAGCATTTTCCCCAAATTGAATTTGGATGAACAGAAGCTCAGAGTTAGAACAAAGAATGTTGAAAAAGGATACAGGTCTGTCTGGAGTGAAGCATTTATGTTGGAATTGTGGCATGTAAGCCTTGACTGATAATTAAATGTGGAATGTATTACAGAAGGCATAGATGCTAGGCAATAGAATTTGGATTTGATACTTTGGAACCAAAGGGGGCCATTGAAATATTTATATGCAAAAATGATGGAATTAAATACTTTGATGACTGGTAAGAAGTTTCATTGAAATCATGGAGATATTGAAACCATTAAATTCAAACGAAAATGATGGTGATTTTTTTAAATAAAAGGACCATATTAAGCATTTCAGCTTTTTTCCCTAGGAAGAAAACAAAGTAGGCTCTTTGGTATCACTTATAATGATTCACTGCAATATTTAGAGCCAAATTTAGCTCAGGTGTTATGTGTATCTAAGATAATGTCATCTTTTGTTTCAAACATCACTGATTACGGATAAAATTCTTCCAGTTTGAGTCACCACTACTTAGGTTTTGATAGTTCAGCAATCTAAGGAGAGAACAGAATTTGGATTTCAAAAATGTCTCTACTTGAATCTAAGCTCTAGTATTTCTAACTTTGTAGTCTTTTTTTTTTTTTTTTGGGACAGAGAGAGACAGAGCATGAACGGGGGAGGGGCAGAGAGAGAGGGAGACACAGAATCGGAAACAGGCTCCAGGCTCTGAGCCATCAGCCCAGAGCCCGACGCGGGGCTCGAACTCACAGACCGCGAGATCGTGACCTGGCTGAAGTCGGAGGCTCAACCGACTGCGCCACCCAGGCGCCCCCTAACTTTGTAGTCTTAAGTAAGTTGTATAGCTTAACTCTGAGGCTCACTTTTCTACTCATTTAATTCATGAAAATAATGTTTATACCGTAACTTGATGTGAGGACGAAAAAAGGATAATATAGGTAGACTGCCTGGCATTCGCTCACACATCCCAGGCAGTCAGTAGATGGTAGCTTGCTTCTTACTGTATTATTACTCCATTCTTGTGACAATTATTCTTGTTCTTGGTATATCATCTGCAGGCACTAGAGCACTGGGAATTCTGAAGTCAGACCTGGGTTGTTGTGGGGCTTTTTTGTTTGTTTTTTTGTTTTGTTTTGTTTTGTTTTCCCCTAGCTCTACAGTGTACTGGTCATGCACTTTTAAATAAACCACTTAACTCCTCTGAGCATCCATTGTTTTTTTTAATCTCTGAAATGAGGACAATGCTAATGCTTTCTTCACAGACCTGAGCTGAGGATTAAATGAGAATATGTCTTTAAAGCACTTTGTACAGCTATTACTAACATTGTTTTCGCTACTTCTGGTACCCCCGTTTACTTGCTTCCCACAGATGTGTTTCTCTAAATTTCAGGGCTATAGTCCACATAATCCGTTTGCTTGTCACTTTGTACTTTAAATTTTCTTCTGTCTTACTCATGGTGAGCAGCACCGTGAGCCAGTTTTTAAAAACATTTGATAAATTCTATGACAGTTGACATTATACTGTTTAAACTTTTGAATGTATAAGTGTTATTCACTGGATTTACTTATATTCTCTTTATCCCTATAAGAAGTCTTTCTTGAGCCTTCTCTTTTAATTCAGTGCTCCTCCTCATGGTTCTCGCTGGGTCCTTATATTCATTTATTTAACCTATGTTTATAGACTAGCTTCTATCACTAGGATTCTACATAAGAAAAGGAGACACAAGGCAAAACAAATTAGACATGTTTTCATTCTTGAGCATGTGTGCAGTTTTATTCTCAAGTGAAAATATTTGTCTAGGTGTATGCTTTCCCAACTAAGCTTTAAGCCCATGATGTTTATATATATAACCACTAGCCTGCAACACAATGTCTGTGACTTTGTATATGTAAATGTTTGAACTATTATTTTATTAATAGCATGAGATTGAGCTATGTTATTTCAGAAAGCTTACACATGGAAATTCATTTCTTAGCATCATTTTAAGATACAGCAAAATTAAAAGTCCAAAATATCCCTTGACCTTGTGCAACAGTTGACTTTTATTTCTAGGTTTTCCACTTAGTTTTCTTTAATACATTATTCCCAAATTAATTATTTTCTTCCAAATGTCTATTATGACCCCATATTCTACTGTAGATACCATGAATTATATTTTATAATTTGTGGTATTAAGAAAGAAAAATAGACATGCTAGTAAAATGGATCCAAATGCAATGGATACATAATAGGTGATCATATACTATGCACAATAATATATCATTACTAATTAAACTAAAGAAAACACCCCCCCAATAAAAAAGAAGGGAGATAAATTCAGTCTTATTGGATTTTCTCCCTAGTATTTTTCTGCACAAGTTAGGCTTCAGACAGTAGAAACCACATCTTCTTTTATTTGTATGTCTGACATGGGCATCTGAGTTTTTTTTAGGGTTGTTTTCTGTCAACTATAAATGTATTCATTAAGATAATGTTTATTTGTGTTAATTTTAATATGAATATGATATATCTAGTTTTCTCCTCTATTCAGCATTTATCAAAATGCCAGATGAGCCAATAATACTTGGAAGAGCAAATATACATATACGAGGATGTCCAAATTTTATTTTTGAATAAAGTCAGAGTATCAGAGAGTAACAATGGCTATCCATTTCAATGAAATACCATAATATTATGATTAAAAGTTGTATCATTGACTTTGTCTATAGACACTAAAAGTAATGTTGCATTAATTATAACAATTGCATGAGAATATTACGTAATTCATCACTTAGTAATCCCATTAATAGTGTGAGAAATTTAGGGATGGCTCAGTCAGTTGAGCATCTGACTTTGGCTCAGGTCATGATCTCATGGTTTCTGGGTTTGAGACTTGTGTCAGGCTCTGTGCTGACAACTCAGAGCCTGGAGACAGCTGCTAATTCTGTCTCCTTCTCCCTGAGCCCCATCCCCACTTGTGGTCTGTCTCTCTCTGTCTCTCAAAAATAAATAAACATTAATTTTTTTAAATAATGTGAGAAATTTAAGCTTCAATTCTAAAGGAAGTTCTATTTTTTTTTTCAGTAATGAAAAATAATTGATAATGTGTCCTTCTTTACCTAGATAAAAGGAAGATCAGCTGTAGAAATTGTTAGCCCTACTGTATTCTGTTTTCAGTGACCCTAACTTTTCATATTCAATTGTATTATTTCATCATATGGGGGGGGCTACAAAAATGCACACAGGTGCATATATTCATTTGTGAATCTATAGATTGGACCAAAATAATGGTAAAAATAATACCCCTAAGCTTTCCAGTCTCCAGTATAATTGTATCCTTAATGAGTATCATAGAGGTCGTCTGGAACATTCTCCCAATTAAAAGATAAGGAAACCTAGGTACACAATAGGTAAATGATTTGCCCAAGGATACAACTTCATGTAGCAACTGCATCCCAAATTCTCCTGCAACATAATATCACTGTGGGAAGAATAAAAGAATATCAAATGAAAAGTAAATGAAAAGGACAAACAAATGGAAATACCTGTACGAATAAATTTAATATTTAAAAAGTGTTATAGAAATTATCTGGTTTAGTTCTCTTACCCCTTTCCTCTTGCTTCACGTTTATGCATCAGCATTCTGAAATAGTTATCCTTCCTTAGCGCAAGGTGTGTTATTTTTGTCTCTCTGCCTTTCCCACTGCCTTAAAACCAGACTTTTTTCCCTTCTCTGACCTTAACCTGCCTAGAAATTTTGCAGCTGTCTTTGAACAATCTACTTTTCCTCTGTAGGGGTATTTGAGTTCAAACCGGTCTATGCCATTAATGGCTCTTTTTTTTTTTTTTTGAAGTTCTTATAGTATCTTAGAAATTTTTATGTAAATACTTCCTTAAATGCATTGCAACAAATAGGTTATATGTTTGTGTGTCTCTAGGTAGCTTGTAAGTTCCTTGATTGAAGAGCTTGTGTCTTGAATTAATTTACTTTCTCATAAACAGAGTTTTAGGGTCAGGTGCCTAGTATTAAAGATTGACACCTAGCATGTAAATACAGTTATCCTAGAACAGCAGGAGGACTCTATGTTCTTTTTCAATTTTCTGAGATTTAAAGATCAAACTTTAAAACTCAGACAACTGGAAAAAAGGGTAGATTTGTACCATTAGGACCAATCATCCAGATCCCAAATTCCCTTTAACATGTGCTGACATTGATACATCACTTAGTATTCAAATCCTAGGCACTGCAATGACCACAGCTACTGCAGTTTTGACACTCTGAAGTCTGAGTGGATTCCACTTTGCATGGCTTTGCTAAGGATAACAGATGTTCTGGTACATAAACAAATCAGGAGAAATTTCAAGATACCAAAGCTTTTATTTTTTTATATATTTTTTTATTTTGTTGTTATTGTTTTGTTTTAATTTTTTAAACACATTCTACCAATTGCTATGGTAAAAACATTTTCAGAATTTCTGTATTCTGACTTACGGGGTTTACTATTAAATTCCAGTGCTTGCCAGTGGCAAAGGAAATTTGTTTAAAAGAAATGCTAACTCATTTTCATGATCTTTAAAGACTGAAACTGTCTTATTTCACTTGAAAAGTCCTGACAGTTGACACAGTTATTTGAACATGTATCTTTTAAACAGTATCAGTGGATGCAATTTTATAGTAATAGATTTTACATGAGATGGTTTCTTCTTATTATGCAATTAAAAAGTAAAGAATGCTGATAGTTGAGATTTAAGTTTTAAGTATTGTTCAGTATTCAAAGGTGGTGATCTTAGAAATAAAATGGGGTATACTATGTTTTAACTAGAATTTAGATAAAAAATTGAAAAAGAATAAAAATAAAAAATCAACTGAGGGACATAGTATACCCAGAGTAATGCATCTTAATTTTTTTTCTCCAAATTAAATAATGAAGACAAAATATGGACATTATATACAGAAATTAGGTACTTTACGTGAGGTAAAATTAGTAGTAGTTCATATTTGCAAAAAATAAATACAATCTAATACTATTTCTGTATTTTTGGAAAAACTAGGCTATGGAATGTTTGTCTGGGATGAATAAATATATTGAGCTTTTTCCTGCACATCTTATTTTCCAAAGTAGTGTATAAAGTAAACTTAAATTGGTTTTTATTTCTCAGCCCACCCAAGCCAAGCCTGAACTCAGTAAGTTTTTGTTATAGTTGTCATTATATTTTGATTAAATGAATAAATGTACTCATAGCAGGGAAGGAATGGAGATGAGTACTTGATGAGGGAATACATAATTATTTTTGAAAAGATGAGAAAGGCAGATATGTGTTTATTTCATATAATTCACAGTCAAGAAGCATAGTATATGGAAAACTTTCATGGGGCAAAAATGTAATGGGGTGTGGAAATGGACTTAGAATAAATAAGTTTAGGTAGGAAAAACTAAAAGAAAGTGCTTTATTTATCTGATAATAGTAAACAAGGTATTGCTGACATATTCCTTTGTGGCCTATGGTGGTGTAATCAATTCACATTTCCTGTTGTTAGAGTTCTATCGGTTCTATCTTTTCTAATCATCTCTTTCCAGAGGGGCATGTGTTTGTGTGTGCATGCACGTTGACAGAAGGTATTTGGGGTTTCGCATATAGATGAATTTAATATAGAATTTTACTATACATGGCTATTTTAGGATCTTGACTTTCCATCTTTTGCCCAATATAATCTTGCCTAGTGTTGACCTTTCTTGCAAAATGGGTACTGTAAAAATCCTGCCAAATACTCTACCAGGGGCTTTTGAGTCATAACCAGATGGATAGATTTTCTATTCTAGAAAGGAAAGGCTCATGGTGCCCCCAAAGGCTATAAACTAAATCTATTCAATGGGACTGAAGAAAATGGTGTGAAACTGAGAAATTGCTCATTTTTCTGTGGAGAATATTTGGAATCTCTCTGGAGCTGGCACTGTGTTCTACAGCCCAATTCCTATGTTCTCATCATTCACTTAAATCATACGACTTGACAGGTTAAAGGATCCTTATCTTCTCAGCAGTGTAGACAATCTCAGTAAGTCCTTTTGTAAAACAGGCAGAATTGATCAGTTTTTTCATGTTGAGATTATGACTCAAAAAACACTAGTGAGATTAAAGACAATCTCAAAATTAAGCCCCACTTTAGGCCATCTCATGTCTGTGCCTTGCTTCACTTGGCTTCCAGCAGATATTATGTTCTTTGTACATTTACTAAGAATCACAGAAGTTACACAGGGCCAGACTTACTGTGTCATCTGATCTCCTGCTTCTTTACCCATGGCACACTGTTATGAGTAATGCCCTTCATTATAAGTGAGGACACTGCTGACGATGGCAATGGACTGGTAGGACTTGCAAGTCAAGCAAGATGACTTATTATACCCCTGCATTTGTTCACTCATCCCTTGGGTTCCAACAACACATTCAGAATAAAACTTTGCTCTTCAGGACTTCTACTTATTAAAAATGCAGCCCCACTCCTTAAAGGACAAGTAATTTATTTATCTAAAAATACAACTGGACCATTTATGATAAATGATTTATACATGTATGTAAAACACTTTCTGTGTAATAACCTAAGTAATAGAGACTTTTAAATAATCTCTCTTTGTAAGCTATTTGATAAACTAGGCTGTCATTAGTAATCCATGTTCCAGAGTTTCTGTGAGACAGCAGCTTACCCTGTTATTCAGAGGTCATAGTAACTTTCAGATAGCTGTTAGGTATCCAGACATTATGGTCAGTTGAGTAATTAGCTGCAGAATCAGTGTCTTTCTGATACTTTAAACTAAAATGCATTTACCACAGGCATAATCCCAGGAGGGTATTTTTTTTTTATCTATGCATAAATATAATAGGGTCCATAGTATGGACAAAACCCAAACAGACCCAAGGGACTAATAGAAGCATGTTTATAGCAACTTCTAGAATATCTAGAGAATTTATTTATTTATTCATTCATTCATTCATTCATTCATTCATTTTTGGTTCTGGAATTTTATTCTGTTAATCCTGTCTTTTAAAATCTAAGGTATCTGTTCTTTTCTACCTCTGTTGCCTTGTTTGAGCCCAAACTATCTTTATCTCCTTCCTGGGTGACTGCAATAGCCTTGCAACATTTCTTCTTGTATCTAGTTTTTTTCTTCCAATCATTTCTTTTTAATTTTTTTTGTTTTCTTTTCAGCTTTATTGAGGTATAATGAGGACAAATAAAATTGTAAGATATTTAGCATATATTGTTGTGATTTGATACATACACATTGTGAAAGGATTTCTACCATTTAGTTAATTACCATATCCATCACCAGACATATTTGTCTTTTTTTTTGTTTGCTTGTTTTTTGTAATTTGTTGATACAATGACATCAACTATAGTCACTATGATTTATGTTAGATCCTTAGATCTTATTGATAGCTGAATACTTGTACCCTTTTACAATCCTCTCCCTATTGCCTCCGTTCTGGCTATCACTTTTCTCCTTTTACTTTCTATAACATTATTTTTTTTTTAATATTTCACATATAGGTGATGCCGTTTGTCTTTCTGTCTGGCTCATCTCACTTGGCATAGTGCTTTTCAGATTCATCCATGTTGTTACAAGTGACAAGATTTCCTTTTTGAAATTGTAATATACCATATAATATACATCACATACATAAAATACCTTTATATATATGTATCATATATATATATATATATATATATATATAAAACACATTTATCACCTTGTGTATATAATATACATATGTACGATGGACTCTTATGTAGCTTTCATACCTTGGCTATTGTGAATAAGTCTACAGTGAACATGGGAATATAGATGTCTCTTTGAAATAATTGTTTTGTTTTCTTTGGATTAATACCCAGAAGTAGGATTGTTGGATTATATGGTAATTCTCTTTTTAATTTCCTGAGGAAACTTCTTACTCTTCTCCATAGTGACTGCACCAGTTTATATTCCCACCACATCCTCAATAGCATTTCTTATCTCCTGTCTGTTAATAGCCATCCTAATGGTGTGAGGTGGTATTTCACTGTGGTTTTGATTCGCATTTCCCTGATGATTAGAGATGTTCAGCACGCTTGGTAATTCTAGGTTTAACTTTTTTAGTAACTGCCAAACTTTTCCATTCCGTGCCAGATGAAACATTTTACTCCTTAGTAGCAATGTATAAGTTTTCCTATTCCTCCAAATCCTCACCAATACTTGTATTTTTAATTTTTTATTATAACTATTGTAGAGGATGTAAAGTGGAACCTTACTGTTGTTTTGATTTGTAGTTTCCTAATGACTAATGGTATTGTGCGTATTTTCATTGTTGGTCATTTGTATATCTATTTTGGAGAAAAGTCTACTAAAGTCCTTTGTTAATTTTTTTAGTTGGGATATTTGTCTTGTTGAGTTTTAAGAGCTAGTCATATATTCTGGATGCCAGATCCTTATCAGATATATGATTTGCACAAACACATTCTATAGCTGTGTTTTACTTTTTTGGTAATATCCTTTTATACACCAAAGTTTTAAATTTTGTTGAAATCTAGTTTATCTATTCTCTCTTTTCTGCTGATACTTTTGCTGGCGTATCTAAGAATCCATTGCCAAAGCCAAATTCTTCTTACTCTTACTTACGATTTTTTAAGTAGAAGTCTTACTCTTGTGATTTCTTCTAAGAGTTCTGTGGTTTTAACTATTTTGTATTTAGATCTTTGATCCTTTCTAAGTTAATTTTTGTAAATGGTATGAGGTAGAGGTACACCTTCTTTCTTTTGTTTGTAGATATCCAGTTGTCTCAGGACCATTTGTTGAAAATTGTTTTTCCCCCACTGAATCATCTCAGGACCATTTGTCAAAAACTGCCCACAGATTCATGTTTTTTCCTAGACTCTCAATTCTATTCAATTAAACTATATATTTATCCTATGCTAGTCCCACACTGCTTTGTTCACTGTAGCTTTATAGTAGGTGTTGAAATCAGGAAGTGTGAATTCTTCAAATTTGTTCTTTCTCAAGTTTGTTTTGACTTCTCAGAACCCTTTCAATTCCATATGAATTTGAGGATAATCTTTTCCATTTCTGCCCCAAAAAACAGTGTTGGGGTTTTGATAGGGATTGCATTGAATCTATAGACCTCTTCAGTATCGCCCTCTTAATAATATGGTTTCCCAATCAACAAACATGGATGACTTTGCATTTATTTAGGTCTTCTTTAATCTCTTTCAGCAATGTTTTATGGTTTTTAGTATGCAAATCTTTCACCTCTTTGGTTAAAATTATCCTAATTTTATTGGGATATTTTATTTTTTTGCATGCTATTCTAGATGTAATTATTTTCTCATTTTGTTGTTGTTGTTGTATAATGTTGGTGTATAGAATCCAACCAATATCTGCATGTTGATCATGTACTCTGATAATTTGATGAGTATTTTTGTGGCCATAGTATTTTTTGTGGATTAAATGGGATTTTCTTTCTATTGGATCATATTATCTGTTAATAGGGATAGTTTTTACTTCTTCCTTTCCAATTTAGAAGACTGTTACTTGTTTTTATTTCTTAACTGTTCTGACTGGAACTTTGAGTGCAGTGTTGAATAGGAGCAGTGAAAGTGAGCATACTTGTCTTGTTCCAGATCTTAAGGTGAAAGCTTTTAGTCTTTCAGCATTATGTTACATTAGCTGTGGATTTTCCCCCCATAAATTTCCTTTAGCATATTGAGCTAGTTCCCTTCTATTCCTTGTTTTCTGAATGTTTTTCTAATAAAAGGGTCTTGGCATATACCAGATGCTTTTTCTCAATCAATTGAAATGATAACATTTATTTTACTGATATATATTAATCAAGTGTATTTTACTGATTAATTTCTTTACATTAACCCAAACTTGAATGTTTAGGATAAATGTCATGTGACATTGATGTATAATCTTTTTAATATGCTGTTGGATTTCGTTTGCTAATAATTTATTGAGGATATTAATAATGAATCTTGGTCTGTGGTTTTCTTTTAATGTGCTATATTTGGATTTTATGCCTGGATAATACTTACCTCATTGAATAACTTAGATAGTATTTCTTCCTCTTCTATTATATAGAAGAATAGTGTTTGAGAAGTAAAGGTGTTAATTTTTCTTTAAATGTTTGGTACAATTCATCAGTGATGCCATCTGTTGCTGGACTATTTTTATTAGGAGGTTTTTAAATTATTGATTCAATCTCTTTGTTATACGTCTGTTGAGATTTTTTTTTCCTTAGGTCAGTTTTGATAATTGGTGTGTTTGTAGGGATTTATTATATCTAGGTTATCTAATTTGTTGTACAGTTATTCATGATACTCTTTTATAATTATTTGATTTCTAAAATGTCAGTAATGGGGCACCTGGGTGGCTCAGTCAGTTAAGTGTCCAACTTTGCTCAGATTATGATCTCCCAGTTTGTGAGTTTGAGTTCTGTCTTGGGCTCTGTGCTGATAGCTCAGGGAAGCCTGGAGCCTGCTTTGGATTCTGTGTCTGCCTCTCTCTCTCTGCCTCTCCCTCACTGCCTCTCTCTCTCTTTCTCAAAAATAAATAAACATTAAAAAAATTAAATGCCAGTAACAAGGTCTGATGTTCTAATGTTCATTAATGACTTTATTCATTTTATTCATGTCTTCTTTATTTTTCATCCTAGGTCTGCTATAGGGTTACTAACTTTTTTTTTTTTTTTTCATCTTTTCGAAGAACCAAGTTTTGGTTTCATCAATTCTTTTTATTTTTCAATTTTTTATGTCATTTATCCTTGCTCTAGAAAACACTTGCTTAAGTATTTTCTAATTTCCCTTGGGATTTTTACTTTGACCCATTGGCTAAGAGTGTGTGGTTTAATTTCTACGTATTTGTGAAATTTCTAGTTTCTCTGTTAGTGATTTCTAGCTTCATTCCATTGGGATTAGAGAAGGTAGTTTTCATGATATCAGTCTTTTGAAATTTATCTAAATTTGTTTTGTTGCCTAATATCAGTCCTGGAGAGTGTTCCCTGTGCACTTGAAAATAATGTTTATTCTGTTGGTGGTAGAGTGTTTTATATATGTCTTAGGTCTAGTTGGTGTATAGTGTTTTTCAAGTTCTATATCTCCATGTTGATCTCTTGTCTGGATGCACTATTCGTTATCAAAAGTGGGGTACTGAAGTCTTTGAAAACATCTATTTCTACCTTCAGTTCTGTGTTTGCTTTATAAATCTTGGGATATATGTGGGATATATGGGTTCTGCTGTACAGTGCATGTAGATTTATAATTTGTATATATTATTGATGAATTGTCCCTTTCATTAATATAGATCTATCTTTGCCTTTGGTAAGAGCCTTTGTTTTAAAATCTGTATTGTTTGATACTGATACAGCTGCCAGCAACTCTTCTCTGATTACTATTTGTATGGAATATATTACCCATTCTTTTGCTTTCAATTGATTTGTGTCTTCCTATTTAAAGTAACTCTCTTATAGAGAGCATATAGTTAGATCATGAATTTTTAAAAATCCATTTGGGAACCTCTGGGTTTTGATGGGAGAGTGTAACCATTTTCATTTAAAGTAATTACTAATCAGGGGTACTGCCATTTTATGATTTGTTTTCTGTGTGCCTTCCACCTATTTTATTTCTCTTTTCTTCTATTACTGTCTTCTTTTGTGTTTGATTTTCATTTTTAGTGTATTCTTTTGATTCCCATAACAGCTTTTGTGTGTAGTTTTTAGATATTGTGTGATTATCCAGGAGATTACAATTAATATCTTGAATTTATAGCAATCTAATTTGAATTAATACCAACTTAGCTTTAGTAACAGACAAAAATTTTGTTCCTATACAGCTCTTCATTACTTGCGTTGTTATCAAAAATCACAGTTTTATACATTATTTGCCTGTTAACATAGATTTATATTTTTTTGTATTTTTTCAAATGATACAGAAAATAAAAAGTTATAAACTAATAGTAAATAATACTTGATTTTAGATTACGTTATGCAGTTGACTTTACCACAGTTTTGTTTTGTGTTGTTTTTTCTTCATATGGCTTCAAGTTACTTTCTAGTGAGTGACCTTTCATTTCAGTTTCAAGGACCCTTTATTATTAGAAGTATTTCTACCAGGGCAAATCTGTATCAATGAACATCCTCAGCTTTTGTTTTTCGGGGAATGTCTTAATTTCATTTTTGTAGTGTAGTTCTGCCACATACTGAAATCCAGGTTGACTTTAAAAAAATTAGCACTTTAAATTGTCATCCTAGTCCCTTTTGGCCTCCATAGTTTCTGATGAAAAATATGTTAAATTTATTAATCTCTTATAGGACATGAATGGCTTCTCTCTTAGTCTTTTCAGGATTCTCTCTTTGGTTTGGGCTCTCAATAATTTGATTAAAATGTGCCTAGTGGTGGATCTCTTTGTGTTTATCCTTCTTGGATTTGTTGAGCTTCTAGGATGTATAGATTTTACCAAATTTGGAAAGTTTATGGCAATTATTTCTCTCAGGTGGTAATACATCTAAAAGAATGTATTTTTTATACAGAATATTTTCAGTTGGAGATGACAGAAATATAAACTAACTTAAGGAATAAGGATAATGTATTGACTTATATACCAGAAAAGTGAGGCCTAAATTTTAGGCATGCCTAAATAAAGATGCTCAGGATGCTTTTACTTTCTTTTCTGTTGGTTTCATTTTATGGTAGGTACTTAACATTATAGTATCTAATAAAATGTATTTTACTTTCTCAACTGTTTCATTCATTGTCACTTTAGGTCAGTTTGAACCATATGGTGAAAAGGTTGGGAGGGGGGCTCTTTTTGGTAGAGTGATTTGTTCGACTTACATCAAATGGACTAAAAGTGGAGGGGAAGCGCTTGCCCAAAGGAAAATTATGAGACAGTAGTCAGAAAGAAGAATTTGTACTGATCAGATATAACCATGATTTACATTACATATTTATTTCTTCATTTTTGAACTTTATATTGTACCAAGAAATTGATTCTCATACAATGTTTTTATTAATAAGATAAAAATGTTGACTAGACTGATATCCAAATGGAGTGTTAAAAAATGAGTGTGCTAATCAAACTATCAACTGTGAAAGAAAATATTAGGACTTGCATTTTGATAGAGTTCTTGAAAAGAAATTCTTTTTTACCAGTATTTAATGCATTGGCCTCATGAACTTCTCCACCCCGACCATACATTTTTGACATTCAGGGTTCATGTGTGTTACATAAATTGCCTACTAGAGATGTTGACAATAGCGCTCTTTTTATTCTCTTTTAGGATATTACAAAGCATTGTAATTGTGTTTTATAAACTATTTTAAAGACACTAGTACTTAAGCAAGTGATTCAATGTAATAAATATTCTTATTGATAACCGTAAAATGACAGAGCTGACATGTTTCTTACTCATTGTATGAACACCTTTGTAGAGTTAAGACAGTGACAGTTTAATAAGATCTGACAAAAAATTACCAGAAATTAAAAAGCCTTAAGAACACTTAAGGTATACCTTTATATCCATTATTATTAAAGACACAGTTTATGGTTTATTTATATTATTTCTTAAAAATACTAGCTATTGAAAAAAACTAGCTAATGAGAACATGTAACAATAATGATTTGTAATACTTGTAAAGATAATGTTTACTCCATCTTTATTTAAAAATTGTAATATATTTTTGTTTACATTTTATAATAAAACTAATAAGTTAATATAGTTTGTATTTATTTTTTTTTATTATTTTATTTTATTTTTTTTTTCAACGTTTATTTATTTTTGGGACAGAGAGAGACAGAGCATGAACGGGGGAGGAGCAGAGAGAGAGGGAGACACAGAATCGGAAACAGGCTCCAGGCTCCGAGCCATCAGCCCAGAGCCCGACGCGGGGCTCGAACTCACGGACCGCGAGATCGTGACCTGGCTGAAGTCGGACGCTTAACCGACTGCGCCACCCAGGCGCCCCTATAGTTTGTATTTATATACTTTATAAATCAATACACTTAAATACTAACAGAGGATCATAATCAAAATAGTAGAAACTTTAGTCAAGCCCTGTGCTATCCAATACCATAGTCACTAGCCATATGTGACTATTTATATACAGTTACATCAACTGAAATCAAAATAAAAAAATATTTCTTCAGTCATGCTAGCTATACTTGAAATGCTCTTTAGTCGTATGTAGTTAGTGGCTACCGTGGTATGTTGGACAGCACAGATATAGGACATTTTCTTCATATCTGAAACTTTTAATGAATAGCACTTGCCGACAATACACTTCTCTTTCATGCTGAGAACTCCCTAAAAACACACGCATAGAGAGTAGTTGTTATTGGATCATTACTAACTAAAAAATCAAAACCAATATTAATGTAAAAAGTAGTAATGTAAAAAGTTTTATTTTGAAACTTGATTTGTTTTACATTCATGACTTTAAATACAACTTAAAGATTATGTTTAAAAGTTTTCAAATGCAGTAGAAGGATTAAAGTTGGGAATACATGAAAAGAAAAGTGTTCTTTTGGGTGAAATCAAGAAAACTTAAGTACACACATTTGAAGATTGACTCATAGTAAATTCAATAAACTGGCAGTAAATCAATGAGTTTAATAAAGACAAACTTATTTTCTATGAGTTGCATGTATATTTTGATTTTTTTCTTCACTAAAGCTTCCAGAATTGGGACCAATATAAGACTAGAAGGTAAGTTCCTATCATGCAGCTTCAGATTGGATTAGGAACTTCATGAGAGTGTAAACCAAAGGAAGGCATAGCCAGATATATAATTCTCATTGGAAAAAAAGGAGAAAGAAACTAACAAAAAATTAGCCATTCAGTGAAAACATGGAATGCCCTATTTTCTGATTTGGTGGTATCTTTCTATATAGAAGATATTTAATGATATGGTGGTATCTTTATATATAGAAGACAGTGATATGGTAAACAGAATTCCCCTTAAAACTACAACCAAAATATTTTCAAAATGTCTACATTATAAGCTTTTTGTTAACATTAAAATGCATTTCACCATAAACATATGGAATGCAGGGGCGCCTGGGTGGTGCAGTCGGTTAAGCGTCCGACTTCAGCCAGGTCACGATCTCGCGGTCCGTGAGTTCGAGCCCCGCGTCGGGCTCTGGGCTGATGGCTCAGAGCCTGGAGCCCGTTTCGGATTCTGTGTCTCCCTCTCTCTCTGCCCCTCCCCCATTCATGCTCTGTCTCTCTCTGTCCCAAAAATAAATAAACGTTGAAAAAAGAAAAAAAAAATTAAACATATGGAATGCAGTATTCTGTGAAAGGGAATTCAAAGATATGAAATACATTTTGCCATATACAGTAATTAGATTATTATGCCTCAAACTGTTTATAGTAGATAACAAGGTAACAAATCTTTCAAAATTTAAAATGTGATTTGAGGATCATTCATGCATTTGCCTAAATGCTACATACCTAATGGCGAATTTTCCACCTGGATAGAATTGTAAGTTTCTAATTATTTTTTAAAAAGAGAGATGTGAGGATAACTAAAGAGGTGGGGAGGAAATTATATATTTTAAATCTTACTTTAGCAAGATGGATTATATGCTGTCATTAAACTACTGTTTAATAGGACAATCCATGGGTAGAAAGAAGAAATGCATATGCCAAATAAAAATAAAAGTTTTCATTTATATAAAAAAATAAGGTCATTAAAGCTACTACATATTTTCTTTTTTTAATTAATTAATTTAAATTAATTTAAGTAGTTAATTAGTTAACATACAGTGTAGTATTGGTTTCAGGAGCAGAGCCCAGTGAATCATCTCTCACATATTACGTCCAGTGCTCATCCAAACAAGTGCCCTCCTTTTTTTTTTTGTTCAATATATGAAGTTTATTGTCAAATTGGTTTCCATAAAACACCCAGTGCTCATCCCAAAAGGTGCCCTCCTCATACCCATCACCCACCGTCCCCTCCCTCCCATCCCCCATCAACCCTCAGTTTGTTCTCAGTTTTTAAGAGTCTCTTATGCTTTGGCTCTCTCCCACTCTAACCTCTTTTTTTTTTTTTTTTTTTATTTCCTTCCCCTCCCCCATGGGTTTCTGTTAAGTTTCTCAGGATCAACATAAGAGTGAAACCATATGGTATCTGTCTTTCTCTGTATGGCTTATTTCACTTAGCATCACAACTCTCCAGTTCCATCCATGTTGCTACAAAGGGCCATATTTCATTCTTTCTCATTGCCACGTAGTACTCCATTGTGTATGTAAACCACAATTTCTTTATCCATTCATCAGTTGATGGACATTTAGGCTCTTTCCATAATTTGGCTATTGTTGAGAGTGCTGGTATAAACATTGGGGTACAAGTGCCCCTATGAATCAGTACTCCTGTATCCCTTGGGTCAATTCCTAGCAGTGCTACTGCTGGGTCATAGGGTAGGTCTATTTTTAATTTTCTGAGGAACCTCCACACTGCTTTCCAGAGCGGCTGCACCAATTTGCATCCCCACCAACAGTGCAAGAGGGTTCCCGTTTCTCCACATCCTCTCCAGCATCTATAGTCTCCTGATTTGTTCTTTGGCCACTCTGACTGGCGTGAGGTGATATCTGAGTGTGGTTTTGATTTGTATTTCCCTGATGAGGAGCGATGTTGACATCTTTTCATGTGCCTGTTGGCCATCCGGATGTCTTCTTTAGAGAAGTGTCTATTCATGTGTTCTGCCCATTTCTTCACTGGGTTATTTGTTTCTCGGGCATGGAGTTTGGTGAGCTCTTTATAGATTTTGGATACTAGCCCTTTGTCCGATATGTCATTTGCGAATATCTTTTCCCATTCTGTTGGTTGCCTTTTAGTTTTGTTGATTGTTTCCTTTGCTGTGCAGAAGCTTTTTATCTTCATAAGGTCCCAATAGTTCATTTTTGCTTTTAATTCCCTTGCCTTTGGGGATGTGTCGAGTGAGAGATTGCTACGGCTGAGGTCAGAGAGGTCTTTTCCTGCTTTCTCCTCTAGGGTTTTGATGGTTTCCTGTCTCACATTCAGGTCCTTTATCCATTTTGAGTTTATTTTTGCGAATGGTGTGAGAAAGTGGTCTAGTTTCAACCTTCTGCATGTTGGCGTCCAGTTCTCCCAGGACCATTTGTTAAAGAGACTGTCTTTTTTCCATTGGATGTTCTTTCCTGCTTTGTCAAAGATGAGTTGGCCATACGTTTGTGGGTCTAGTTCTGGGGTTTCTATTCTATTCCATTGGTCTTTGTGTCTGTTTTTGTGCCAATACCATGCTGTCTTGATGATTACAGCTTGGTAGTAGAGGCTAAAGTCTGGGATTGTGATGCCTCCTGTTTAGGTCGTCTTCTTCACAATTCCTTTGGCTATTTGGGGCCTTCTGTGTTTCCAAACAAATTTTAGGATTGCTTGTTCTAGCTTCGAGAAGAATGCTGGTGCAATTTTGATTGGGATTGCATTGAATGTGTATATTGCTTTGGATAGTATTGACATTTTAACAATATTTATATTTCCAATCCATGAGGATGGAATGTTTTTCCATATCTTTGTATCTTCTTCAATTTCCTTTATAAGCTTTCTATAGTTTTCAGCATACAGATCTTTTACATCTTTGGTTAGATTTATTCCTAGGTATTTTATGCTTCTTGGTGCAATTGTGAATGGGATCAGTTTCTTTATTTGTCTTTCTGTTGCTTCGTTGTTAGTGTATAAGAATGCAACTGATTTCTGTACATTGATTTTGTATCCTGCAACTTTGCTGAATTCATTTATCAGTTCTAGCAGACTTCTGGTGGAGTCTTATCGGATTTTCCATGTATAATATCATGTCATCTGTAAAAAGTGAAAGCTTAATTTCATCTTTGCCAATTTTGATGCCTTTGATTTCCTTTTGTTGTCTGATTGCTGATGCTAGAACTTCCAACACTATGTTAAACAAAAGCGGTGAGAGTGGACATCCCTGTCATGTTCCTGATCTCAGGGAAAAAGCTGTCAGTTTTTCCCCATTGAGGATGATGTTAGCTGTGGGCTTTTCATAAATGGATTTTATGATCTTTAAGTATGTTACTTCTATCCTGACTTTCTCGAGGGTTTTTATTAAGAAAGGGTGCTGAATTTTGTCAAAGGCCTTTCTGCATCGATTGACAGGATCATATGGTTCTTCTCTTTTATTTTGTTAATGTGATGTATCACATTGATTGATTTGCGAATACTGAACCAACCCTGCATCCCAGGAATGAATCCCACTTGATCATGGTGAATAATTCTTTTTATATGCTGTTGAATTTGATTTGCTAGTATCTTATTGAGAATTTTTGCATCCATATTCATCATGGATATTGACCTGTAGTTCTCTTTTTTTACTGGGTCTCTGGTTTAGGAATCAAAGTAATACTGGCTTCATAGAATGAGTCTGGAAGTTTTCCTTCCCTTTCTATTTTTTGGAATAGCTTGAGAAGGACAGGTATTATCTCTGCTTTAAACGTCTGGTAGAACTCCCCTGGGAAGCCATCTGGTCCTGGACTCTTATTTGTTGGGAGATTTTTGATGACTGATAAAATTTCTTCGCTGGTTATGGGTCTGTTCAAGCTTTCTATTTCCTCCTGATTGAGTTTGGAAGCGTGTGGGTGCTTAGGAATTTGTCCATTTCTTCCAGGTTGTCCAGCTTGTTGGCATATAATTTTTCATAGTATTCCCTGATAATTGCATGTATCTCTGAGGGATTGGTTGTAATAATTCCATTTTCATTCATGATTTTATCTATTTGGGTCATCTCCCTTTTCTTTTGGAGAAGCCTGGCTAGAGGTTTGTCAATTTTGTTAATTTTTTCAAAAGACCAACTCTTGGTTTCGTTGATCTGCTCTACAGGTTTTTTTAGATTCTATATTGTTTATTTCTGCTCTGATCTTTATTATTTCTCTTCTGCTGGATTTAGGCTGTCTTTGCTGTTCTGCTTCTATTTCCTTTAGGTGTGCTGTTAGATTTTGTATTTGGGATTTTTCTTGTTTCTTGAGATAGGCCTGGATTACAATGTATTTTCCTCTCAGGACTGCCTTCGCTGCATCCCAAAGCGTTTGGATTGTTGTATTTTCATTTTCATTTGTTTCCATATATTTTTTAATTTCTTCTCTAAGTGCCTGGTTGACCCATTCATTGTTTAGTAGGGTGTTCTTTAACCTCCATGCTTTTGGAGGTTTTCCAGACTTTTTCCTGTGGTTGATTTCAAGCTTCATAGCATTGTGGTCTGAAAGTATGCATGGTATAATTTCAATTCTTGTAAACTTATGAAGGGCTGTTTTGTGACCCAGTATGTGATCTATCTTGGAGAATGTTCCATGTGCACTCGAGAAGAAAGTATATTCTGTTGCTTTGGGATGCAGAGTTCTAAATATATCTGTCAAGTCCATCTGATCCAATGTCTCATTCAGGGCCCTTGTTTCTTTATTGACCGTGTGTCTAGATGATCTATCCATTTCTGTAAGTGGAGTGTTAAAGTCCCATGCAATTACCACATTCTTATCAGTAAGGTTGCTTATGTTTATGAGTAATTGTTTTATATATTTGGGGGCTCCTGTATTCGGCACATAGACCTTTATAATCGTTAGCTCTTCCTGATGGATAGACCCTGTGATTATTATATAATACCCTTCTTCATCTCTTGTTACAGCCTTTAATTTAAAGTCTAGTTTGTCTGATATAAGTATGGCTACTCCAGCTTTCTTTTGGCTTCCAGTAGCATGATAAATAGTTCTCCATCCCCTCACTCTGAATCTAAAGGTGTCCTCAGGTCTAAAATGAGTCTCTTGTAGACAGCAAATAGATGGGTCTTGTTTTTTTATCCATTCTGATACCTTATGTCTTTTGGTTGGCACATTTAGTCCATTTACATTCAGTGTTATCATAGAAAGAGATGGGCTTAGAGTCATTGTGATGTCCGTAGGTTTCATGCTTGTAGCAATGTCTCTGGTACTTTGTCTCACAGAATCCCCCTTAGGATCTCTTGTTGGGCTGGTTTTAGTGGTGATGAATTCCTTCAGTTTTTGTTTGTTTGGGAAGAGCTTTATCTCTCCTTCTATTCTAAATGACAGACTTGCTGGATAAAGGATTCTCTGCTGCATATTTTTTTCTGTTCATCACATTGAAGATCTCCTGCCATTCCTTTCTGGCCTGCCAAGTTTCAGTAGAGAGATCAGTCACGAGTCTTATAAGTCTCCCTTTATATGTTAGAGCACGTTTATCTCTAGCTGCTTTCAGAATTTCCTCTTTATCCTTGTATTTTGCCAGTTTCACTATGATATGTCATGCAGAAGATCGACTCAAGTTACATCTGAAGGGAGTTCTCTGTGCCTCTTGGATTTCAATGCCTTTTTCCTTCCCCAGATCTAGTAAGTTCTCAGCTATTATTTCTTCAAGTACCCCTTCAGCACCTTTCCCTCTCTCTTCCTCCTCTGGAATACCAATTATGCGTATATTATTTCTCTTTAGTGCATCACTTAGTTCTCTAATTTTCCCCTCATACTCCTGGATTTTTTTTATCTCTTTCTCAGCTTCTTCTTTTTCCATAATTTTATCTTCTAGTTCACCTATTCTCTCCTCTGCCTCTTCAATCCGAGCGGTAGTTGTGTCCATTTTATTTTGCAGCTCATCGATAGCATTTTTTAGCTCCTCCTGGCTGTTCCTTAGTTCCTTGATCTCTGTAGCAAGAGATTCTCTGCTGTCCTTTATACTGTTTTCAAGTCCAGCGATTAATTTTATGACTAATATTCTAAATTCACTTTCTGTTATATTGTTTAAATCATTTTTGATCAGTTCGTTAGCTGTTGTTATTTCCTGGACATTTTTCTGAGGGGAATTCTTCCGTTTCATCATTTTGGATAGTCCCTGGAGTGGTGCAGGACTGTGGGGCGCTTCTCCTTTGCTGTCTTGAATAACTTGCGTTGGTGGGCGGGGCCGCAGTCAGTCTGATGTCTGCCCCCAGCCCGCAGCTGGGGCCACAGTCAGACTGGTGTGTGCCTTGTCTTCCCCTCTCCTAGGGGCGGGATTCACTGTGGGGTGGCGTGGCCCGTCTGGGCTACTTGCACACTGCCAGGCTTGTGGTGCTGGGGATCTGGCGTATTAGCTGGGGTGGATTGCCAAGGTGCACAGGGGTGGGAGGGGTAGGCTCAGCTTGCTTTTCCTTTGGAGATCCGCTTCAGGAGGGCCTTGCAGCAGTGGGAGGGAGTCAGACTCGCCGGAGGGATGGATCTGCAGAAGCACAGCGTTGGGTGTTTGCACGGTGCAAGCAAGTTCCCTGGCAGGAACTGGTTCCCTTTGGGATTTTGGCTGGTGGATGGGTGAGGGAGATGGCGCTGGCGAGTGCCTTTGTTCCCCGCCAAGCTGAGCTCTGTCGTCTGGGGCTCAACAACTCTCTCGTCCTCCAGCCCTCCCGTTCTCCCAGTAGAGCTGTTAGCTTATAACCTTCCAGATGTCAAGTCCCTCTTGCTGTTGGAACACACTCCATCCAGCCCCTCCGCTTTTGCCAGCCATACTCGGGGTATCTGCTTGGCCTGCGGGCCGCCCCTTCCCCCCGGCTCCCTCCCGCCAGTCCGTGTAGCCTGCACTGCCTCGCCGCTCTTCCTACCCTCTTCCGTGTGCCTCTCGTCTGCGCTTGGCCCCAGAGACTCCATTCTGCTGGACTTCTGGCAGTTTTCTGGGTTATTTAGGCAGGTGTAGGTGGAATCTAAGTGATCAGCAGGAGGGTCGGTGAGCCCAGCGTCCTCCTATGCCGCCATCTTCCCAGGATCCTACAAGTGCCCTCCTTAATGTCCATCACTCATTAGGCTCATCCCTCTACCCACCACCCCTCCAACAACCCTCAGTTTGTTCTCTGTATTTAAGTGTCACTTATGGTTTGCCTCCCTTTGTATTTTTATCTTATTTTTCCTTCCCTTACCCAATGTCAATTTGCGTTGTTAATTAAATTCCACATATGAGTGAAATCACATGACATTTGTCTTTCTCTGACTTATTTTGCTTAGCATAATACAGTGCAGTTACATCCATGTTGTTGCAAATGGCAAGATTTAATTCTTTTTGATCGCTGAGTAGTATATCCCAGTGTGGGGTATGGGTGTGTGGGTGTATGTATGTGTGTGTATATGAATATGTGTGTGTGTGTATATATGTATGTGTGTGTATGTATATATATATATATACATATATATATATATATACATGTGTATATACACACACACATACATATATACATACACACATGTATATATACATGTATATATAAATTTTTTTTTTCAACTTTTTTTTTTTTTTATTTATTTTTGGGACAGAGAGAGACAGAGCATGAACAGGGGAGGGGCAGAGAGAGAGGGAGACACAGAATGGGAAACAGGCTCCAGGCTCTGAGCCATCAGCCCAGAGCCCAACGCGGGGCTCAAACTCACGGACCGCGAGATCGTGACCTGGCTGAAGTCGGACGCTTTAACCTACTGCGCCACCCAGGCGCCCCTATACATGTATATATATATATACATACACACATACATATATACATACACACACACACTACAATTTCTTTATTTATTCATCAGTTGATGGACATTTGGACTCTTTCCATAATTTGGCTATTGTTGACAGTGCTGTTATAAACATTGTGGTGCATGTGCCTGAATCAGCATTTTTTGCAACCTTTGGATAAATACCTTGTACTGCAATTGCTGGGTTGTAGGGTAATTCTATATTTAATTTTTTAAGGAACCTCCATACTGTTTTCCAGAGTGGCTACACCAGTTTGCATTCCCACCAACATTGCAAGAGGGTTCCCCTTTTTCCACAGCCTCACCAACATCTGTTATTTCCTGAGTTGTTAATTATAGCCATTCTGACAGGAGTGAGGTGGTATCTCATTGTGGTTTCAATTTGTACTTATCTGATGATGTGTGATGTTTAACATCTTTTCATGTGTCTGTTAGCCATCTGGGTATCTTCTTTGGAAAAGTGTCTCTTCATGTCTTAACCCATTTCTTCACTGGATTATTTGTTTTTTGGTATTGAGTTTCATAAGTTCTTTATAGATTTTGTATATCAACCCTTTATCTGATATGTCATTTGCAAATATCTTCTCCCATTCTGTTGTTTGACTTTTAGTTTTGTTGATTGTTTCGTTAGCAGTGCAGAAGCTTTTTATGTTGATGAGGTATCAATGGTTCATTTTGTTTTTATTTCCCTTGTCTCTGGAGACCTGTCTAGTAGAAGTTGCTGTGGGCCAAGGTCAAATAGTTTTTTGCCTGTTTTTATCGTCTAGGATTTTTATGGTTTCCTGTCTCACATTTATGTCTTTCATCCATTTTGAATTTATTTTTGTGTGTGGTATCAGAAAGTGATCCAGTTTCATTCTTCTGCATGTCTCTGTCCAGTTTTCATAGCACCAGTGTATATTTTCACACGTACTGCCCAGAAAAGATTGGTCTGTTACATTTTGTAAAAGAAATACAAATCCTGGGGTGCCTGGGTGGCTCACTCTGTTGAGAAGCCAACTCTTGATTTCAGCTTTAGTATTATCCCAGCCCTGGGATGGAACCTCGCATTGGGCTCCATGCTGAGCATGGAACCGGCTTAAGATTCTCCCTCCCTCTCTCTCTCTCCCTCTCTCTCTCCAATTCTCTGTCCCTCCCCTCTACTCACATTGCACTCTCCCTCAAATAAAAAATTAGATTATATTTGTGTGTGTGTATGTGTATAAAATTTCTTTTAAAAAGGAGTTGCTTCTTTGGAGATTTATAGGTAATATATAGATATATTCATATTTAACATAATATATGTTTATATATTTATTTCTTATATTTATTACTTATATGTGTATTACTTATGTATAATATATAATTTATATAATATAAGAATATATTTTTAATCGATCTAACAATGTTTAAATGAAAGTTGACGACATGGGGCACCTGAGTGGTTTAGTCGGCTAAGTCTACAACTCATGATTTCAGCTCAGGTTATTATCTCAGGGTTTGTGGGATTGAGCTCCGCATGGAGCTCTGTGCTGAGATTAAGGAGCCTGCTTGGGATTCTCTGTCTCCCTCTCTGTGTGCTCCATTGCTTGCTCTTTCTCTTCCTAAATAAACGATATATATATATATGGAAGATGAAGACATAGAAGTAAACTCCATAAGGGGGAATACATTAACTTTCTTATGCACTGCTCATATTTCTAAAGTATTGTGTATTTAAAAAGAGATTTTAAAAGAGGTATTGAATGAAAGACATTACCCCTTTTTTCAAGAGTAATAAACCTAATGAGTCCAGTTGGACAAGATCAGAGAATATGAAAACACCCCCTTAGAAAATTTGATGCAAATATAATGGTTGAGACACTCTTTCATTTTCACTTTTTATTGAGAATACAAATCGGTCTTTAAGAATAGATAGATTTTTGATATCTAGGTTTATTAATATAGAAACTGTTAAGGTTCCTTTGGTAAGGTTTTAAATTTTCTTCCAGTTCTATGATTTATACAATTTAGTTTTACTCATGTGAATGTCAAGATAGTTTTTTGACTTAATTAAATCTTTTGAAATAATGTACAGATTTTTTAATTTTCTACATTTAAAATTATATTTTTAGTATTACCATTTATTTAAAAATTTCTATATCAGACTTCCAATATCTAGAAATGTAATCCTTAGATATTTACCCTGCATGTTTTGTAAAAATTTTGCATCTAAAGAAGAGATTGAAAACCATTTGCACTCTAACGATATCTTGGAAGAGTTGTAAAAAGTGATCATGATGACAATATAATAGAAATCTGAAAGTATATGGAATGATAATAAAGAATGAAACCTTGTATGAAAAAAGGACACAAAATTTGAGTTAAAATTAAATTTAACTTTTTAAACACTTTACATTGACTCCTAGATGATATATGAATTCATGGTTTCTGATTCTGTGGCAAAATGTGTTTTTAACAACTTGAAGACAATATAAATCTTGAATTTTACTCCTATTCTTTAAAAAAAATTGTTGTTTAATGTTTATTTATTTTTGAGAGAGAGAGAGAGAGAGAGCGAGCGCACAAGCAGGGGAGGGGCAGAGAGAGAGGGAGACACATAATCCAAAGGAGGCTCCAGGATTTGAGCTGTCAGCACAGAGCCTGATGCAGGGCTTGATTTCATGAACTGTGAGATCATGACCTGAACCGAAGTTGGATGCTTAAGTGACTGAGCCACACAGGAGCCCCTACTCTTATTCTTAAAAAAAAAAAAAATATTTTACCTATAAGTAAAAACTTGAAGAAAGTTATATTTTAGTTATGTTTTTATTTCAATTTTAATACCTGAAAAGTAGGCAGTAGTTTTTGGAGAAAAACTTTCTATTTTCGGTAAAGGTGGTATTCACATAAATGAAATGACCTAAATGAAATTAAATTATATTTTCAGTATTAGAAATATATTTTAAATAACTTTTTCTCCTTTCAGAGAGGTTTTTTTTTGTTTTCTTGTGTATTCTTGTTTATTGTTTGTTTTTAGGAGTATGAGGTTCGGTTTTGATGTTTATTTTATAGTTCCTAAATGACACAATTTGATATTATTAGAGTCTGGGAGAGTTACAAACATAACATTATGATAATCACATTACCAATCACTTTGTATATGATTTTCTTTAAGATCAACATCATATTTCTCTATATTACTTGAAAAAAAACCCCTCATTTTCAGCAATTGAAGATAAATTTGTTTTGGCTGAAATACGTAATTTTACTGAGATTTAGAGGAAAAAATTACCTATCTAGTAACATTTTAAATATTGTTTTAACTGTATGTTAAATAACTAAGTATATTTCAACTGAAGTCGTTCTAAGTAAAATTCATCTATTTTTATATAACATTCTAAATTGATATCTTTATTTTTCTAGTTTAGAAGTTGAAGGTCTGAATTAAATGTTTTATAGGAAATCACAACCGTGGTAGAGTATCATCATTTCACTATCAGCCTGGGTATCATTCTCAAGCGTAAAATCAGCAAAACAAATTAGAATAAAAGCCACATGTGAGATATCCATTATGCATTGACATTTAAAATTTCCCCCTTATTTGTATTCAGAATGCTATATTATACAATGCAATATTTATCTGTGATATTTTCTAACCTGACATGATGTATGCATAGTACAAAAAAAGCCGAGGAACTTCTCTACCAGCAAGGAAAATTTCCCCTCCCTAATATAACATGTTTGATAAATGCTTATCTTCTTTGTGCATCCTCTTCTTCTGCAATGTATTTTTTAGTGTTTTGTATTCTTTTTTGTCTCCCTTTCAAGTAGCATAGCACATTTCCAGGCATGCCTTGTCTGCAAAGCCATGTGTAAATTCCCACATCTCACACATTCACAAATTAATCATAGATACACACACTATAAACAAGAGACCTTGATGAGTAGCTTGAGATGTTCTCTAATTTGTGCTTTGATTAACTGACTTTCCCACTTAATTTTAGACTGCATTAAATATCCTAAAGTAATCATTTTAATCTTAAAATTTGCCAGCTGCAAAAACCTGATTTAAAAAAAAATTGAAGTGCTAATGATTTAGTAGCAAACTAAAGAATCTATAAAGAGACAAAAATTCATATTTAATGGCATGGTGAAGTATAAACATTTAGATTAGCTGTATTATAGTAAAGCTTTTATACCAGTGTTGGCATGAAACATTTCTAGGCTTGTATTAAAATTACATTGTTGTTCTTATTGTATTATGCTGTATTTTGACAAGAGAGTATTTTTCTTTGCTAAATATGGCCCTGCATTTTTCAACCATTTCATACTTACATTAAATGAAGTGTATAAATAGACATTGATGGTTAAGAAAATTCATTTTAAGGTCTAAACGATACCAAAATACGTTCAAAAAATTAGAAAAAAAATTGTTATCCATTAAAACTGGGAAATTTAACTATTTTAGTGAGGCTTCTTATGAGAATTTTCTGGATCTAGTTTAAATCTTAATGTTCATTGCATGTATAAATTACATATGGTTTTTTATTTTCATTTTTGCTGCTACCAAACTATGATTTTGTGAAACTCGCATAATGTTAACTTTAAATAAAGGAATTAGAGTACCAGAAGCCCCAAATTTCCTCTAATTCTACCATTCTATTATATGTTCCATCAGTGATTAATAGAAACAGCAGCATTTTTAGCTATTTTTAGCAGGTGGACAGTTTATGAAGGTTCAGGCAAGTCCCCTATCACACAGCAATAGGACAGCCAACCAAGTCTTCTGTGACATTTAGAACTTATTAGTTCTTGGGGCACCTGTGTGGCTCAGTTAGTTCAGCGTACAACAATGGCTCAGGTCATGATCTCACGGTTCAAGTGTTCCAGCCCTGCGTCCGTCTCTGTGCTGACAGCATCAGAGCCTGGAGTCTGCTTCGAATTCTGTGTCTCCCTCTCTCTCTATGTCTTTGTCTCTGTCTCTTTCTCTCTCTCTTTCTGTTCCTCCCCTACTTGCTCTTTGTCTCTCTCAAAAATAAATAAAGATTAAAAAATAAAAAAGAACATACTAGTTCTTTCCTTCCTCTGCCATCTTTGTCATGCAGTAATTTCAATGGAGTTGAAAGGTGAATCAACTGTGTTGAAATGGAATGCCAAAGATTGAGTCCACCTAAATTTTTGACAGATTGAGAGAAATTACCCAGTATTTTCAATAAGTGAGCTATATATTTGAGTCAGTGAGGATTCACTTCTTCCTATATTAATGATTAAGAAGAAAATAAGGAATTTAAGAACAAAATACAGTCTTATTCTTCATCACGAAGATCTTCCTTGAGCAAGACCCTGACATAGGAGTGGCCAAATCTGTTATCGTTTCCTGAAGGAAACACTAATATGATTGATTTTGAAATTTAAAAAAAAGGAAAAAGGAAAAAGGTTAAGAACAGAGGATAAGTTAAAAGGTAGAGTTCTAATATTTGTTTTCTCCAGTAAATATCTAATACAAATTATAAACTCACTATCTGAGACAAATGGCTAGTTTTCAACTTGCTAGTTTCCTTAAGAATGATTGAACATTCAAAAATGTTTTGAGAAATATGTAAAACAAAGTAGGTTTATTTAACCCTTTATATTGAAAGGTACTCCAGAAGAAATTAGCTAACGTTTATGTATAAAAGCTTAATTCTTGTGTTTATTTCACCTGTATAATTTATATTAAATAGGAGATTTCAGATCGTTGCCATAAGTTACACTATTATGTGATGTGTATGTTTTATGTATGTATGTATGTATGTATTTAGAGAGCGAGAGAGAGAGAGAGAGAGAGAGACTGAGAAAGAGAGAATGCTTGTGGGAGGGGCAGAGGGAGAGATACCGAAGCCTCCTCCAAGCCCCACACTCAGCAAGGACCCCGACTTGGAGCTCAACACAGGGCTTGATCTTAAGACCCTGGAATTATGACCTGCATTGCAATCAGAGTGCGGGATGCTGAAAGACTGAGCTACCCAGGTGCCCCATGTACATTTGCCTTGAGTTTTCTGAAAGGGAAGATTCCAATATTGATACACAAAAGTAACTCCTTGCACTTTTAATTTAGGTAAATTATATCCTTATTTGTACATTTATTCGATTCTTAGTACATTTAAAATCTCGAATCATCAAAATGACTAAATGATTTCTACTTTTGAGGTGTATCCATCTACAGAAAAGATTCTTTGTAACAGTTTGAAAACCACAAGAAAAATACCAAAAAAATAATTAGTAGTTTTATGTTCATTTAACTCAAAACTATGATTATTTAAATTTAAGACTAATGAAAGACTACCATATTTTTAATAGCTGTAGACTATGCAGGTTTTTCCACATATAATTTATTCCCACATGTAATTTATTGAAATATATAAAATATATAATTTTTGCATGTGTGCTGATCATTATATACAGAAGAATAGTCTCCCTTGAACTTGTGTTAAGATAAGGACTGAATGCTGGATGAGGTAGAAGTATAGTATTGAGGGACGAATCAAATTAAGTCCAAAAAGCCCTAGCAATTTGATTCTGCTTCCTTTGAGCTTATCATAATTTGAAAAAGATGTATGCTGAATTTTTGTTCTTTAGAATCATTTATGCGTTAACTGTATATTTTACTAAATGGATTTTTTTCAACATTTAAGGCAGAAATTTTTTAAGTACTCTAACATTTTGTAAGTATTATCTACAAAAAAATTAAACTGATGTAAAATCTTAAGGAAGTAGTTAGAAGATTCCATTGGATTTGTGTTAGATTAGTTTCAGTTACGATTAGGTATAAAAATATTAAATGTCATTTCCTTTTTAAGAACTTCTCTGTTATTCTCAATGTACACTCAGATTCTCTGAAATTTATCAAATATCTATTAAATATATACTTTGCTTAAAATGTTGTGTAAGGCCTGAACTAGAAATTCCTGAAGGAATTCAACTTAGTAACAGAAATAATGGACATTTTTTTTAAAAAAATCAATAACAGATGGAATGTTATGTCATTAAGAAAATTTAAAGATCCTGCCATGAGAATTAGGAGAATCAAGATATGTTCATTTAAAATATTTTAACTGGGTTTGGGAAAACCGTTAATTTGGACACAAATGAGTGGTGGTTCCTGGCTGGCTAAAGAGACAAACATGTATGTTGTATTTGGGAAAGAACAATAAGTATAGAACTTGTACAAAGCAGTTACAGGATATAAGTCTCTAAGATGCTTTCGACAAGATTGTGAAGGACACTAAATGTGGGCTTCGTGATTCGAATTTTGTTGATTGGGACCACAGTAACAAAAAAAGTTTTTTTCAGCTAGAGAGTGAAAAAAATAGAGTTGTTTACTGGAAGATTAATCTAATAGACTATTGGCCTTTTCTCCAAACTTTTTCAGTGAATGAATAAGTCAACTCTTCCATTAGATATGTGTTAAAATGAAGCACATTATTATATTAATGTTTCCTGTTAATGCCAAGGAATGCTTTAAAAGACTCACTTTGGTTTTCTAATTGTGAATTGGAGGTGTCTTGGCCCCAATTTCAAAATTATTATGGGAGTTTGAAGTGCCTAACTGTTTTATGAACCTAAAAAGAGTAACACAACTTGTTAAGGCAGAATTTGTAATATTGTCTGTGAAAACATTGCTGAATTTTGAACCAAATATCATAGGCAGATTTTAAAAATCTCTCTTATGGGTTTGGCCAAACATGTCGTAGTATAAATTCTAGCTGATGCAATGAGCATTCTACCATATGCCAAGTGGCAAAGTTTTACTGCTGGTCTAGCCACTCACTGCTCACATGGAATTGCCTTTCTTCTGCTATATCCATCTGCTGATTTCCTGGTGGTTCTCTCCCACTGCCATGTCCATCTGTTGGCTACTTGCAGATGCCCTCCTATTGCCCCATGCACCTGTTAAGACTATCCTTCCCAAAATGCAATGCATCTCATCATTACCTACCAAGTTGTAAATTAAATATATATGTTCATATTATTGTGGAAGGATAGATATATTTTTCCCATTGAGGGCCAAAAGAAGTTTAAATATTGGTCAAGAAGATCATGCAAACAATTCTGTTTAAAAAAGCAGGTGATCACAGTGTGACTATAAAATGCTCAGCAATAGACCTTATGAAAAAACACATTTGTGTATCACATTAAAAAAGTTACCCTTCTTTTTTTCCCTTAGATTCCAGTCACTCTAATTTCCCTACACAGGTAATAGGGAAAACTGATTTGGCTTCTAGAAGCTATTAAATCTTCATCTCTTAATATTTTCTAGTTTAGTAGGATCGTTGTATGTATCTGAAAATTATCTCTCCCCAGGTCAAACACTTGTGTAGGGGTGTGAAGGTGGCAGAATAAGTGAAAAGATAATGTGTTTGGGTTCTGGATTTGCTCTTACTGAACTAAGTGTGGCAGTTGAATGACACAGTAGAATGAAATGAATATAGACTTTTGAAAAGTAACTATCACCTAAAAAAATGTATATACAGATCCTGCTCAAATAGATCTTTCAAAGAGACTTAGACATTCTTCTTTAGGTAGCTCCACATTATTTTGCAAGATATTAAAAGGCAATTTGGAAGCTTGAAAGAAAAAACACCAGCTTCCTATGGCCAAGAAGTACCTCAGCCCTGAAATAATTAGGTAAAAGAAATGATAAATAATGCTAAAGAAAAGAGTAATTTCCAATATGTCAACACATTTATTTTTGAATACTTTAAATCTTTATGGTTCTTTCAAATTTTTTGCCAACCTTTTTTCACTAAGTGAATCACTCTTGAAGATAATTTGCATGAATAGAATTTATATCTGTGTATAGCAACGTATCTTCTTAAATATGTTAATGTGATTTTAAAGTTTTCAATGAGTAAGAAATAAAATCACTCTGACAGAAAGAATAGAAATAGTTATTTCTTAAATGGGCTAAGAAAACCTGTATTTAAACATTTCTTTAAAACATGAATGAAAAGTTTTGTGTATGTGGTAGTGGTCTCTACTATGTACTTCCTTATGTAGGACAAATGTCCAGAGTTTCCTGTTGTAGCTGAAGTTGTCATCTGGTTTGGTACCATGTTTATAGTACATTCTAGAAATGAAACTGTCATCATTTTAGTATCTTGTTTTGTAATTAAAAATAAAAGTGAGATCAAGTTATGAGTGGTCTACTTTTTAGCATCCATTATCTAATCTAACAACTTTAGAAATAATCATCTTAAAATCAATCAAATTGTGTGTTTTATCACTCTACTTTTCTGTTTTTGAAGGTGCGTATTTAATGGTTTGTATTGCTTAATTTGCTAAACGAACACATTTAAATAATCTACTATATATGCTTGTATATTTGGGTCTGTCTGAAGTTTTATCTTTTTTCATCACTGTAGACTTTTCTTCGTATACACTGAATGCAAAGGATATTTCAATATGCTTACTACAGTATGTGTAGACACTATAGATAGCCACAGAACATCTGACAGGGATGTCCTTGTCTGAGCACCATCGTGATTTTTTTCTTTCCATTTCAGTCTGAACTTTGATACTGAGGTAAAGTGGTTCAGTTATATTATCACTTTTACATTCCCCGGAGTATATTTTTGTTCTTTTTGACTTGAGGAAATTTTTAAAAGAAGAAAAAAGTAAAAGTGGAGAAGCAGTAAACCAGTACTGAGGAATACATTACATATTAATTTGGTAACATTTATATCCATACCATATACTTTCATACATATATATATACATATATATATATATATATATATACACATATGTATTTATATACAAGTATCAATTTACAAATAATACACAGTATGCCTTCAAGGTAATTTTGGCATTAATTTGCAATACTGAGTAGAATAAATGCCTTAGCTTGGAGACAACATGTTTCACTCGTGGCTTTGGCTATTTGTCTTCTTCCCTTATTCTAATAATCATAAACTGTTCTTCTTTACCCCATATTGATCTACATCATTCAAGCTCAGAAGGGTCATTTTTTCAGGTCAGAGCTGAAATGGTAATCATCACTAAAGCCGTGCCTACTACATTTGCTCAAAATTTAGTTCCTATACCTACGTGACTTTAAAAATTGACTATACAAACTTCTAATTCATTCATTTCTATTGCTAGATATTTTTCTCTTCCTATTTGCTATGTGCATAAATTCTGCCACAGCAGGCAAAGTAGTTTGTTTCTACTCCTAATGTGAATGTGTTTTGCTTAAATTTTCTGTAAAGTTTCTGGGGAATACCTTTCATAAAAGACCTCTGATATTTATAAAAGACCTTTGGCAGTTCTTGCAGAAAGCGTTGTTATGAAGTATTCTGGCTAATGCATGAAATTAATTATCTTAGGCCAAGTGCTACCTGGAAGACTGTCTCCAGTTACTTTTCATCTCTTTCAGTGGCTTTCTGGATTTTACGTTTGAAGATCTCCTTGGATTCAGACTATAGAAATACAAATTATCAGCTTGGGATGCCTGGATTTTACTATTTAAATACATATGGGTTTTACAAAAGGCTTCCCCAAATCAGTTACATATCAGTCATTCCTGGATTTGGGGAAAGGTTAAAGAGCATATGTCCCATCTATCCCAGGCACAAATGGTGACTTTTTAGACTCTGTTCAGAAGGTATTGTTACTAGTAAATGTTTAATAAATATAATTGTTCTTAATAAGTCCTATAATAATTATAATAATATAATTAATATTAACCTCATTGTTCGAATCATAAATTAGAAAAGCTTTAAAATAATTTTCATAGTGTGGGTTTTTTTTTTAATGTCACTATGTGTGTGCCATGTGGACACTGCCTGTGTCAAAAAAAGTCGTAATAAGGTAATAAGTAATTGAGAGAGTAAAGTTAGCACTCTAATTTTACATAAAACACTTTTCTCAGAAAAATCATGTCCAAATAATTAAATTCAGTCACTATGCTTATGAATGAGGAATTTAAGTTAGTGTGTGAAGAAAGTTTCATCCGCGTGTATTGGATATGTAACTGAAATACAAAGAAAATAAATATTAGCGACAACAGTAACAACAAAATATCAATTAAGATGACAGTATAAAAGTATTTACAAAGTCAGGGAAAGAATGGATATGCTGTCACCTACTAGAGCCAGAATAAATTATTAGATCTATTACATTATTTTATAATTTTGAAATTTGTCATATTTCTAAACCTTTCTGTCTACATTTTACATACAAAGATCTAGAAAAATAGTTGTGATATCTAGATATATAGATATGTACTTTACAAAACAACACATATACTCTTTGAAAAATTTCAGTATTTATCATATAGAGTAATATGCATTAGTGACATCATTGGTATGTTCCCATTTTTGCATGTTACAAGCGTGTGTGTGTGTGTGTGTGTGTGTGTGTGTGTGTAATTACCCCTTCAATTTAAACCATACCTTGTAATCTTGAGCTAAGGGTGTGCTACTAAAAGTTCTCTAAATTAATCTCATAAATTGAATCTGAATGACAGGTCCCCAATGTATATGATTAACAGATTTACTTATTTGTTTGTTTGTTTATTGTATTTGAGTATAGTTGACACACAACGTTACGTTAGTTTCAGGTGTGTAACACAGCAATCCAACTTCCCTATACATCATGCTGTGCTCGCCACAAGTCTACCTACCATCTGTTGCCATAAAACATTGTTGCAATACCATTGACTCTATTCCCTATGCTGTACCTTTGATTCTTGTGACTTATTCCATTACTGGAAACCTATATCTCCCACACTCTGTCACTCGTTTTGCCAGTCCTTCTGTTCCCCTTCCCTCTGGCACCATCAGTTCTCTTTATTTATTGGTCTGGTCTACTTTTTGTTTGTTTATTCATTTGTTTTTTTGTTGTTGTTGTGTTTTGTTTCTAGATTCCACATGAGTGAAATCATATGGTATTTGTTTTTGTCTGTCTGAATTACTTAGCATAATATCCTCTGGATCCATCAGTGTTGCAAATGGCAAGATCTCATAAATTTTTTATGGTTATGCAATATCCCATGATATGTATATACCATATCTTCTTCATCCATTTATCTGTTGACAGACATGTACTTTGCTTCCATATCTCAGATGTTGTAAATAATGCTGCAATAAACATTGGGGTGCATATATACTTTCTAAGTAGTGTGTTTGTTTTCTTTGGTCAATACCCAGTAGTGCAATTACTGGATCATATGGTATTTCAGTTTTTAATTTTTTGAAAAATCCATATTGTTTTCCACAATGGCTGTGTCAATTTGCATGCCCACCGACAATGCACAAGGGTTTCTTTTTCTCCACATTCTCACCAACACTTGTTATTCCTTGTCTTTTTGATTTTAGCCATTCTGGCAGGTGTAAGATAATATCTCATTATGGTTTTGATTTGCATTTGTCTGATGATTAGTCATGTTGAGCATCTTTTCATGTGTCTTTTGACACATGTCTGTGGAGAAATGTCAGTTGGGTTCCTCTGCTCAATTTTTAATCAGATGGTTTGTGGTTTTGCTGTTGAGGTAGAGGTGTGTGTGTGTGTGTGTGTGTGTGTGTGTGTGTGTAAATTCTTATTGGATATATCACTTGCAAATATCCCCTCCCATTCATTATGTTGTCTGCTTTTTGTTTTGTGGTTGGTTTCCTTTGTTGTGCAAATGCTTTTTATTTTGATGTAGTCTCAGTAGTTTATTTTTGCTTTTGTTTCCCTTGCCTTAGAAGACATATCTAGAGATAGGTTGCTACAGCCAATGTCAGAGAAATTACTGCCAGTGCTCTCTTCTAGGATTTTTATGGTGTCAGGTATCACATTTAAGTCTTTAATCCATTTTGAGTTTATTTTGTGTATGATGTGAGAAAGTGGTCTGGTTTCATTCTTTTTACCTAGCTGTCCAGTTTTCCCAGGATCGTTTGTTGAAGACACTGTCTTTCCCTATTGTATTTTCTTTTCCTCCTTTGTTGTAGATGAATTGACCATCTAAGTGTGGATTTATTTATGGGTTATCTGTTCTGTTCTATTGATCTATGTGTCTATTTTTGTGCCAGTACAATACTGTTTTGATTGCTAGAGCTTTGTAGTATTCTAAGAGGCCCACATTACCCTGATACCAAACTAGACAAAGACACCATAAAAAAAGAAAACTACAGGCCTGTACCCCTAATATTGCGTAACTTGAAAGTAATTGAGACAAAAAAGAATTACAAAAACCGGAAATGTAACTGCTTTGTGTCAGTGGCATAAGAACAGTTTATTAGTAATTCTTTCTACAGCTATGATAGTATGTGATTCTTGATCAGTATTTAATTTTGAGTATAGTTGCATTGTTTCAAAGCTTACTAAATGATTTTAACTTTTACATAAAATGAAGTTGCATTTAAATATAGAATCCTACTTATTCCTACTCTTTTCTCTGCCTCCCATTCTGCTCCAAGTTCTTTCCTGCTATTTCCACTTACATCATATCCTGATGAATAAATGTACTATCTACTTCACATCATGCCTCACTGCCATCTCATTATTATATGTAAATATAATCAAAGTCTTCATTTCCTACAAAATAAGAGATAAGAGTCACTATTCCTTAGAGAACTTCATTAATCTATCATTTTGCAACCTGGACAAATTTGAAAGACCAGAAGCATCAATCACTTGTGCTCATGTTTGGTATATGCTGTAGTTTTTATAGAGCAATCCAGCCTTCAGTTGCCAGTCTATATTTTCCTACTTAAGCATCTAGAGAGAAAAAAAAAAGATTATACACCTACTAGGAACACACACGAGTTGCCTGGGTGGCTCAGTTGGTTAAGCATCCAACTTCGGCTTAGGTCAGGAGCTCACAGTTCATGAGTTCACGCCCCACGTTGGGCTCAGTGCTGACTGCTGGGAGCCTGGTGCTTTCTTCGGATTCTGTGTCTCCTTCTCTCTCTGCCCCTTCCCTGCTCATACTCTGTCTTTCTGTGTCTTAAAAATAAAAAAAAAAAAACATTAAAATAATTTTGAAAGAAACGAGCGTGCGCGCGCGCGCGCACACACACACACACACACACACACACACAGAAATCTATACCTCTAAATATATATGTAAATATTTTAGATATATTTCATACCCTTCCCAAAGTATTTTATTTCGGTAAAGTTGGATACCTCATCAATAATGCAGTTGTAGCCTTAAGCACCTTTAAAAAAATAGGGTAAAAATGAACGAATTTAAAATATGTACACTTTGTGTTCTAGCAATCTAAAATGTCTCAATTTACTCTTTCTCCTTTATTTTTCAATAGGAATTCTATTTGAGGTTATTTAAATAGGTCTTGAAATCCTAATTCATCCATGAATGTTGTGAAAATATTAAGTAGTATCTTTATTCATTCAAAAACTAAATGAACTAAGCATAAACACAGCTAAAATTTAATTTTTAAACATGTCTTAAAAGATAAACTAGTGTATTGCGTTTGTTTTAAAAAATGAATTCTAATGTTTTATTTTTGGTCCTAACCAATATTGTGTTCCATGTTTTATGAGTTAAGTATCAGAGGTAATTTAGGTACTTAGAATCAAAGGATATCATAGATATTTATTGTTTTGTAATGAGGTGGTCTAAGTATAAAAGGTCTTCTGCAAACCTGTGCAAGCAATCGTCTGAGACAGTTAAAATTGTCACAGTTTGAATTTGATGTATTTATATATATCATATACATTATTTTCTATTTTATACACTAATATATGTCAGTAGTCTTTTTTAAAATCTTATTTCCAGTGCAGGTAACTTACAGTGTTACATTGGTTCCAGGCGTACAGTGTAGTGATTTCAACAGTTTATGTGTTACTCACTGCTCATCATAAGGGTACTTTTAATCCCCTTTATTTCACCCATCTCCTCCCCCCTTAAATTAACCATCTGTTTCTTCTGTCCAGTTAAGAGTCTGTTTCTCTGTGTGTGTGTGTGTGTGTGTTTTCCCTTTGTTTACCCTTTTGTTTCTGAAGTTTCATATATGAGTGAAATTATATGGTATTTGTCTTTGTCTCAGTGGCTTATTTCACTTAGCATTATACTCTCTAGATCTACCCATGTTGTTGGAAATAGCAAGATTTCATTCTTATGGCTGAATAATATTCCATTGTGGTGTGTGTGTGTGTGTGTGTCTGTGTGTGTGTCTGTGTGTGTGTGTGTACACACCATATCTTCTTTATCCATTCATCTACCAGTGGACACTAGGGCCACTTGCATAATTAGGCTATTGTAAATAGTGCTACAGTAAATGTAGTATACATATATTCCTTCACAATAGTGTTTTTGTATTTGTAAATAGTAGTGTGATTACTAACTTGTAGGGTTGTTTTATTTTTAACTTTTTGAGGAATCTCCATAGTGTTTTCCAAAGTGGCTGCTCCAGTTTGCATTCCCACCAATAGTACACAAGGGTTTGTTTTTCTCCACATCCTCGTAAATACTTGCTCTTTCTTGAGTTTTTGATTTTAGCCATTCCGGCAGGTGTGAGGTGATAACTCAGTGTAATTTTGATTTTCATTTCTCTGATGATAAGTGATGATGAAAATCTTTTCATGTGTCTGTTTGCCATGTGTATGTCTTCTTTGAAGAAATGTCTGTTCGTGTCTTCCACCCATTTTGTAAGTGGATTATTATTTTTTTTGGTATACAGTTGTATGAGTTGTTTAAATATTTCTGATATATTTGGATATTAACCCCTTATCGGATTTATCATTGCAAATACCTTCTCTCATTCGGTAGATTGTCTTTTTGTTTTGTTGGTTGTTTCCTCTGCTGTGCAGAAGCTTTTTGTTTGGATGTAGTCCTGATAGTTTACTTTTGTTTTTGTTTTTTCTCTTGCCTCAGGAGACCTATCTAGAAAGATGTTGTTATGGCCAATGGCCAATGTCTGAGAAATTACTAACTGTGCTCTCTTCTAGGCTTTTATGGTTTCAGGTCGCACATTTAGGTCCTTATTCGATTTCAACTTTATTTTTGTGTATGATGTAAGAAAGTGGTCCAGTTTCATTCTTTTGCATGTAGCTGTACAGTTTTCCCAGCATCATTTGTTGCACAGGCTTTTTCACATTGCCATCTTGCCTCTTTTATTTAAAGATTAATTGACCATATAATTGTGGGTTTATTTCTGGGATTTCTATTTTGTTTTAAATCTCTGTGTCCGTTTTTGTGCCAGTACCATATTGTTTTGATTACTCTAGCTTCATAATACAACTTGAAATCTGGAATTATGATACCTCCAGTTTTTTTTTTTTTTTCAAGATTGCTTTGTTTGTTAAGGGTCTGTTGTGGTTCTATACTCCTTTAGGATTGTTCTAGTTATGTGAAAAATGTTATTGGTATTTTGATAGAGATTAAATTAAATCTATAAATTGCTTTGGTCACTATAGACATTTTAACAATGTTTGCTCTTCCAATCCGTAAGCATGGAATACCTTTCCATTTGTTTGGGTCATCTTGAATTTCTTTCATCAATGTTTAGTAGTTTTCAGAGTACAAGTCCTTCACCTCTTTGGTTATGTGTATTCCTAGGTATTTTCTTATTTTTGGTATAATTGTAAATGGGATTGTTTTCTTAATTTCTCCTTCTGCTTCATTATTAGTGTTCAGAAATGCTATGGGTTTCTGTACATTGATTTGTACCCTGTGACTTTACTGAATTAATTTATCAGTTCTAGTAGTTTTCTGGTGGAGTCTTAGGGTGTTCTATCTATACTATCATATCTACAAATAGTGAAATTTTTACTTCTTCCTTACCAATTTGGATGCTTTTCGTTTTGTTGTGTGATTGCTGTGACTAGGACTTCCAGTACTATATTGAATAAAAGTGGTGAGAGTGGACATCCTTCTCCTGTTCCTGACCTTTTGGGAAAAACTCTTAGTTTTTCTCCAGTGAGTATGATATTTGCTGTGGGTTTTTGATATAAGGCCTTTATCATGTTGAGGTATTTTTCTCTAAGCCTACTTTGTTGAGGGCTTTTTATCATGAATCAGTGTTATACTTTGTCAAATACTTTTTCTGCATCTACTGAAAGAATCACATGGGTTATATCCTTTTTCCTTTGATGTGTCGTATCGTATTTATTGATTTATGAATATTGAACCACACTTGCGTCTCAGGAATAAATCCAACTTGATTGTGGTGACTGTATTTTTAAATGTATTGTTGGATTCAGTTAGCCAAAATTGCGTCAGGGATTTTGTCATCTATGTTCATCAGTGATATTAGCCTATAGTTCTCTTTTTTTGCGGTATCTTTATTTGGTTTTAGTGTCAGGGTAATGTAGGCATCAAAGAATGAATTTGAAAGTTTTCCTTCATCTTTTAATATTTGAAATAGTTTGAGAAGATTAGGTATTCACTCTTTAAATGTTTGGTAAAATTCATCTGTGAAGCCATTTGGTTCTGTACTTTTGTTTTTTGGGAGTTTATTGGTTACTGAATCAGTTTTATTGCTGGTAATCAATCTGTTCAAATTTTCTTTCTTCCTGCTTTGGTTTTGGTAGGTTATATGTTTCTATGGTTTCATTCTTTTCCCCTAGGTTGTCCAATTTTTTGGCATGTAATTTGTCATACTATTCTCTTACAATCGTCTATAATTCTGTGGTATCTGTAGTTATTTCTCCTCTTCCATTTATGATTTTATTTGAATCCTCTCTCTCATTATTTGTTTGTTTGTTTGTTTGTTTGTTTAGTCCAGCTAAAGGTTTACCAATTTGTTGATCTTTTCAAAGAACCAGCTCCTGATTTCATGTGTGTATGTGTGTGTGTGTGTGTGTGTATATATATCATATATATATATATATATCATATATATCATATGTATATACACACACACACACATATATTAGCTTCTGTATCATTTATTTCTGCTCTCATCTTTATTATTTCCTTCCTTCTGGTTTTAGGGTTTTTTTTCCCCCCTAGCTCTTTTAGATGTAAGGTTAGGTGTATATTTAATATTTTCTTGCTTCTTTATGTAAGCCTGTATTACTATAAACTTCCTGTTTAGAACAGCTTTTGCTTTATCCCAGAAATTTTGTACCATTATGTTTTCATAAGTAGTCTTTGTTGAAGTAGATCATCTAGTTACAGAATTATGAAGAATATTATTAACCAAGTCCAAATGCTCTGATACTTATTATTGATTTTCTATAATCATTTTGCATATTACGTATTTATCACATATAATAATATAATATGTTTACATATCAATAGAACAATATTAATAGTTTTAATTATTTTATATAATAGATTTATTACTATTCTATATACTTATTACTGATTTGGTTTTGTGTGCATGTCTTCCTATATTTCTAATTGTCTTGTGTATTTATGTTTACATATGGGCCCAGAATCATGATGTGTACTATTAGAGAAAGTGTGTTAGATTGTTCAGTAGGGAAAATATTTTCTACCCCTTGTAGAACTAAAAAACATGTCAATGGGCTACTCATGTATTGCTTATATTTCAGTGACACAAATATTTTATACATTCCCATTTATTTACCCCATTGCTTGGTAAATCTATTCATTGTCTTTAGGCCCAATTTAACACTGTTTTCAGCTGAAAGTTACAACTTGGTACAACAGTAGGTTACTTGTTGTTTCTTGATATGGTGATGCAAGGTATTTGGGAATTTAGTCATGGTTTAACTCTTGACTTCCTTAATGCAATGGCTTGTTCTTCAGGTTTGACTCCATATAGTTACAAAGGGGTTAATATGGTTTCAGGAATCACATTGTAACAAAAATAACCAGCTGAAGACCACAGATATTTCTTCTTGAAAGTCTCATTTTACTTAGAAGGAAAAGCTTTACCTAAAGATAAACACATATTCCACATCATGTCTTATTCTTCTATAGTGGGCCAGATGATCATTTCCTGTTATGCCAGAACTAAAGAGGAGGTTGGTGAATCAAATATTTGGCTTCTTAACCTCTGTGTTTGGAGATAGGTTGGGATAATAAGAAGGAAGCTTTGGGTGGGTTCCAAAACAAGTTCACAGTATTTTGGTTCACAATCAAGAGTACATGCCACTGTTCTTTCCGTTGACCCTGTACATGTACTACACTGTTTGTACTTGCAAAAAACATTTTTATTGTTAAAATGAGACAAACGAAAATGCTATTTAATCACTACATTCAGCTTTAGTATCGAATTTTTATTTGAAAGCCAACTAAAAGAATTCTAGAAAATTTCAGAAAAAAAATGTTTTAAAAGTATATGTGGTATATTAAAGTGTTTCTAAGAGGAGAGAATCATGGTTGAAAATCATGCAGGCTAGAACAGTGCCTCAAAGCATATCACAGAACTGGTCCAGTAAAGACATCACTGTTTTCACTCGGCTGAACATACAGCTGCAATTATCAGCACTAGATACTGTTTTCTGCCATTCAGAGAGCTACCATTGATATCTTGGAACCTGTATGTCTGTATTGCCTCTCAGAGCAGCATTCTCACAGGGTATGCATGGAGTGCATGCTCTTTCTGTTCGCCAAAACTAAGCTTCTGAGCAAAAGCCTCAGGTGGTCGAACCTAAATGTACTACCCAAGAAGTGTGCTTCTGCTATGCTACAAGAGGTTGGGAAAATGAGTAGTTGGAATTTTCAGAGTATATATTATGAGGAGTGTTCTTTATAATGGGGGATAAACATATGGACAATCAAAAAATATGACAGGTATCTACGACAGTGGGATTGAGAAGTAATGTTAATGAAAGATATGATAGTATCTGAGAAAGGGTAGTAGTATTCAAGATCAATAATATGACAGTCTCTTTAAAATTCATTTAATGACTAATTCAGGTGTAAAAGTCTAGGAGACAAGGATGCCTTTTATAATACTACCTACAAGGAATTATATTTTGCTTTGTTCATTAATTTAGAGTCTGGCATGATGTTCAGGATTTTAATTATTATTTTACCTCATATGCAAAAATAATACTATAAACCAGTCTATAGTTAGTTGCATCCATCCTTTAGACAATTTAAAATTGACCAATTCTTAAGAATATTACATTTAAAGGTTGGTGGAGGGGGGTAGATGACATAGGTTAAGAGGATTAAGAATGCACTAATCATGATGAGCAGTGATAAGGATAGATGTTGAATTGTTATGTTTTAAATTTTAAATATTTATTTATTTTTGAAAGAGAAACAGCACTTGAGCAGGGAGGGGCAGAGACAGAGGGAGACACAGAATCCGAAACAGGCTCCAGGTTCTGAGGTGTCAGCACAGAGCCTGGCGTGGTCTTGATCTCAGAACCGTGTGATCATCTTCTGAGCCAAAGTCAGATGCTTAACTGACTGAGCCACCCAGGAGCCCCTAGAATTGTTGAATTATTATATTGTACACCTGAAACAATATATAACACTGCAATGTTATTTGAATTAAAAAAATAAAATTAATATCACCTAAGATTATAATAATCAATATAAATTAAAAGATTCCTATGTTAAAAAGTAGGTTATTGATTACTGATGAAGTATGTTTTTGAATAACAATATTATTTAAAAATGTAAAAAAAGTAGTACATTTGGAAAAGAGTATATTGATACAAAATAAAATCAAGAATACTTATAGATAGCAAATTGGTAGACAGATGGTCACAAGACTGGTTATATTTATCTGGGCCATTCACTTAGTGCATGATGGTACTTGTCAAAATTGTATCAACACTCTAATAATACACAAATGTGAAATAAAAAAAAAATTACTACCCATCATTAATCTCCCTTACCAATAAATAAGTGTCCAATCAGACTTGTGAAAGGTGTGTAATACCTCCAGAATGCATTTCAATATAAAGTAAAATGAGTTCTATAAAAAAGAAAATTTCTATTTTTCTATTTTGCTACTAGTGATTAATTAAATGTAGAATTTGGCTCAACTCCGCTAAAATGTTCTCTAGAGATCTTATTAAAGATTTATGGTATAGAGTGATGTTTAAGTAATGCATTTCTAAGTTTATTGTTCTAGGGTTTTCAGATTCCCATGTTAATTTTTTTTCAATTTTTTAAACTCACAGTAGCAGGGTTGATTGCACATTGCTGTGCCGAAGCTGTTTCTAGTGAGGTAGTGAATACTGCCACTATGTTCAACAATATTTTTCACATTCTGAAGTTCACATTTTCACTTCTCCATGTTTTCATATCACATCTTTTTCTTCTAGTGACTATTAAGAAATAATGCTAACAAAGCAACCATGTGTGAACACATTTCCTAGTTTGTAATAACATCTATAATACATCAAAAAATGAGTTAATGTTTTGGTGTGCTACTTTATTTTAATTTATTTTGGGTCCCTAAAAAGGTACTTCTGCTGCTCAAGGTTGGCATTAATAATGCTTTTTTGTATGTAAATACTTAGTAAGATTTTTCTGTGTAACGGGTTTTGGTTTGGTCAGTATACCTATTTATGCATTGTCTCAATGACCTCCCTCAGTGACGATTCTGCTTAACTTTTCCAAGATAATTTCATCTGTGTTCTCATATGATGCCATCTCTGAAGGTTTCCTGGGCGCATTCTCTACAAACTTTTTTAATTTTTTTTACTGTTTGTTTATTTTTGAGACAGAGAGAGACTGAGCATGAATGGGGGAGGGGCAGAGAGAGAGGGAGACACAGAATCGGAAGCAGGCTCCAGGCTCTGAGCCATCAGCCCAGAGCCTGACGCGGGACTCGAACTCACGAACCGTGAGATCGTGACCTGAGCTGAAGTCGGACCCTCAACCGACTGAGACACCCAGGCGCCCCTCTACAAACTATTTTGATGTGACTTAATTGGGAAAGAGGTGAAAATAGTACTTTTTAACTATGTCTTCAATTATCAATTACTTTCTGAAGTTCATTATTTTTCCCTTTTGTAATTGTGATCTCTTCAGAAATTAGACTCTCAACTTTTATTGAGAGTCAATACATGAAAATAGCTATACTGAGATTTTTCTTAATATTCAGATTTAGAGTCTTAAATATTTAGTATAGTAGATCTATGGATGAAGATAAGAAAGACTATTAGGAAGGAAAAAAGTTGATAGAAAAGACCATTTATTAAACACTTATTGTAAGAAAGATTATATGATTTACCTTAAGGTCACATGATATTTCTGGGAATTAAACTAAAACAAACAAAATATCAATATCTGGAGCTTTTTCTTCTGTGTCATTTTATAGTAACTTAGACATGAACTTCTATTTGCACGTCTGTAGACATATGTTGTTCATTTAATAGTTCCGTACACTCAAAAGATGATCAGAATGTTTCCTAAGTTGAATGATGTTTGGAAATAATGTAAGAACAACAACCACCAAAAAAAAGAGCAACTAGAATCTTTTTCTTCATGAAATATGGAGTATTATAATATGAAATTGGATCAGTTAAAACCCCGAGAATTTCAAGGTTTGGCAGAAGAGTTTAATTCTCTTTCATTCTATAGTCCTATGTTAATTGGATGGCAGGTAGCCTCCCCTTAAATCATTACTTAATGATGACCCAGACACCTTCCATTATAAATACTTGGTCTTTTAGGTTATAATGGAATGGCAAATGTAAAGATCATAATGCAGTGAGGTTAATGACCATCTCTGGAATTAGTGTGCACCCCTTCTGCCCACATCTTATTGTCTAGAACCCAATCATGTGGCCCCAATATAAATACACGGAATGTTGGGAAATATGGGCTTCCTATGTGTCCAAGAGAAAAAGGCTGATGTACTATTTTTGTCTACCATATATGGCTAACAAAGTTACTTAAAAATAAGGATTATCTCTGTATGATCTATAACCTATTTGTTTATATTAGTAAATTGAATATAGATTGACTTAAAAAAATGGCATTACCTCTATGGAATGTTTCATAAAATCTTAATCACATTTAATATAAAAATAATAAAGTATTTAATTCCTAAGTCTGCTGCCATTCTGCTTCTTCCACGATTACTGTTAAGACTCTGCACCAGATACTGTGGTTATTGGGTGACCAAATTTCCTAGTACAAATTATAGACCAGGATTTACTAGATAGTATTTCCTGTATGATGGAGACTGTAAGACTGCTATTTTAATAAATATCTCTTGATATTGTTTTAGTGTAAAATGTGACGACCATGATTTTATGGGATAGTATTTTTTCACTCAATAGTAATATATAAATTTGTATCACTTTTTGGCCAGCATATGTTTAAGTATTTTCTGAGTTTTAAATCAATTAACCAAGGGTCAGTTCCACATCATCATAAGGAAATAAAAGCTATCAATTCATTAGAATTACATCTTTTCTGGAATCAAAGCAGTGTTTAAGCCATGCTTATATAAGATGTTAACATTAGGAGAAACTGAGTAAGTAATAAATGGAAATTCTCTGTACTATCATTGTAACTTTTTTATAAATCTGAAATTATTCCAAATTATAAGTTTTATTGAAGAAAAAATGGTGCTTAAAGTAATACCACAATCTTAAATACATTTTAAAGCACATTTCTATTCATAAGTATTTATTGACTACTTATAGAGAATAGCACAATACCAGTAGTTAAAAATGTCTTCAGACATTCCTTTAGCTTTTTGATAACGTGTTTTGTAAGCTGGAAAAGAAAACTAATACAAAAGTGTATCAAGGATCTAATAACTTATCTTTCTAACTTGATTTTTCTAATTTTAATGAATCATTCAAAAAGAATCCAAAAGAATCTTTCTAAAGTATGACATTATTAGATTATTTATAATCTTCCTGCTTACCTCCCCAGTCATCATCTTGCCACTTTTTCCTTAAACACTCTCCTCTATGGCAATGAATACGTTCATTTCCCCAAATACCCCCATGCTTCCTCATGTCTCTGATCTGTTAGTTCTCCATCTGTGATGCTATGCTTTTCTCCCTACTGTCACTACGTAGCCTGCCTCACATCCATTTTCACTGGTCTTTGGCTGTTTTCTGTACATCATTTGAGGCTGAGTTTTCACATTACCTTTCTAATCAACACAATCTCCTCTTGAACTGCTTCAGGGTGAGATTATATATGTTCTCCCTCAGTTTCTTTCAAGCATGTTTTATCATATTATGAAAGTGAGTATTGATTATATTCGACTTTCCCACTGGACTAGGCACTTTATGTAAAAGGAGTCTACATTATTGTGTTCCCAGTGGGTAGCACAGTCTCTGCTACATAGTAGGAGGTTAGTAACTGATTTGATTACTAAATGAATGAATGAAAAATTGCAGAATGTGCAGTGGATTTTTGATCTTGAAGGAAAATGTTCTGAAAGACATACATGTTGTACTGATGAATTAAGGTTTAGAGACAATGTACTTTGTATCCTCTGTATCTAAGGCATCTTGATCAAAAGCTCCGAAGCAAGTAATGGTAATAAATCAATATTGGGAAGTTCAGGAGAAGAATAAAATACAAAGGAATAAAAGAAAGTGATGTTTGAGGCATAATAGAAAGGGTAGAATAGGAGTTTAATAAAAGAATATATTTTTGAGTTAAACCTTAGAAACCATATTTATATATAAGAACATTTTGATTCAGAAATATTCAGTGACATCACATATATATTTGTATATCATATATATATATATATATATATATATATATATGTATATATATAATTTTTTCATTCTACCAGAAGTTGTTGGTAGAATGAAAGAATGATACTGGTTCCCAATGCACTTGAGGTTTTGATTCTCATTCCCCTGTTCATTTGCATTATCTCAAGCTGACAGAAGTTCACTTTATGGCTTTTATCATGGATAGTTTGAGGAAAGGAATTACATGAAAATGACCTGAGCAGACAAGTAAATACTTAAACTGAGACTTAATTTTTCCAAGATTACCTATTTGTATTATGAAACATTTCTCAACCTGGTAAGATTTGAACATGTGATGAAAGCCCCTTTCGTTGCAAGTGTGAAATGTGATAGTTTGAATTCATTCATAATTTAATGTTTAAATTGGAGCTATCGAGAATTTTACCACATAGACTTCATCTTTGATTTCTGATTCCAAGTCAGTTCAAAAGACCAACAGGCCTCAAGACTTACTATCTATAAGTGACCATCCAGAATTGAGAGAAAAAGAGTCAGTCCAGTCCAGACAAAGGTGCACACTGGAAAACTTTTGCAATAGCCAAATTTTACTTTCATCTCTTTACTCTGAGTAGTTTTTCTTGTTCCTTGTAACTTTCTTCTCACTTTCCCCTTACATCTCAAAAAATACTCAACACCATACCCCTTCAATTAGAACCATACCCTGACATTCTCTGTCCTCATGTTAACCCCTTTGAAGTGTTATCCCTAATCCAAAATTGCTTTCTTTACACAGCCTTCACATTTCCCACATCTTTGCTATATAGCTATTAGGAAGAAATTGAGTTAAGGCCTTAAAGTAGGTTTTAATGATTTGTATATCTTTACCCTATCCTCCACAGTATCTCCTGCCCCAGAAAGTCATATTTAAAATTTTGTTTAGTGTTTATTTATTTTTGAGAGAGAGACAAAGTGTGAGCATGGGAGGGGCAGAGAGAGTGGAGACACAGAATTGGAAGCAGGTTCCAGGCTCTGAGCTGTCAGCACAGAGCCCAATGTGGGACTCAAAGTCACAAACCATGAGATCATGACCTGAGCCCAAGTGGGGATGCTCAACTGACTGAGCTACCCAAGCGCCCCAGAAAGTCATGTTTTAAATAGAGTATGCATGTAACTTAGGGGAATTTCTAACTAGTTCAATTTCAGAAAGAGAAATACAGTATTAGGAAAAAAAAAACATTTTGGATACCAGTGCAACCATATGTATAGACCTCCCTTGCATGGGAGTTTACCTGTAGGGTAATTTCTCCTAAGGTAGCTGTTCTGATTTGAGGGAATGGACAGGATTTGAATCAACAGTATTGATAGGGTCCTAGTCTACTAGGATACCACATGAAAACTTACAGGGGTTTGAGGTTCAACTTCCTCAGTGTTTCAAGATTAAAAACTGTCCTCTGTTAAAAATCACTTTTTGAAAATAATTCTTCATATTAGATTTTTCTCTCCATATACTTCAAAAAACACTGGTTCTTGCATTGACTAAGATGACTTTTTTTTTAAAGTTTATGTATTTATTTTGCGAGAAACACAGATACCATGAGTTGTGGGAGGGAGTAGAGCCTGAGACAGGGCTTGAACTCCCCGAAACATGTGATTATGACCTACAATGAAACCAAGAGTCAGACCCTTCACTAACTGATCCACCCAGGCACCCCTGACAAAAATGACTTTTAAACAGACCTTTGAGATAGTGGTACAATGGCCTCTGGTGTGTGTGTGTGTGTGTGTGTGTGTGTGTGTGTGTGTGTGTGTGTTGTATGCATGGGGATAGGGAATATTACACTGAGGAGGAATGGGAAATTGTGTGGAAATGTGTATTAGTTTTTTATGATCAATATTGGTGAGGAAGTCCTTGAAACTTGAGAGTTTCTTATCAAAAAGTCTGGATACTTGCCAGTATTCTACAGTTTGATTTCCTTATAAAAAGGCCATTTGTCACATTCAATAGCAAATCTCTTATGGATGACCACTCAGCCAGAGACCTCTTGCATTTAATTGTGTCTACAACTCATATTGTTAAACCTCCAATACAAGCCAACAGAAAAACCATTCTGATGAATCCTCTAAGTCATTACTACAAAACAAGATAGTACATTCTATTTCTGCCTCCTCCTGTGGGGAGATTTAAAGTAATTTTTCCAATATATAACGATGTTTTTGAAGTTATATTTTACATTATTAGTTGTTTTTTTTATTTTTTTACTCTTTGACCATTCTGTTACTTGGTACGCCTTTGCTTTGAAATGTGATTAATTAAATGAAAACAGAATAATTATGTACTTAGAAAATAATATGTTTTCCAGTGCTCATTTTACAATCTAATTGTGCTGTGTACTAAATTTGTTTTCCTCCATGCCTTTCCCACTTTACTTAAGATTTCTTGCCTTTTCTTTATATTATGGGCACATATGTTTCAATTTTACCTGGACAGTGGGAAAAGCTAATGCATAGACATGGCTGTTAGCAAGAATTTTAGACTGAAACATTTTGTGCTAAAACCACCCAGGGTACGAAGAGCACTCTGAGATGTGTGTGACCATTTCTAGGTTTCTATAATCCAGTCTAATGTGGGTATAATGGACTACATTTTACTAGATTGGTGTTCAGGGCCTGGTCCGATTTGATATCCCATTCTGTTTTTGAAGTGCCTGTCATTATCTCAAGAAATGTTTTAGACATGTTATTTTAACCACTTATTTCCACTCAACTTCTGGAAGTTAAGGTTTCAGAGTAAAAATTTTAAATATTTCATCTCATGGCTTTTACTTTTAATTCTCCATTCTTTGTTTTACAGTGAAAAAATGTTGCTAGATCCTGACTGTAACCAAGAGTGTAAATACACTTGATGAAAACATAAGTAGCTGCATGATTACTCTTCATCAGAATTAAATCATTGTATAGTATTCTAGGGTAGTGCTACTTTCTTGCCCTATCTGAAAAGTAAATGAAATGTTTTATAGTAGTTGTTTGAACTGAATTGATTTTACTAAAACTTAAAAATACATTAAATTATATCTGATTTACATGGACATCTGAAAGCAAATATGCCTTTATGTAAATAAAGGAATATGTTTTGTATAACTCAATATCTCTTATATTTCCTTAAATTATTTTTTTCTTGTAATTCCCTGTTTCTGTATTCAGAGAATGGTAAGAGGTTACCATATGGTTAACTTAACACATACCTACACATCCCGCTGGGTAATCAGAACTCTTTAACCTACTGGGTGAAGTACCTGTTCTATTTTTTTGAAAGAACTCAGATTGCATTGTGCTAAATTTTGATTTCTCTTGAAATTTTTTTGTGATTACAATTAGCACTTAATTCTTACTATAGTATTAGAAGACAAATAAAGTGCAAACAATTACACCTTACTTAGAAAAGGGTGTGTGTAAAAGGCAAGCCAGAATTATATGTAATATAATAAGATGGTTTAAAAGGTGTGTGTTTGTGTGTGTGTATGTGTGTGCACATGTGAACTAAGAAGAAAAATGAAGGGCAATGAGGAGCATCATATTTAGGTTGTAAATTTAGATAAGATGACCACAGAATTCCTTGATGAGAATGTAATATTTGAAGAGCCAGCCATATCAGTATCTAGGAAAAAGAACATTCCAGACAGAGGAACCATCAAGGGCTAGGACCCAGAGAAGAGAGCACACCTAACTTATTTAACAAAAGGCAAGGGTGTCACTGTGGCCAGAGCAGATAAGTGAATGGGAAAAGTAGTCATGAATGAGTTCAGAATGATAACCTTCCAGTTACTGTAGAGACTTGTTAGACCTGTGTTAGAACTTAGGCTGTCAAGTTGAAATGGGAAGTGAAGATTTTCAAGCAGAGTGGTATAATTGAATTTAAATTTTAATAACAGGCTTCCACTTCCAGGCAAGGTGAAGTGACAGGGATGCAACTTACCCTTTAACCTAAAACAACAACAGTAACACTGACAAAATATATGAAGCAACTATTTTTACGGCATTGGTCATTGAGTCACAAAGGGCAATATTCCCTGATAGTGAAGAAAATGAAGTGAGAGCCCTTTGATTTGCCCACCTGTCACACATGGAGGCTCCTCTAGGAAGACTCCAGCTACCTCTCTAGTTGAGTTGAAGAGAGAAAGCTAGGCATGAGGGGAGGTAGAGGCAGCTAGATTTCACGGGGAAGCAGAACTGGGGAGAACAGAGCTGCACAAGGGTATCTGGAGACCACAGAGAAGTCCTCTCTATTATTTACATGAGAACACTGATGAGCACATACACTGAGGAAACTACACAAGGCCAGGCAAAGAGCTGCCTATAAAAGAGGGGAAATATTCACAGAATTTATATAAGACCGGGAATTGTACTTGTTCATATCAGCCAGAGTGAAAACTTCAGAATTCACAGGTCACAGATTAGAAGTATTTTGCCTTAGTAGTTCAGAAACATTAGTCCTAGCCTACATGCTGTTCTGATCAGCATTAACAGACGTAAAATAAAGACCAGAAAGTATCACACCACTAGCATGTAACCACTTTACAAAACAAAACTCAAGTTTATTTATAAGCATATAAAAATATCTAGCACAAAATAGTGTAAAATGACAATATCTGATGTCAAATCAAAAATTGCCAGCTATCCAAACCAGCAGGAAAACATCCATATTTAGGATAAATATCAGTTGGAACTAACCAAGCAAATGACATTGATGATAGAAATTAGTAGAAAAGACACTTAAAATAGTTGCTATAACTGTATTCCATGAGTTCAAGAAACTAAAGGATAGATTGGATATGTTAAGTAAACATATAGAAATTATTAAAAAGACCTCCTTGGAATTTCTAGTGACATAATTTATAATGCTTAGGTGAAAAATACAGTTCATGGGAATTATGAAAGATTATACATTGAAGAATAGAGGAATAGAACATTTGAAAATACAGGAATAGAAATCCAAAATATAGAGGAAAAAATGACTTTAAAAATATAAACAAAGTATCAATGAGTTAAGGAACAAATTCAAGCATCCTAACATATAGGTAACTGTGTGCTCCCTGAAGGAGATGGAAGAGAGAAAAGAACATTTGAACAATTATTGGCCAAATCTTTTCCACATTCAATGAAAACTATGAAACCACAAATTTAAGAAATTCAGTGAAACTCAAATATGAGGAACATGAAGAAAATTGTGAGGCATTTGATAACCAATTAATAAAAATTGATAAAAATCTTCAAAGTAGCCAGATTTTTTTAAAAGACAAATTATGTGGGGCGCCTGGGTGGCTCAGTCGGTTAAGTGTCCGACTTTGGCTCAGGTCACGATCTCACGGTCCGTGGGTTCGAGCCCCGCGTCAGGCTCTGTGCTGACCGCTCAGAGCCTGGAGCCTGTTTCAGATTCTGTGTCTCTCTCTCTAGCTGACTCTTCCCCATTCATGCTCTCTTTATGTCTCAAAAATAAATAAAAGTTAATTTTTTTTTAAATAAAAGACAAATTATGTATAGATGAACAAAAATGAAGAATGAAAACAGATTTGTCATCACAAGCAACCCATGCCATGAAACAGTGGCCTAACATCTTTAGTTGGAAAAAAAACAAACCTTAATGTAGAATTCTTTGCCCAGTAAAAATAACGTTTAAAAAAGGACAAAGATATTTTCAGACATAAAAAATTGAAAGAATCCATCTCTAGCAGACTCCAGTTATAAAAAATGACAGAGAACCTTAATGAGATGGAAGATGGGAACTTGAAACCACACAAAGGAAAGGAATGACAACTACATGGGTTAAAAAAGTTTTTATTATTATTAAGTTTTTAAAAATTGATTAATAATTGGTTGATAACACATGTTAAAGTAAAATGTATAACAACAATAGCAAAAAGGATAGAGAAATGGAAGTATACTATTGTAAAGTTTTTGTACTCTGAGCGATGTGGTCCAATATTACTTGAAAGTAGATTGCAGTAAGTTAAAGATGTATATTTGTAATGCCCAAAGAAACAAACACACAGAATTATAGTCAATCAACCAATAATAGAAAATGGATCACAAAAATAGTACTTGATCCAAAAGAAGGCAAAAAACGTGAAACAATGGGAGCCAGAATAGATGGGTAAAAATAAAATGCAAGAGCAAGATAATAGATATAAGTCCAACAATATCAGAAATCACATGGAATAACTTCTAAATGCTTTAATTAAAATAGACAAAGATGGGGGCACCTGTGTGGCCCAGTCGGTTAAGCTTACAACTCTCAATTGTGGCTCAGGTTTTGATATCACAGTTCCTCAGATGGAACCCCACCTAGGGGCTGACAGTGTGGAGCCTGCTTGTTATTGTCTCTCTTCTTTCTCTCTGCCCCTACCCTGCTCAGGCGTACCTGCTCTCTGTCTCAAAATAAATAAATTAACATTTTATTTTTTTTTTATTTTTTTTTTTTATTTTTTTTTTCAACGTTTATTTATTTTTGGGACAGAGAGAGACAGAGCATGAACAGGGGAGGGGCAGAGAGAGAGGGAGACACAGAATCGGAAACAGGCTCCAGGCTCTGAGCCAGCAGCCCAGAGCCCGACGCGGGGCTCGAACTCACGGAGCGCGAGATCGTGACCTGGCTGAAGTCGGACGCTTAACCGACTGCGCCACCCAGGCGCCCCTATAAATTAACATTTTAAAAAATAGCCAAAGATTGGCAGAATGGATAAAAAAGCAAGAGCCAAATATATACTTCTTCCAAGAAATCTGATTAAAATATAAAGGCAAAAATAGGTTAAGAGTAAAAGCATTATAGTAAAAAAAAATAAAAAAAAAAAAAAAGAGAAAGAGAAAGAAAGAGAAAGAAAGAAAAAGAAAGAAAGAAAGAAAGAAAGAAAGAAAGAAAGAAAGAAAGAAAGAAAGAAAGAAAGAAAAGGCTGGGGTACCTATGTTACCATCAAACAAAGCAGGTTACAAAGAATATTGCCAGCAATAAAAGGGAGCATTTTCTAATAAAAGTGTGAGTTCATCAAGAGAGTATAATAATCCGAAACATTTATACACCTAAGAACAGTGCTTCAAAATACATGAGGGGTAGGGGGGCAGTGTTAATGAATCATAAGCAGAAATAGACAAATCCACAATTATAGTTGAAGACTTCAAACCCACTTTTCAGTAATTGATTGAAAACTAAACAACATCATAAATACCTGACCAATGTTATCAACTAACTTAACCTACTTAGTATTAATATTCATAGAACACTGCATCAAAAGGAAGCAGAACCTATATTCTTTTTGAGTGCAGAGGAAAATTTCCCAGGGTATACAATTCATAAGACAAGTTTCAACAAATGTAAAAAAAAAAAAAAAAAAAAAAAAAAAAAAGATTTGTTATTGAAATTTGTTTAAAAATTAAAACTAAATTAGAAATCATATAGGATCAGTGGAAAATCTCCAAATTTTGGGAAACTAAATTGCACACTTATAAATAACCTAGATATAAAGAAGAGGTCAAAAGAAATGTTAGTATTTGAGCTGAATAAAATATATATACAAAAATGTAGCACTGAACGTGTATATTAAAAATGAGATCTAAACAGATGACATAGCACTCATCTGACAAATCTAGAAAAAGAACAAATAAAACCCAAAGTAAGCACAGTATAAGAAATAGAAAGATTACAGATGATAAAAGATTAAAGTACTGGGAGGAAAAAAAAAACAGTAAATAAGTGAAAATGAAGCCATTTCTTTGAGAAGATTAGTAAAATTTGTAAACCTCTGGCCAGACTATTACAAGAAAAAGAGGGATATACAAATGATCAAAATCAGGAATGAGAAAATGTCATCAGTAAGGATACAATGTATATTGAAAAGGTAACAGGATATTACAAACAATATTTCACCAATGAATATGATGAACTTGACTGAAATGGACAAATAGTTTGAAAGACACAATTCCAAAGCTCACTCAAAGGAATGGATAACTGGAATAGCCCTATATTAAGAAAAATTACTATGTAGTAAATATCTTCACACAAAACCACAGGCTTAGATGGTTTCACTGGTGACTTTCAATAGACATTTAAGAGATAAATATGTCAATTATACACAAACTCTTAAAAATATCAAAGTGAGAATTATTTCCATACTCATTCTATAAGGCCAGCCTCAGTGTGACACCAAAACTAGACAAAAACATTACACAAAAAGAAGACCACAGAGAAACATCACTCATGCATGTACATGCCAAATTTCTTAAACTTTTGGCAAAATAAATTCAATATATTTTAAAAGTTAATGCTTCGTGTCAAGGTTGGTTAAATATTCAAAAAGTAGTCAGGGTGATTCCACATAGTAACAGAGCAAAATAGAAACACAATGTTATCTTCTCAATTGCTGAAAAAGCATTTGGCAATAGCTATCATCTATTCCTTATAAAAGTTCTCAACAAACTGAGAAGGGAGTTTCCTCAGTCTAATATAGGGGGCTTGCAAAAAACTTAACAGCTAATATCATAATGGCCAGAAACAGTGCTTTCCCTCTAGAATCATGAAAAAGGCAAAGGTGCTTGCTCTCACCATCTCTATTCAATTTTGTACTAGATAGTCTAACCAATGCCAAAAAAAGGGGAAGAAAATAAATAAAAGACATCTAGATTTGAAAATAAGTGAAACTTTCTTTTTTTTCAATCTCATAGTTTATGTAGAATATCTTATCAAATGTACACAAAAATCTTCTAAAATTATTAAGTGATTTTAGCAAGTTTTCAGTCTAGAATATTAATATACAAAAATCATTTCTCCTCAGGGTGCTTGGGTGGCTCAGTCAGTTAAGCGTCTGACTACTCTTGACCTTGGTTCAGGCCATGATCTTAGTTCATGAGTTCCAGCCTGGCATTGGGTTGTGAGCTGGCAATAGAGCCTGCTTGAGATTCTCTCTCTTTCTGTCTCCCCCACACTCACATACTCACACACACTCTCTCTCTCAAGATAAATAAGTAAACTTAAAAAAATCCTTTTCTTCTATGTAATGACAAATAGCAATCAAGTTGAAAATTTTTGAATACCATTTACAATAGCATAAAAAAGATTTCGGTAAATCTGTCCACATATGTGTAAGACTATACTCTGGAAACTACCAAACATTGCTTACAGAAAAAAGACCTAGATAAATGAAGAGGTATACCATATTGAACTAGAAGCTTTAATATTGTTAAATTACGGTATTTTTCAAATTGATCTATGGATGCAATGCAATCCCTATCAAAAGTCAAGTAGGCATTTTTAGGGGGAGTGGGTAGAAAATGACAGGACAGTTCTAAAATTCATATAGAAATGCACAGGGCATACAGTAGTGACAACAGGGTGTCTGGGTGGTTCAGTCAATTGAGAGTCTTACTTTGGCTCGGGTCATGATCTCATGGCTCATGAGGTCAAGCCCCACGTTAGGTTCTGTGCTGACAGCTCAGAGCCTGGAGCCTGCTTCGGATTCTGTGTCTCCTTCTCTCTCTCTGCCCTTCCCCTGCTCATGCTCTGTCTCTCAAAAATGAATAAACATTAAAAAAAAACTGTTTTTAGAAAGAATAGTTACAACAACTTTGAAAAAAAGAACATTGCTTGAGGAATAACCCTACCTGACCTAAAGAATTATTATAAAGCTATAGTAAGTCAGTGAGATATCGGTATGAACATTGACTTTCTGTCATCAAGATTGACAAATAGATCAACTGATCAAAAATGAGAGTCCAGGAAGAGATTGACCTACACGTACACACACACACACATGTGGTTTTTGACCAAGATGCAAGAGCTATTCAGTGGAAAAAAAGGAAAGTCTTCTTGACAACTGGTGCTGGAACAGTTGAATATGTGCAAAAGGTAAACTGATTCAGACCTCATACTATATATAAAATTGTCACAATTTCTATATTCTAATTGATATTATAATTTATTTAAAACTAATATCTGTATTAATGTTAAAAGTATTTTTAAGTACAGATTTTTATAACTAATTTTAGTGGGTCAGTATCTTTGCAGCTTATTTATCCTTTTAGTAACTACTTACTGAGTTTTGATAGGCAATGCAATTAAAACAGAGAACAAGATAAGTACAGTCCCTCTCTGACCTTATTGTGAGGACATGGATTATGTCCTCTGTATCTTCTCACAATTAAAGATTAAATATTTTGGGGCAACTGGGTGTCTCTGTTGGTTAAGCGTCTGACTTTGGCTCAGGTAATGATCTTGCAGTCTGTAAGTTTGAGCCCCACATCAGGCTCTGTGCTGATAGCTCAGAGCCTGGAGCCTGCCTCAGATTGTCTGTCTGCTCCTCTCCTGCTCATGCTCGCTCTCGCTCTCTCTCTCTCTCTCAAAAATAAATAAACATTAAAGAAAAAGGTTAAATAATTGCATGATTAAATCCATTTGTTACAAACACAGGAGTATAATAAAATTTGATATGAAAATAAATATATATCTCCTTCAGAAAACATGCAAAGAATAGATTTATATTAGCTATAGTTGCTTTAGAGCCTAGCACTCTAAGTAGAGGGCTAGTATTGCCATAAATATAGATTTGAATCAGTTTTCAGCAGTGAAACCATATGTACTTCTCTCATATTTAAAATGTGATCTCTACATCCCAAAATAGCATATATAGCTTATTACAAGGCTTACTGTTGAAGAAATTAACATTACATATCTGTTTTCTAATAGTCAACTGCATATGTGTAATTACAAATATTTGACAATAACTATATGGAGAAATAATAAAAATCTGTGAATATAAAATATTGAAAAAAATTTAAAAAATCTGTAAATGGTGGAGAAAAAGTTTCATTTGTTACAGCTTTATTTGATGTTCAAAGTGGGTAAGGCCAAATCTTGTTTCAGTGATTTATTTTAAAATCATGTCTATAGACAAAGGTAACATGGGGACTTTTGAAATGAAATTGTTAATCAGGCTAATGTAGGCTTCAAAATTAGTGTGACAATAAATTGACCCTAAATTGGATCCATAGGTATACATAAGTTATACTTCTGCTTTTAGTTTTCAACTATTTCAACTATTCAACAAATTTTCAACAAATTTCAACTATTTGATTAATCATGGAATTATTGGATGGAAGATAAGTTCTCCCTCCAGCCCCTTTATTCTTTTTTAAAAAGTGAAATATGTTTGAAGTTGCTTCATATTTATGAAGTAGCATGTGTTGTATACATATTATACATACACAGTACACATACACATAAACACAAAGGGTGAGTGTAGGTAAATAAATTTTAATAAAATGAACAGACCTGTAACTATGACCCAGGTTAGGAAACAGGCCGTTACCAACATTCTTGGATACTGCCGTCTGCCTCCTCCCCATGAAAGATAACCAGTCTTCTTCTGGTTTCAGGAAGACAATGGCTATATGTGGAACAAAGCATGGCAAATCAGCTGAGCCTAGATCAGTTGATTACCAGATAAATGAGTGATTTCAGAATGAAATCAGAAAAGCCACATGATAACTTCCACGTAACCCTCAGCAATGTCACATTCAAAAGCAATTGGCAATCATGTCATCAAATTTTGTTGATCAACAAATACATGCAACATCTCCTTCTCCTGAAATAGTGTACAGTAGAGAAATGGAATAATGAAGTTTGTTGCAATTTAAAAAAATGAGGTTCACATACAGAGCTCTGATGACATGATTGTAGTGAAAAAGGGGAGCTAACCAGCATCCATGGGAGTATAGTACTCGTCTTACAAGGCTACTCTTAGCAACCAAAATAAATAGCTCTAGACCCCGATGGGCTTAAAAAAACATTGTTTTTTGTTGTTTGTTGTTTGTTTTATTTATTTTGGCTATAAAATATTTACTGAAGTGAATATATTTAATTCACTTAGAGCTTGAGAATGCCAACCCAGAGGCAATATAAAATGACACACTGTGTCTGCACGATCAAAGAGCAACAAGTGTCAAATGACTTGAGATCAATAAAAATTTTGCAATATAGACAATAAAGGGAAAACCAAAGTCTTTTTATTTCAGTTACAATTGGGACCATGCAAAATTGTAAATCTGAGATCTATCACTCCTTTTTACTCTGATAGTAATGGCCTACCAAATTCTTCTATTCCTGGGAAGATTTTCTGACATTCCACTTTCTTTTTCCAGACTTGCCACCCTGAAACCTAACCTCTGAGGATATATTTTTCTTTTTCTGTTTTTTCCCTCAATACAGAAAAAAAACTGCTGAAAATAAAAATGTGCTTCATGCAAATAAAATTTTACAGTTTGCATTTTTATCAGTTTTTCACTTTTTTCCCAAGAGTATGGTACATGACTAGATGAATTAGGAATTTTCAAAAGATGAGGAAATTTTTTAGGTTGCCCAATGTCAAACAGCAAAGAACTGACAGAAGTGGTAACACAGCTCAGACTTTATAGCTTGATCTTTTTGTTATTTCTATCAAATACTGGTAAGATGATAATCATTTGATGAGTTACTGTTTTGCCATAACGTATTTTCATTTATTGAGGGGACACAGCAGTGACAGGCCAGTGACAGATATTGGACAAAGGTACATTTCAATGGCCTTAACATACTTTATTATTCAGGGTAATAATATTGGCTACTATCATAAACATCCTTCAGATACCGTTACCCTTTATATAGCCAAAGTTTTTATCTGGGCAGTTCCTTCCTAAATGGTGACGTCTCCATGTCCAGGATTCTCCCATCTTATGATGTTGACATTTTTAAAACATGAAGAAGAGGGAAAACGTGTGAATAATCCCACAGATGGTTTTATGGCAAGGTCTGGACATAGTCTGCATTATTTTCTTCCCTATTCGTTGATGCTGAGTTATATGGCCGATACCCAAGCCCAAGAAAAAACAGAAGATGTAGTACTGCTAGGTACCCAGGAAAAGAAAACAGTATCAGTTAATAACAGGCCAGTCCCTGTCATGTCTCTGAAACATGAAGAGAAGTATATTGGGAATAAGACATCATGTTGTGAGAGAAAATCGTGAGTCTACTATCGAGAGAAAGCAATGAAAGAGCAAGAGAGAAACAAAGATTCAAAATCAAACAGATGTGAGCTAATATTCATTATTCCTTTAATGAGGTGAAATTAGAAAATGATCTGAACATTAGATGTATGTGCTTGTGCTCACATGTGAAATTTTCATGATGGAATGTAGGTTAAGGTATTCTAAATGTTGTTTTTATAAAGTTCACCATTAAAAAAAAATCCTTGTAGGAATTGTTACAGGGACACAGAATGAGAATTCCCTACATGATTATTAAGTTCAATGTCCTGATGCCCCAAATGGTCCAAATCAGACTTTGTTTAAAATCATTCATTTCTATCTGGGTATTTGCTAAACATTACTGCAGCTACTGATTCTGTCTGTGCTTTATTTTCCTCAGTTGTACCATGAGAATATGCCATTAGTACCAAACTCATAGTGAGGGTTATAAATTAATATGTGTAATTCATGTATAAATGCTACAATTTTTTTGTTTGACATGGATAGACATCTTAAAATGGAAAGCCTATATCATTGTAATCACTGGATCAATTTGACCACCTGGACTTGGTTTTTTTTTTTTTTAATTTTTTTTTCAACATTTATTTATTTTTTGGGACAGAGAGAGACAGAGCATGAACGGGGGAGGGGCAGAGAGAGAAGGAGACACAGAATCGGAAACAGGCTCCAGGCTCTGAGCCATCAGCCCAGAGCCCGATGCGGGGCTCGAACTCACCGACCGCGAGATCGTGACCTGGCTGAAGTCGGACGCTTAACCGACTGTATATATATATACACACACACACACATATACATATATATACACATATATATATATATATATATATATGTGTATATATATGTATATATATACATATATATGTGTATATATATATACACATATGTGTGTATATATATATATATATATAGAGAGAGAGAGAGAGAGAGAGTGTCAAACTCTTCACTGAGTTAAAAATGTTGCTTTAGCAGTTTTTCTAAGTGTCTGCGTTTTTGATTTTTGGGTTTTTTTTTTTTTTTTTTGCTTGTTTGTTTGTTTGTTTTCCTGTTCAAAATGGCATCTGGATCAAAGGTTAAATTATTTAAGCTTGAAATGGTTATTACAGAAAAATCAGCATTCTCCACGTGACGCTGTTTTGAATTCCTGTCCTTGACAAATACTAGAGAACTAACATAATTCCAACATTACCATCTCTTCTTTGGTGGGTCAGCAATAAGATTTTGATAGTGAAATAGCTTGAGTTCCTTATTATAGAAATCACTCCAATTAGTCAAGTACTGCGTAAAACATTTTAGATTATTTGCAAAGGTATGTATATAGTAATCTTGTCTTTACATCAGGGGCACTGTATTTATTGAAGGCATTTTTGCTTTTATAAGAATTTATAGAAGTGTTAAAGTTGCTTTTAATATATTAACAATAGTATTATTCTGCCAGTTTCAAGGGGGGTCATTTCCTAAAGACATATATACCCTTTCCTCACCCTCATGTTAAAACAACAACAATAAGAAAAAAGCAAGGAATTGCGAGCTAACTCTGAAATGGGTTGAACAATTTGAGAAAGAATTGATGTCATTAGTAAACAGAACTGCCTGGTGCTTCTCATGTTGGGCTTGTAATAAAACGGGCAAGTAGATTGCAAGTGACGAGGAGAAATAATGTTGAGTGTTCTTTCCATTTTAACAGGCATTATATTAAAGTATTCAAACGTTGAAGGGGATTTTTCTTCACCCATATCTACACAAAAGTCACAGAAGTTAGTTACAAAACTGTAAATGGGATAGAGTGATCAAAGAGAAAATGAGTGGCGGTTTGAGAAGGTTTACATTGTAGTTACTTCATGCTGTTAAATTGTAGCTCAGGAGAAAAGTTATTTGGAAGTAAATATTTTATTTTGTTTTGTTTTAAAGTGAAAGCCTGTCAATTTTGGGGTGCCTGAGTGGCTTAGTCAGTTAAGGGTTCAGCTCTTGATTTCAGTTCAGGTCATGATCTCGAAGTTCCTGGCTTTAAGCCCCATGTGAGGTTCTGTGATCTCTCCCTCTCTCTATGCTCTTCCCCCTCTCACCCTCTTTTTCCACCCTCAAAAATAAAGAAACAAAAAAAAAATAAGAAAGAAAGCATATCAATTTCAAATTTAAACTGGTTCTTCCAGTGTTGTGGATTATGCAGGGAATGCTACCTTGTATCACTGCCCAATCCTATTGCTCTCTGCTTATGATTTCTGTGGAGATCTGGCTGATTATTACTAAGACTTTTATGTCTATTTGAAATTTTTTGCCTATAACCATTGCCTAGTGCTTCTCAAATTTTAAGGCCTGGAAAACATCTGGGGGTGTTGCTAAAATGCAGACTCTAATTCTACAGGTCCGGGTTAGGGCCTGAGGTTAACTCATTATAACAAATTCTCAGGGGATGCTAATGCTGTTCCTCCCTGGGCCACACTTTGAGCCATGAAACCTTAGCCTCAATGGCATGTAAGCTTTCTTGGTCTCTGTATCTTAATTTCTCAGGTCTCCTAGCTCAAATTCATGATTCGTCCTACTTAATCTATTTGGACCTCTGTCTCTGATTGCCTAAAATACTCTTGGCAAATATGTCTCCTCTTTTTTTTTTTTTTTTTTTAACTCTAGTGACCCACTGTTTTCACCAGATGCAGTCTATTCATAAAACTTTTGTCCAAAACTCCTCCATTCTATGCCCATTTTTTTTAATTTTTTTTTAATGTTTATTTATTTTTGGGACAGAGAGAGACACAGCATGAACAGGGGAGGGGCAGAGAGAGAGGGAGACACAGAATCGGAAGCAGGCTCCAGGCTCCGAGCCATCAGCCCAGAGCCCGACGCGGGGCTCGAACTCACTGACCGCGAGATCGTGACCTGAGCTGAAGTCGGATGCTTAACTGACTTAGCCACCCAGGCGCCCCTCTATGCCCATTTTTTTTTATATATATGAAATTTATTGACAAATTGGTTTCCATACAACACCCAGTGCTCATCCCAAAAGGAGCCCTCCTCAATACCCATCACCCACCCTCCCCTCCCTCCCACCCCCCATCAACCCTCAGTTTGTTCTCAGTTTTTAACAGTCTCTTATGCTTTGGCTCTCTCCCACTCTAACCTCTTTTTTTTTTTTTTTTCCTTCCCCTCCCCCATGGGTTCCTGTTAAGTTTCTCAGGATCCACATAAGAGTGAAACCATATGGTATCTGTCTTTCTCTGTATGGCTTATTTCACTTAGCATTATACTCTCCAGTTCCATCCACGTTGCTACAAAAGGCCATATTTCATTTTTTCTCATTGCCACATAGTATTCCATTGTGTATATATACCACAATTTCTTTATCCATTCATCAGTTGATGGACATTTAGGCTCTTTCCATAATTTGGCTATTGTTGAGAGTGCTGCTATGAACATTGGGGTACAAGTGCCCCTATGCATCAGTACTCCTGTATCCCGCACTGCTAGGAATTTATCTATGCCCATTTTTAACGTAGCACCAAGAAAGAAAAAAAAAAACAATGAAAAGGACAGATGTAAAGCTATTAAAAACATGATGTAAGTAGTATGACATAGTTGGAAATTGCATGGAGTTCTGGAAGTCAGACTGATCTGTTCAAATCCTGAGTTTGTACTTTTCAGGTATATGAACTTTAGCACCTGATCTCTGGCACTCAGTTATGCCATTGAGAAAACTGATATATGGAAGCAAAGTTAATAAGTGTACCTCATAGATTTGTCTAATAGGTGTACTTAATAGGTGTTCTTGTTAAAAATATATATGGCAATCATAATAATAATTCAACCCCTCACCATTATTACTTTTTAATGTTTACAAGCAACTGACAGAAGAACAAAATCAATACCTGGTTAATTTAAAGTTAAAAATAGGATTTTGTGTCCTCTAGACAAAATGTCTTTGTCTTAACACCTGGATTGATGGCTTCTCCCACTTCCCTTTGAGGTCTTATATTTCTTCTTCCCAAAAGTCAGAAGCTGTTAATTATAAAACATAAAACATTTCTATTCATTTTCTCCCCAAAGTATCTTTTGAAGTGGGTGAAAACTATTTCAGAGTAACTTAACTCATCCCGTATAGCTAATATTTGATAAAGAATATTCTACAAATAAAAAAGAGACAAGCATGAGAAAATAAAAACGAAATCAACACAAATAATTTCAGTGAGGTCTTGACACCTTTTATGTAGTGTAGACATTTTAACAATATTATTTTTTTAATTTTTTAATGTTTTATATACGTTTTTGAGAGAGGGAGCATGAGTGGGGGAGGGACAGAGAGAGATGGAAACAGAAGATCAGAAGTAGGCTCTACCATGACAGTAGCAACCTCGATGCAGGGCTCAAACTCAAAAGCTGTGAGATTATGACATGAACCGATGTTGGCTGCTCAACCAAGGTGCCCCAACGATATTAATGTTTTAATCCATGAGCACAGCATATCTCTCCACTTATTTGTTCTCTCGTCTTCTTTCATCAGTGTCTTATAGTTTTCAGTGTATAGATCTTTCATCTCCTTGATTAATTTTTCCTAGATTTTTGTGTTTTATTTCTAAAGTAAATGGGATTGTTTTCTTAATTTCTCTTTCTGATAATTTGTTATTAGTGTATGGAAACACAACTGATTTTCATATATCGATTTTGTATCCTGTGACTTCGCTGAATTTGTTCTAATAGTTTTTTGGTGGAGCCTTTAGGGTTTTCTACTATATAATATGTCATATACAAATAGAGACATTTTTACTTCTTCCCTTCTGATTTAGAATCTTATTATTCATTTTTCTTGCCTATATTCTCTGAGTCTTCCAATACTATGTTGAATAAAATAGAGTGGGTATTTTTGTCTTATTTCTGATCTTAGACAAAAAGCATTTAGCTCTTCACCATTGACTATGATGCTAGCTTTGCGTTTGTCATATTTAGCCTGTATTATGTTGAGCTACATTTTTTTTATACCTACTTTGCTGGGAGTTTTTTATATGAATGGATGCTGAATTTTGTCCATTTTCTGTAACTCACCATAGCAGCAGATTCAAGAATAAATTTGCAAGAGGGAAAAATTGGCCTCACAGATGATTTAACAAAGACTGTGGCAATAGTCCAGATAAGAAATGATGTAGATTAAACTAAAGTGGCTGGTTCTGTTTCTGGGTGAGACAGAATAAGGACACTTTACCTTCTCTCTCCCCGAATGCAGCTAAAATCTGGTTAGAATGCATGGAGCAGCTAATTAGGACTCTGAAAAGTTAAAAAGGTAGGAGGTATATTGAAGAAGACCAGAATTCCAAATGCTGCTGAATTGGATTGCAGTTTATCACTTTTACTTCTAAATCTCCTGACCTGAACTCAAGGCAGCATGACACTCATGTGGAACCTTGATGCAGACAGAAAGAATTCTAGAAGAACCCCTGTAATTCTTGGTACAGAAGCAGGGAAGGGAACTTTTAATACTCAAAGAGCAGATAGCCCTTGCCTGTTCTTTTTCTATTTCTTTTCTCCATTATCTTGTTTTCTAGCCCCAGTCAGTCTCATGGTGGCCACCGGCAGTGGCAGCCGTGCAGTGAGATCCCACTGAAACCAAAACTGTGAGGGAGGAGAAGAGAGAATTCCAAGAAGACTCCACACTGTCAGTACAGAGCTTGACATGGGGCTCAAACTCATGAACTATTAGATCCTGACCTGAGTTGAGATCAAGAGTTGGATGTTTAACTGGCTGAGCCACCCAGGCAAACTGAACCAGGAATATCTTAACTGGCTTGATACATATGTTGTCATTATCTAAAAGGGACTTGAGGGCAACTTTTAAAAATAGTGTTTGGCAATCAAACATGAACATTTTTCAAATGCATGGGAAACTAGAAAGAAATAGAAAAGAAATTCAGACAAGAAATATGATATATAAAGAAAAAACAGGTGGGAATTTAAAAGCTAAATAATAAAATAAATTGATAACTCACATGCTTTGTTTAATAGAGAAGGGAGTTACAGAGGGGGAAAAATCATAACCTGGGGATAAGCAAAATGTTCTTAGACATGACACCAGTGAGGAAACAAGACATAAAAATTTTAAAATGGATAAATTGGGCCTTTTCAAAATTTAAAACCATTGCTCTGCAAAAAAAATATTGTTCTATATCCTTCTATGTATTTTATGTATGCACACAAGCAAACACACACACACATGCATGCCAGCACGCAGATAGATAGATAGATCCTTTTTCCATCTCTCTGTGCCCTTCCCTTCCTGAAATGTACAATAGAAATTCCACACTATTCTAAATAGTATATGAAAGACTGTTCAACATTATCAACTGTTAGAAGAATGCAAATAAAATCCAGTGAGATATACAAGTATAAACCTATTACACTGACTGAGTGAAATATTTATGTATATATGACAATGCCAAATGCTGACAAGGAGCAACAGGAACTCTTAATATTTTTCTGTTAGGAATGGAAAATGGTATAGCCACTCCCAAGAAATATTTTGGTAGTTTCTTATAAACATACACATCATATGACCTAGAAATCCTACTCCTGGGCATTTACCCTAGAAAAATGGAAACTTGGTTACATGAAAGCCCATACATGAATGTTTATAGCAAAACTCCTCTCATAATTGCCATACACTGGAAATAAACCAGATGACTTTCAATGGATAAACAAATTGTGGCACGTCCATGTAATGAAACTCTACTTAGTATTTAAATGTAATGAATTACTGATACACATAATATAGGATATTAAAACATAAGGCATTTTGCTGAGTCATAAATCCACTATCAAAATGTTACATATTGCACGATTCCTTTTTCTATAAGATTTTCACAAACTTATGGAGAAGGACATCACACCAGTGATTGCCAGTGCCTAGGGGTAGGGAGAAGGTATGACTTTAAAGGAATAACACTAAAGACATTGTTGGAATGATGTAACTGTTCTATATCCTGATTGTAGTGATGGTTACATAAATCTACATGTATATGAAAGTTCATAGGACTGTACAGCAAAAATAGTTTTTATATGGCAATTTAAAACACAAAAATAAAAAAATCTAAAATTGTAAGTTTAAGTAGGTAACATGTTTGAGAAATTTTTAGGCAAAAATTGATGAGATATGGTTATGAGTTTCATGAAAGTGAGAGAGTAGGGAAAAGAAGGGATTTAGGATGACCCCCATGCTTCTGACTTAGATGATTGAACACAAAGTAGTAACTTTATAATACAAAAGAGGAACAGGTGTTTTGGGAAACCAAGTTCAGTTTTGCTATATGGAGCTTGAGGTGTCCATAGGGCATCTCAGGCAAAAATGAAAATGGCCATCTGGGTGGCTCAGTCGGTTAAGCACCCATCTTCGGCTCAAGTTATGATCTCATGGTGGGAACTCTCAATGTGGGTTTGAGCCCCGCATTGGACTCTGCACTGACAGCATGGAGCCTGCTTGGGATTCTCTCTCTCCCTCCCTCTTTCTCTCTCTCTGCCCCTCCCCCATGTCCTCTCTCTTTCTGTCTCTCAAAATAAGTAAATAAAGTTTTAAAAATATTGAAAACTATAGAAGAGCAAGAGGAACTGTGGCCTAGGTGGAGTCGTGAGCTTAACATTTTGAGGAATATCATCATTTAAGAAGCAGGAAGGAGCAAGCCTCCAAAAAAGTGATGTCAGGATCATTCCACCATTTTCACTCTTTTCACACATCCAGATTTGTTTGGCTCCCAATTCTTTCCAGTTCTGGAACACCCAATTGTGGTACTCCCTTACTTAAACATCTTTTGGGACTTCTCATCATTTGCATGATGACTTTGAACTATCTGAGGGTGGTATTGAGACTGCCCCACACTCCCAGACTAACGAAGGCACAGAAACATGTGGAAATATATGTTCTGTATCCTAGTATTTTTTTAATAAAATCAATCAGTAGCAGTTGAATTAACAACTTTATGTAGTAGCTAACACCATCTTTATCTAAGCCTATATATGTATGTATTTTATTTGATGTACACAGGTACTCATACATATGTATCTCTCTCCTTTTTCCATCTTCGTGTCCCTCCCTTTCTGGAATGTATAATGGAAATTCCACACTGTTCAGTTGGCCCATGTTGACTTCCTTTTCCTCTAAGGTCCTATGATATGTCCTGTTTAGGGAAGGTATCTCAAAGTACTCAAAATCTATTTGTATTATTAATTTCTTTTTATCTCTTCGCATATAAGGGTATCATTCCTTCCTTTGGCTTCTATCTCTTCTTGTTATAGTTATATATCATCTTGTACTATGCTTATGCTTTGTGTCTGTCCTCCCTATCACATTATGGATTTTTGATAGGAAAAACTGGTTTTAACTTCTCTTTGAAGATATAGAACCTATTTTATTGCCATGTAAAAACAAAGATACAGAATAAATAGCTTTGAATAATGAAATTAATGATTTTCTTCCAGTGCTTAGCAAAGTGTCTTCTCATTCAGTCTCTTACTCAAAATAAGGTAATGGAAGACAGCATAAGATATAATAGAAAGGTATCAAATATTTCATGTAGATGTAAATTTGAATCCAGTTAAACTTCTTTAACAAATACTCTTGGTAGTTTTGATTTCTAATGATTAAAAAAATGGATATGTATGGATACCATTAATCTAGAAAGTTCAGTAATTATGTATATTAATTCCTTTTGTAGGATGTTAAATAAGGAACCAGAGATAGAAATGAATTAAGTTATTTAACTAGAGCTTTTGCATTTTCTTTAGCAATAATCCCATTTCCTAATAAAATCCTCCTTAGAACCCCAATTTTGGGGGAGGCCAAGGAGAACAGGAGATCAGGAATGTCATTTTACTCCCATATGCACACATATATACATACACATATGCATACCCTGGTGTTCCTTGAGGCAGTTCTCCTAAAATATGAGGAACATAGATAAAAAGTTATTCCTTCAAATCACAGAAAATAAAACACAAAGCAAATCATATATAGGAAAGCAGGTGATAAAATAAATGCTAACTTTCTTTTTTTTATTATTAATATGAAATTTATTGTCAAACTGGTTTCCATATAACACTCAATGCTCATCCCAACAGGTGCCCTCCTCAATACCCATCACCCATCCTCCAACCCCTCCCACCATTCATTAACTTTCGAATCAGAAAGAGTGGATTGATCACTTGGTCTTAATTAGAGTTATAGTTGGTAATTGGATCTTTCCAATTCACCTAGGCTTCTTAACTTCACTTTTTAAATCTTTTAAATGGATGTCCCCCTTACATAGGCCCTACTATCCTAAGTGTGAGATTAAGTGTAATTTTTAAATTACAGAAGATTTTACTAATATGAGGTACTATTTTATTGTTAATAGGACTTAGACAATATGGTTTGCAATTACTTATAATTTAGGTTTGTGAATATTTGAAGACTGTGTTGAAGAAGATGTAATGAAAGTTGTACCCACTGGCTGCCAATAGCAGCACCTATGTTCTTTCAAATGAAGAAGAAAATAGAAAGACATGTGGTAAATCATTGGATCATAATCGTAATTTGCCTAGATGAAATAAATGATTTTATCATCAGATTAGAAATATCCTAATCCACAAGGTTGGAAGGATGAAATAATTCTATCTTAGTGATGTGGCATTTATCCCCTTCTAAACAACCAGTATAATTGTCAAGCTAGATGACATTTGTACAAAGTACTCAAATTAATTTGTATATTTGGTAGTGTTTATGTCTTCAAGGACAAATGCTTATACTTTTGATGATTAGTCTTTATGGTTCTATTATTAACCAGAAAGAGAAGTAAAGTGTTGTATTTGCAGTCTTTTGTTTACTTTGAAGACATAAACATTATTTTTTTTAAGAGAGTACGGTGAAGATCATGGGAGAAACAGATACTAAGAGCTAAAAAAGAATTCTACTAAACAGTATGAAAATCAAGATGGGTTGCCTACTAACAAATGAAAAGAAATGCAGTAAAGGACTCTGAAATAAATCTGTGATTTTTACCATGCCTCGGTAGTTACTGTACCCTGAGAAGCAATCTTTTTTTCATTGTTAAAAGACAGTATGGAATACAAAAAGACTTTCAAGGACAACAGGAAATAGCTGCAACACTCTCCTTTATATTTCTCAAAAAAGAAAATGGAAAAAAAAATCAGACCAACAACAAAAAACAACCCACTACAGTGACCTGATTGAGAAATGCTGGTTAGGGCTGGTAGTGTCTTTGACCCATTCTTTTTCAGTAGAAAAGTGGTAGTCTGAACTGAAAGATCACAGACAGTAAGAGTATTCTCTTAATCATTTTCAGAACACAGTCTTTGGCAGAAAACTAGGCAATGAGCTTTTCTACAAGAATTAATTTAAAAAGGTCAAGGGCCTAATATAGGAAAACAATCCATGCTTTTTCCTTTCCCTTAGATATAGGAGAAATGATCTACATGATTGAAGCACATTGCTGAAAAAATTCATAGCAAAATTGGTCATTGGGTAAGCATTACCAGACATCACCTAGGAAAGAGAAATGGGAATCTAGGTATGACACCATATCCAAATTTTATGGAATGTATTTCATGGTAAGCTAAGTGATAATAGGTTCATTTCACAGAGGAAAAACAGATTCAAGAAAGTAATCAAGTTATCAAACTCTGTGCTAAGAAATAGGTTTACATAGTTAAATCTGTGAAATGAGATTTGTACTCAAGGATCCTATGGTCTAGGGGAGAAGACAGACAAAAAAAATCAACAGTTATGGAATTCTGTCATTGCCAGAATAGACATATAGGCAGGATAGGATGTAAAGAATATAGAAGTGAAATGAGTCAACCTGAGTAGCTTCTCTAGGAAATGCTCACCAGAGAAGGATGACCTCTGAGATGAGTTTTGAACTATGCAAGAGTTTGTTAGATGAAGTAGAGGTGAAATCACCTGTAGCATAGAGATATGTAATGGGTCTAGGGAGCTACAAGTAGGGGACTTTGGAAAGAACAAAGGTATTCTAACAAAGATTAGAGAAGAGAGTACAGGTTTGGAGATAATTCTCCGTTAACCTTACACATACTCCCTCCTCTTAGAAACCAGCCAAGGGATATATACATAGAAATAGGCTGGTGGAACAAGGATCTCATTGTGCTGTAAAGAACATTTATATTCTGAGGAATACAGATGTGGGTTTGAAACTACTCCTGTAACCTTTGAAATTTATTAAGGCTTTCTGAGCCTCAGTTTGCTTTCCTATACCTAACACCTATAAGTGCTATTTTAAGAAGTTCTGATTTATCCCTATTTACTCCTCAGTGCCTTACAGTTTTCACAACATCCACACATCCACTCCTATAGCCATCACCGCTAATACTACTACACCGAGAATGTTCTTGCAATTTCCTGCCTGCATTTAGTAATTTCTAGCACTTTACTTTGCTCAAATTCTTGTATCCAGCTACTTGCTGGTAAATTCCTTATGTCTTTCAGGTACCTCAGTTTAAGAAACCTAAAACCAGAGTCATCGTCTTTGTTCTCCAACACTGCTGTCTTTCCTTTGTTGCCTGTTTGAATAGCATTACTTTTATTCCAGTTACTCATCTGGATGTCAGAGAATCATTCCATATTCTTTCCTTTCATAGTCATGCATAGCTACATCTCACTGTTTCTTTCTTTTTACTCTCCGTTCTGCCACCATTATTTTTCTACTGTATTGATACATTAGGTTAAGTACAGGTCCCCCTGCTGTGATATTTCCCCTTACTTTTCTGATTCACCTGTGACACAACTGCCAGGATGATGCATATAAATGAAAATCATGTTACTGCAGAGCCTAAAACCCTTCAATGATTTGTCAGAGCTTTCTAGATAAAGTTCCAACTTCCTGGTTTACCACACATCAGAATTCCTTAACCTTGTCACTGTGGACTTTTGGGCCAGATAATTTGGGGAGAATCTTGAGGTAGAGGGGTGGGGACTATCTTGTACATTGTAAGAACTTTAGTAGCATCTCTGGCCTTTATTAGATGCAGTTGTACTTCCTTGCCCATTGTGAAAACTAAAATATGTGTCATGGCATTGCTAAATGTTTTCCAGAGGTTGAGAACTTCTGGTATACCTGATCTGGCTACTGCATTTCCACTTTTCTGCGAAAATATGCACCACACATATTTTGTAACTTTTCCCTAACACAGACTCTTCATTCCAGGCATCCCAACTTCTTCCATTTTTTCTAAGCCTATTTTCCTTTTCCACTCCCCCAAGCATTCCCATGATTCTGCTCAGAGTGATCTTTGAGCTTATAATGTCTTTTTCTTCATTTAGGTAACTCCTACCTATCAACTTAAAAACTCAGCTCAGGCATTGCTCTGTTTTTGGATATCTTTCTTCCTGTTGATCTAGGTGAATTCTGAGAATATCTTCATTAAAGTACTTAAATCATTTTGTACTAAAACAAACAAAAACATTGGTTTCTATCATAGTATATGTTCTCAACAATAAATATCATATCTTGTTTGGTTTATGTTCCCAATGTCTTGCAATAGATGGCAACCTGACTGATGTTTGCTTTTGTGAATGAATATACTCCTCATAGGAATAAAGGAAACACTTACGTAAAACATCATGTTCAGTGTCTTGCACATAGTAGTCATGAGGTTAATGATAATTGTTTTAATCATTTCCTAAACCTCCTAATAGAATTATTTATATTAAGTTAATAAAAAAAATAAGTCTTTGTTTTAGAGTTTTCAGATTTTGAAATATGGGATAAGGTGTTACAGACTGGTAGCTCATGATTTAGCCCCATACACTATCAATTCAGTAAGATGGGTCTTTATATAGTCATCTTTTCATGACTGGTGAAGTCATTCTGGTGCTTTCTAACACCAGCCTTTCCCCATCTCTCCTACATAGCCCTCTGACCTCTCCAGATACATAAATCCTTAGCGGCCAACATCATCCCCATTACTTCCATGAAGCCTTCTCGTGATTCTGTAGTTGATGTCATTTTTCCCCTATATCAAGAGATATATGCCTTTTTGGCCTTTAATCACAAAATTCTAAACAAATTTAGTTCATTCCCCCTTTTCTCTAAATTAGAGGGAAAATACTGTAAAGAAGACCCATTAAAGACAACCTGAAAATACAGGTAACAAAAAAATCTGAACATCAAAATGGAAGTATGCTATACAGTAAAGTCTGACTGTTTGCAATGACTTTATTATTTCAAGAGATAAATGTTGAATAAACACATTATTTGGGAAATCATGGTAATATATGATACGCTGTAGAAGATTTCCAGCCAAAATTGGTAAAAGACAGATTTAATCCTTGAAGAGACATTTAATAACAGAAATAATTTCACTTTTCTGCAGCTCTTTATTATCCTAGAATGCAAGAAAAAACAGATACCTGTGAAAGTTGGTTTGTTTTCCAAATGGTGTCTGCATAAAGCTGTGTCTATGAAGTCTTCCTGTTATACAGAATTTAGAAACCTGTCTTATCAGATCATGATATTAGCTCTGAAACTGCAACAATGGCACTGCCTCTATAACCTCATTTGCAAAAGAAAAAAGACTTTAATATTCAATCTGAATTTAATGGCATGATTGGTATTTTTTAACCCATTTTCTATGGAGCTGCAAGGTTATAAATACTCTATTTGTAAGAAGAGTTCTTTATAATTCAGTTTTCTATTCCCCAAGTTGAATGGAGGCCTTTGTCTTTACAATAGATTGCTCACTAGGGAAGGGAAAAGCAACACCATGCTGAATAAAAGATTTTGCTCTGGAACTGTATATGGGAAATTTTTAAATGAAAGGAAACTTACTGTGCTATTTTATATTTGCCATGGCTTTTAGATTATCAATAAGCAGTTAATAATTTCTTTCTATATAAAGAACCAGTACCTGTGCTTTTGGTTATTGACATTATCTTTCTTTATTATTTAGACTTTTAAATACAAGAAAAGTGTCCTCAAAATCAGGCTTCATGCTTTTGTCTTGAATCCGTAATTTAGTCCCATTTATTACAAAGATTTAACAGTATCAAATGCATAGAGCCTTTGTAAAAATTAAATGATAAGCACAAATAATAAAATGAAACCTATTTCCCTCCCAACCTCTTAGCCTGAAGTAAATATATTTTCATTTTTAGATCTCTTGGTAAAAATGATTTTAAAAATTGAGATATAGAAGGGAAATGGAAAGAAGATAGTTGTTTGGCAAGTAAGGATCCAAAATCCTTACTTGATAGAAACATGATAGAAACAAAAAGTATTTACTATAACCACACACACACACACACACACACACACACACACACAAACACACTCTGAAGGGGAAGTAGGAGGGGGAGGCAGAGGAAGAGGAGAAGAAAACCAATAAGTGTTTGCACAAGGACATTGAGTATATTTTGAGAAGGTTCTTTCTCTTTTGTCTTTTCCTTGTAATTCAGTGTATAAAGCCAAGAACATTTGTTTTACGCATTTTTTTATGATTAGTGTCACTTGGTTGCTACTTCTGCTTATGCTATTGTTTGCAGGAGATTTTGCTTTTATTTGTATTTGTTTGTTTGTTTGTTTGTTTTTATCTTGTGCTACTGTGGCATCTATTTCTCCCCTCTCATCCAGGCTTTGTGTTTATAGAAAGCTTGGGAAGAAGTTATGTAATGCTCCACCGGACCAGAAAATTAGTGATGAGTGAAACTCTTACGAGGTCTAGAGGTCCAGCCAAGTTGGGGTTAACATCTACGAGTCTGGATGTTTATTAGGAGTGGCAAAAGACCTCTTGAGTCTACATAAATGACCTGTGAATTTTGTGATAGACGGAATTTTTGACAAGGTTTTCAGGATTTCTTGCATTCACAGAGAACAGGAACCTTTGAGAAGACCCATTATGCCTTAGGTTGGAATATAGGAGTTTAGGAAACATAAATATGAGGATGGAAAAAAATAAAGTTCTTACATTACAAGAGTTGGGGTTTAAATTTCAAGACAATGTTTGCAGGTTTTGTATTTTTTCTTTAAAATAACTTGTTTATTGGGTCATTAAAAATAAAGATTTATTGCATACTTGGCTTTTGGATTTGAGAAATATGCCAGGAGATTTATACTGGAGTTTCTATTACTATTATTTTTTTTTTCCTTTGAGGGGTGAGATTGAAAGCATTGTGGAACTACATAGAGTGTTAGTTTTTTTTGTTTTTTAGTTTTTGTTTTTTTAAGAGTGTTAGGTTTTAAGTTAGGAAATAGGTAAGGGAACAGCTCAAAGTTTTCATGTGTATCGAGGATTCGTGTTTTGTCATAGCTAGTTCCCTTATCTCAGGAAGAAGTAGCTAAGCCAGAAGGGATGTTAGAAGCAGTAGTAGTAGTGGCAGCAGCAGCAGCAACTATAATAATATTAAAATATATATAAAATATATAAAATATATATATAAATATATATAAAAATATATAAAATATATATAATATATATAATATATATAAATATATATAAATATATATATTATATAAAATATATAAAATATATATATAAAATATATATATATGTATATTGTTGCCGCTGCTGTTGTAGTTGTTGTCATTATAATCTCCAGAATATCACACGCTGTGCTAAGCATTTTATATGTATCATTTAATCTTCTTTATAACTTGCTGAGGAATATATTATTGTCTTTGCTTGACAAGGAGTAAACATATACAAAAATTTTCTGGAGCTAAAATAACAAGTGATAGAGCTGAGACTTTAATGTAGAATGTTGAGACTCTACAAGCCATGTTTTTCCAGATACATTATAAGTAACTTGGAAGGGGAGATGCCATAGCTTTTGAATTTCTGAAATTAAATTGAAAATGTTTGCCAATCTGTATTTTTGACTCTAGAAATAACAGCATAAGAAGGGAAAGATGAGAAATTGTGGTGTAGAGGAAAGATTTTAAATTCACATTACCACTTCTCCTATGCTCTTTAGCAAGATGTTATTTAATATATTGGGAAATATGCCATCTTTTAACTCGGTCTCATATCAAAGAGGGACATTATTAATAGTTCAAGGGATGGTCCATATTGTTTCAAGAATCACCCTTTGCAGCTGCTGCTTACAAGATTTCAAAATGAGAATGAAGTACTATCTTCTTTGCCTGCAGGTTATCCCTCAAACAATATACATACCTGGCTTGGGCTTGGTGAAATCTGTGGCACAGCCTGTTTTGTCTCTCTTTCTCCGCAAAATATTCCTGAACCACACAAACAGATTTTCTCTTGCTTCTCTTTATTAAACATTTATTAGATTATAAGGAAGCACACCTATAGCTTGGTATTTGCTGTGATATTCCGTATTTGAAAAAAATATTTTACCCACTCATAAAGACTGTTGTTTTGTTTAAAGAGAAACATGTCTGACCTCTCTTGATCTGGATTGATAAAATTCAGGACTCAGGCTCAAAAGTAGAAAACTTCTAAGGAATAAGATGTAAGGTGTAAAAAATGCACTGGCTTAATATTTTCCAATATTATAATATTAATTCCAAAAATGTCCAAGCTTCAATAGTCAATGCCACTGATGACAAGGAGATCCCTGCAGAAGGGAGCATTTCCTCCTCTGAGCCCATGAAATGAGGCAATTTCCTTTAACGGACTAGAAACCAGAATAACTTATTGCTAGGACTAGTTGTGTGGCTCTGAATAAGTCATTTCTCTGTATTTAAGTTTTCTTCCTTATAAAATGTACCAGAATAGCTGTTTTTCCTACCATATGTCTAAATAACAGAGTGAGATTGCTTAGTAATCTATAAACTTTATAAGGTTTTAAAACTCACTTTCATATTTTCTGAGAAAAAAAGACCAATGAGGGGGGGAAATACTGTTTCATTTACCCACATCCTTTATAGCTACACAAAAGGTTAGGGAGGTTTTAATTGTTTTCTTCAAGAACACTTTCTTCTCACACTTCTTAGGATAATTCAAAACCGACAGAAAAATCCCAGGTGTGAGCAGTAAGAGAGATCTAAATAAAATGCTTGCCAAGATAACCTTACAACCTGGAACGGATGCTTTATCATAGGTATTTTGGAGGAAAAAAAGGCTATTGAGTGATTTATTAATCCATGGTATCTTCCACATAAATGAAGGCCATGAGCATTTATATTGTAACTTATCATTGCTATGGTTGCAAAAAGGTTTACAGGGAAACAAAGACATATAATTCTAATCTCAGGGAGACCTAATACAAGCAGAAGTTGTTTGATATGTGGAGAAAATTCGTGAAAACATATACTATGGGAAACAAATAGTTATTTAAACCACAAGAGGTTATTTTATGTTATTTTTGTCTCCTGGGTTCTACTCACCATTTTCTTGCTAAAATAACCCATTTCTTTTAAACAATCATTTCTTTATATACTCTGACGTTACTTTAGGTCTTCCAGGAAACTGAGGTAATTTAGGCCTCCAGGCACTAAGACAAGATTAAATACGCCAGAGATTTAGTGGAGGCGGGTACAAGAAAAATGAAGGAGAGCTTTCAGGCTGCCATCAGTTCTGACACTTGCGGTGAGAGAGAGCGGAGAGAAGAATGGAATAGGAGGAGTTTCAGATTGTGGCACAATTTTAAGAAAGGTTAAGCTAGGAGAGTGGGGATCCTTGGGCCAATGTCATCCATTGAAAGAGTCCCTGCATCCTGGAAATGGGACTGCATAGTCCTTTGCCCACTGTGTGTAAGTGTCTAGGATCAGCACACATGAAGCAAGGACACAGCGTAAATGCAGTGACAGGTAGAGCCAAAGGGGAAGCATCTGGGATTCTAAGTCAGTTATGATCCTCTCATTAAGAAGTCTGAGTGGTCAAGCTTCATGGCTGTCACAACTCCGAACCCACCTATTTCTGGTGGATTTTACTTCACTTCTGCCTCCAGGGGATGGACATATGGATCAGTGTCTGGCCAATCAAAACATATTTACAGTGACCAGATCTGTTGGTTCGGAGATGGGTCTATGAGGGGCTTCTAGCTAATGAAAAACAATGGGTATTGCTTTGGGTTTTGTTGTAAGGGGAGCTTATATTCTTTTTTAAGACAAACTAACCATATAGCTATTGGAAAATCTTTTATGGAGTGCAACCACTAAATCAGTACAACAAACTCAGAGCTATGAAATAGAGAGGCTGAGCTCTGATGACATTTTTTCACCCCTTGAATAAAGCTGTGCCTTTCTTGACTTTTTAGTTTTATGACCGATGAATTTATTCAATACTAGCTGATACAGCTAAGGATTGCTGAAATGATTTGGGTGACTACATGAATACCGACTATTAAGAGGCTTCAACTAAGAATGCTATGTTCTCCAGCACCACGACTGCCTTACATGTTCCTATGCACAGATCCTAAGACCAACTTTCCACATGATACATTTATACCACATACTTTGTTAATAAAGATTTGCTTAATGCATTAACAGGGTTTTCACCAAAGAACAAAGTTTTAGGAAAAGAAAGAGAGAACTCTATAACAAAAGCATTTTCTTTTGTCTCATAAGCCCTCAGGAAATGAAGTTCTTTAGATAGTGTTCTTAAAAACAATTCTCACTCTAAATCCTTAGAAGAGCACAGTGCAAAAGGCCCTTGTTATACTTTACCTGTGTGGAAACAAAGGTCTCCTATGTCATTCCATCGAATCCTTTAATAATAAACAATGGAGAAGCAGGTGTAGGTAGGGATGTGTATGTTCTCTGTAATTTTAGTTGGAACACCAAGCCCTGTAAGTAGAATGTCAAGAGAATGAGAAAGTACATCATAACTTTCTCAGTTGAAAGTAAAAATACTGAACAGCCAGTTACTTGGTGACATCCCTCCTTAAAGCATCTTAACAAACGGCCAACATACAATTGCCTGGACAGATCCACACTGCAGGTTTCTGTGGGTCAGATGCACCACTGATCATTGCCTGTACTGGCTTCAAGGGACAAGGGAGTCCAAATGAGGTAGGAGTGTTAGCCCACAGTAGGTAGCATCATTGATTTTAAATCACACTTTTATTTGTTTTCCTTTTCTATGCCTCACAAGATTGAGAATGAGGAATTCAAAGCCTAAATCATAAACATTCTCAATAGATTTTTTTTGGTTTGTTTGTTTGTTTTTTGTCATCTGTAAGAATTTGTGACCCTACACTTTGTTATTTTATTCTTCTGTACAGTTAGAAAAAAAGCGATTCTAGGAGAACCAAAAAATCCACTTGAAAGGGTGATCACAGTGAAGTCAAGAGGTTATCGTAACTATCATCAAATTAAATAAAAATGAATTGGCAGCCACTATTATGGCCATTTAGGAGGGCCACACTTCCTTTACTATGAAGATGGTTTTGAAATTTCATGATGAATTGTATAAAATTTTGATGAAGAACCTGGCCATTTAAGTTATGGCCCTTAGTCTAGTAGAAGCATTGGAAGCATCTGAGAACTTAATAAAACAGAATTTCAGACTCCATCCCAACCTACTGAATCAGAATCTGTCTTTCAGAAAATCCCCAGGTAATTTCTATGCTCATTAAAGTTTGAAAAAAGCACTGCTCTGGATCAGAATATCATAGGTTCCAGAAATATTATTTCATATTAAAGTTAAAAGTCTAGTTGCTTAGGATTTAGGTTTTGTAACCTATAACATTGTTGAGTGTTTGCATTCCAATTTTTCTTCTCCCTTTCTTGTAACCCAGCAAGACAGATTTGACTCATGTATTACTGTTGCTATATAAAATTGAAACAAGAAAAGCACGGCAGGTTCCAGTGTGATACACAGTGACAGACTATGGATCAAGAAGACTACACTTGACAACTGTTTTATCTACCTGAATATGCATGCAACAATTTGGCTAATCCCTAAAGTCAATGTCGGTTACAGTTGATTGATAAAAATGTGCTTCCTTATTCAAGGTCAAATTAATTTGTAAGAATTTTCTTTTGCTTACCGAGCAGCTTCCGTGAGGAATCCCAGTCTGGTATTATAGCTGTGCATGCACTTTCTAGATGTATAAAACTAAATATATAAACCTCCCCTCATTTTTAGTGTATCTGATACATTATATGAACACACACACTCATACACACACACACACACACACACACACACACACTCAGGAAAATTTCAGCTTATTCAGATTTGCCTCTCATGACCTGAAATAATTTAAAATTACAGATGGTACTTGAAAATGTCCTGAGAGTACTTTTATCCAAGAGTGGAAAACAAAACTACCTTTTGGGGACTACCTAATGTGCCTGATTTGACAATGTTGATGACTGAAGAATAAAGATATTTTAGGTTCATGATAAACAATGAAAAATAGACCTTTTTAGCCTCAAGAATAACCATCTTTGTTTATTGTATTATAAAATTGTCAGTTTGTTCTACTAAAGTACACAATATGGCCCTTTGATGATAGAATTAAGAGCCCTCTGTTGAAATATATGTCAATATCATTTGATCTAGGGTAAGACATAGAACACTTTTTTTTAATCTCTTTCAATATGATGCCTTGTCCTGTTAAGCAGAAGGATAACTGAAACAGTTTAATTTTGCTGAACTGTTTTGCATTATAAGAAAACTATAGCAATACTGAAAAGTTGCTCTCCCCTTGAGATTATAATGAATATCATTTTATTACAGTGATACAGTTTTTTAAATACAAACATATGGATACCTTTTCCAGTTATAGTTTCGAAGATCTGAATGAGCAGGGGCTTTATTTTTTTTAATGAAGCATTTGTAAAATATGTCACCTAATCTCAACAAATAAAAATGGATGAGATTTAACAGTTTGTTTAGAATATTTTGGATTTGTCCCTGAAAGGAGCTCTTTTTTAAAGTTTATTTATTCTGAGAGAGAGAGAGACAGAGAGAGAGAGAGAACAAGTGGAGAAAGGGCTGAGAGAGAAAGGGAGAGAGAGAATCCAAAGCACATTCTGTGCTGTCAGCTCAGACCCCAAGACAAAGCTTGAACTCACAAACTGTGAGAACATTACCTGAGCTAAAATCAAGAGTGGGATGCTTAGTGGATTAAGCCACCAAGGTGCCCCTCAGAGGAGATCTTGATTACTTAAATTAACCTTGGAAGTAGCATTCTTATTTTCATATGCAAACTTCTCAAACATTTTTTGTTGTACTTCTTCCAAGTCTTAATCATGACCTCCATTTCTTGAGTGTTGGAAGAGAGACCCAATATCTGCACTTTCTGAAAGAGTGACATGAGAGAGAGTAAAGGCTTCTGCAGGTTTTTGTAGGTCAGATGCACCTATTTATGTGAGAAGAATTTTCAAAGAATTCTTCCTTCCTTTCCTGGCCTCTCTCTACCACTTCCTATTTGTTAAAAAAAATTGTCCATACGTAGGGTTATTTTAAATTTGATCTCTTTATGAAAAGCAACCCTAAATCGTGTATATAAAAATGATCCTTCTTTACTTCATTCTAATAAGACAGTTCTTATCTCTAACCCTCATAATTTGTTATTGCCTTGTGTATATTTCTGTTCATGGTACATTTTTCTAACTTGACTGAGAACAATTAATTTATGAATGTTTGTATTAATATAATTCCTAGGACAGTATCTCACACATTACTGATTCAATTAATGTCAGTCAAATGTTTCAGTAATGAAATAGATGAATCCAGTTGATCAACATAAATCCTATTTAGAAAATCCAGGTTTAGCCTGGCAAATATCCGCAATTAACTGTTAGTGCTTTTTGATGGCCTGAGGTATCTACAGTGTGAGAGTTGCTCAGATTGATTAAAATATTAAGTTTAAACAGTTCAAGATATATGCCACAAAGAAAGCTACTCAGCTTTCAGAGTAATGCTGAGATTTCACCACGTAAAAAGTAAACCTCAAAGAGAAATTTTTACAACTGTTAACAATGAAGTACTATGTTGGGGTATTTTTCATCGTTTAGCTTCCTAATAAGTATTTCCAACAAACTTGCTATGCAATTATTAATATCCCCATTTTTATAGAGAAGAACTTAACATTATCTTGTCCAAGGTCGATCTAGAATAATAAACAGCTAGCCAGAATTCACTCTCTGTTTTGACACCCAAGTACATCCTCTTTCCAATATACTCTTCTGCTTTGAAGATCATCTTCAAAGGACACTGTTGTGGACTAAATCAGGCCCTCATCCTATGCTCTCCAACTCTTATGTTAAAGTGCCCCAATATGACTGTATTTAGAAATATCACCTTTAAAGAAGTATCTAAGGTTAAGTGAAATCATAGAGGTAAAGCTATAATCGAATATGACTGGCGTCCTTATAAGAAGAGGAAAAGACCGCAAAGATGTGTGTGAACACTTAAAAGGACCTGTGAGGACACAATGAGTAAGAGGCCAAATGCAAAGAAGAGAGGCCTTAAGAGAAACAAACCCTGCCGGGACCTTGATTTTGGCCTTCCAGCCTGTAGAACTGTGAGGAGATAAACTTCTGTTGTTTAAACCACACAGTCTGTGGTATCTTGTTATGGCAGTCTTGGCTGAGTAATACAGAGATAGTGTTAATAATTAAAATTGTGCAATAAGGGAAACATTGTTGGGTCTAGAGACTAAGAAATGATCTCGAGATACAATGTCTCTGCTTTGTGTGGCAGCCTCATGCAATCATATCAAGCAAGAGGTAGTCGAGTACTTACAGTGTCCCTGCCAAGTCACTGCCAAGTGTAGGCAGCAAGGCTTCTGAGGCTGTAGAGTTGGCATCTCTTCTTAATCTCTACAATCCCCTTTTGTAGAACCTCCTCTCTAGTTTATGGCTTAATAAAACTTGGCGTTATTGTGCTTTGCCAAATATAAACACTGCCAATTCCTAAATCCGAACTGCCCAGTACGTGCTGTGAACTCTGTTTTCCTAGGAGTGTGATGAATTGCAAATGAACAGTGTGGCAGATTCTGCTTACTGAGGTGATATTACAGTTTCCCATTTATTTCTTTCCCTGTTTTTCTCTATATACCACTGCCCTGCCCAGACATTTTTTGAGGTTATGTGTGTTACTTTTTTTCCTCAATTCTGGGAGATTGGAAAAATATTTAATACAAATGACTGGCCAATCGTTGTTTCTAAGAAGGGGTTCCCTTTCCTCCTTTTGGCCCTTAGCTCTTTAGTTTTCTGGGTGCTACATTTTTTATTTTTTTGTTTATTTTTGAGTGAGAGAGAGACAGAATGCAAGAGGAGGAGGAGTAGAGAGAGAGAGACACACACAGATTCCGAAGCAGGCTCCAGGCTCTGAGCTGTCAACACAGAGCCCTACATGAAGCTTGAACCCACAAGCCCTGAGATCATGACCTGAGCTGAAGTTGGATGCTTCACCCACTGAGGCACCCAAGCACCCCTGGGTACTGCATTTTTAAATGATTTTATTTACATAATATTTCTTCAAAGGTATTGCTCTCTTTGGAAGTGATATGATGAAAATGAAGACTATTGAGAACTCAGAGTTGAAAAATGTATTGCTTTCTTGTTTCAACCTGAGTAGTGGGATAAAAAGTTTCTCATGGTAATAATGCCATTAAATGACAAGGCAATCAAGCCCTCAAACTTCATTTTTCATTTGAGAAGACAAACTTACAACTAGTATTGTGGGAGGCATGACATCTGTAATCAAAGGAGCTTGACTTTAAAAGGAAAAGAATCTTATTAGGCTATCCAAGACAGGAGATTATTCTTGTCAAAATCATTAGCTCCCCATTAAGTTCAAATAGAATAAAGCCTTTGTTAAATTACTGGGAGATGATTCTCTTGTCAGAATCTGATCTCCTGTCCAAATCCGCTGGGAAGGAACAACAGTAATACAATGGAGTTTAAGGTTTGTTACCATTGAGCATTATGGTGGATAGTCTTTTTTTTTAAATATGAATTTTGGTCATAATCGGAAAAAGTACAATAGCCAGAGAGTCTTACCGATGCTAATGCCAAGATGGGAAAGGAAGGCAGCAGCTAGAGGATTTTCTGCATTTTGCAGAGGTATCTTTAGAATTTTGCTACACCAGGTAATCCCAGGAGCAGGTAAAATAAAAAATTCCGAAAGGCCCTCTTCAGGGTAAGTGTCAGGACAGTGAATTTAATCTCTGATCAAATTTGAATGACCATCAAGGCCACAGAGCTTTATTAGACCATTTCCTTTTAGATGGAATATTTAGAAAAATATTCTAGGTATTGGATTTATAGGGATTTGTATGTAATGATAACAATTTATGCATAAAATACATTAATGATATATACTACTTCTATAATTCATAAGAGTCTTGAGTGGTAGTCTCTTTTGTGATCTTTTTCCTCATTTGTGCAATTGAAAGCTCAAAAAGGTTATATCTCTTTTCAAATAAGTGTCAGAAATAAGGCTAAACCTGTGTTCCTTTGATTCTAAATCCAGCACCCTTTGTGAGAATACCATAATAGTTTCTACATGTTTATTCGGTAATCATGCCACAGCTAACAACCATTTTCCACCCCTTCTTTTTTCTTTTTTCTTCTCCTTCTCCCCACTCTCTTTGCTTTTCTTCCCTTTCTCCTCCATCAATTGGTTAATTGATTGTATTTTTTTTTTTTAATTCCATATGTAATCATTAAGTCTTAGGCTATTGGGGATAGGTCTGAATTTCGTGAAGTTGTCTTATGGATCATTTTTTTACAGTCCTGTGAAATTTAATCGCTTTGCAAGGAAAAAAAAAGTCTTCTGATTTTCCTTTAACTATACATCTGCTAGAGGACACATTTTTTTTTCACAACTTAAGCAAAATGTAGTTGATTTGCAGTTATATGAAAGCGTTAGTAACTGTGAGATTGTGTACTAGCATGTATAAGAGAATTTACCTCTCTAGAGAGCTACAAAAAGAATGTCTTATATTGAAAACACAAAGTCTTAGAAAAAGTTTCATTTGAAGAGAGATAAACCAAGTAGCCTCTGTAAGGTCTTTCAAATTCACTGTTCTTAAGAATATGTTTTTTTTTTTAAAGAATCCATAATACAGAATATAGGAATGATTATAGTCACTGTACAGCAGCTTTTTTCTTTCAATTAAAGCAGAAGCAAAAATATAAAATTGCTGATAAAAAGTAACAGTTTTGTTTTCTTTATGCTAACCCAAAAGGTAACAAGTAAAAATTTAACGAGAAATCTAAAGAGTGGAGAAGTGCCCTAACAGAGTCAAGGCAGAATTAATTTGGAAATAATATAGGAAGACTTGCAGAGAAGTTGGCAGGGGTTGGGTGGGGGGGGGGGTGGTGGCAAAAAGAAAAGAATACTGGAAGGAAAACAACAGGAGTAAAATATGGAAAATAAAAACATAAAAATTAAAATTAAAAAAAAACATACTGAGACTAGATAGAAAGAAGTAAAGGCAGAAGGAATGCAGGGAGGAAATTGTGCAAATATTGTTACCAAGAGCTTAGTTCTTGGAGTTATTTTTATGCAGGTTGCTGCTTCCACCATAACCACCTACTTCCAGTGACCACTGAATGTTCTGGCTGAGAGTGATTTTTCCCTGAAGTGCCACCTTTGGAAGCTTAAGCTGACAGTTAATTGAGTTCTGATGTTTTCTCATTCCAAGAATATTCAGAATCCAGGAAAGAGTAAAAGAGGGCAAGAAAAGAGTATTTCTTGGCTCCTGGGTTTTGACCTAAATTCCCTCAGCTAAGTATGCACTGCCTATTTTAAAAGAAGCAAAACAGAGCAAACTGTTCTTTGCTGATTCCGAAAATGTCTCCATTCTATTTTGCATCCTTCCCATCCCTGAAAGCTTTCAATGTTCTTGTAATTTTAAATTACGTTTCTTTCAAGTGTCTGTTCTTTTTATAAAATAGTGAGAAAGTAAAAATTTCTAGGGAGCATGCAAGTGCCAAACTGTAGCATGTATAACATTTTATAATCAAAGGAATAACCTAATCAAGGGGAGAAACAGAGTAGACCAGTAAGGGATTCATTTATGGTTACTACCCTAGGAAAATAGAAATAACTTCTATGTTGGTTAGTCATAAAGAACAAGGCAAGATAAATCTCTTGATTTGTAAGATAAAACTGATACAAAGTTGTATTAGTTTCAGGTATACAACATAATGATTTCATATATGTATACATTACAAAATGATCACCACTAATATTTAGTTAACATCCATCAGCACACAGTTATATATATTTTTTTCTTCTCATGAGAATTTTTAAGATTCACTGTCTTAGCAACTTTCAAATATGCAATGTACTATTATGTAAAATAGTTACCTTACTGTAAATCACAACTCCTGGACTTATTTATTTTGTAACTGGAAGTTTGTACTGGTTAGTCACCTTCACCCATTTGTCATACCCTCATGCCCCACCTCTTTCAAGCACCAATCAATTCTATCTACAAGGTTTTTTGCTTTGTTTTGTTTTGTTTTTCAGATTCTACATATAAATGAGATCCTACACTATCTGCCTTTCCCTAAATGACTTATTTCACTTAGCATATCACTCTCAAGTTCTATCCATGTTGTTGTAAATGTCAGGATTTCCTTCTTTTTTTATGTCTGAGTAATATTCCATTGCATATATACAAAATTCTCTTTATCAACTCATTCATCTATGAACACTTAGGTTGTTTCCGTGTCTTGGCTATTAGAAATAAATTTAACAGGGGAGCCTGGGTGGCTCAGTTGGTTGAGCATCTGGCTTTGGCTCAGGTCGTGATCTCAGTTTGTGGGTTCAAGCCCCACATTGGGCTCTGTGCTGACAGCTTAGAGCCTGGAGCCTACTTCAAATTCTATGTCTCTCTCTCTCTCTGTTCCTCCCCCACTCATGTTCTGTTTCTCTCTCTCCTTCAAAAATAAATAAAAACATTAAAAAATTTTAGAAAAAAGAAATAAACTAACAAAACCATGGGGGAATGGAAGGGGAAAAAGTAGTTATAAACAGAGAGGGAGAGAGGCAAACCATAAGAGACTCTTTAAGAGAACAAACTGAGGGTTCCTGGGGGGTATGGGGGGAGAGGAAAAAATGGATAATGGGCATTGAGGAGGGCACTTGTTGGAATGAGCACTGGGTGTTGTATGTAAGTGATGAATCAGGAAAATCTACCCCCAAACCAAGAGTACACTGTGAACACTGTATGTTAGCCAACTTGACAATAAATTACATTTAAAAAAAAAAGAAATAATGTTGCAATGCAAATGAGGGTGGGGATGAAATATCTTCATGAGTGAGTGTTTTTATTTCCTTCAGATGACTATCCATAAGTGGATTGCTGGATCATATGGTGGTAATATTTTTAATTTTTGAGGAACTTTAATGCTGTTTTCCATAATGGCTGAACCAATTTACATTTCTACCACAGAACACTAGGGTTCCTTTTTCTACACATTCTCACCAGCATTTGTTATTTCTTGTGTTTTTGATACTAGCCATTCTGATAGGTCTGAGACAATAATTTTTCATTGTGGCTTTGATTTGCACTTCCCTGATGATTATTGATGCTGAGAATCTTTTCATGTGTTTGTTGGTTATTTGTATGTCTTCATTGGAAAAATGTCTATTCCAATCCTCTGCCCATTTTTTAAATTGGATTTTTTTTTTTTTTTGGCTACTGAGTCTTATCAGTTCTTTTATATATTTTTGATATTAACCCTGTAACAGATATATGATTTGCAAATATTTTCTCCTATTCCAATTGTTAATAGTTTTCTATACAGAAGCTTTTTAGTATGGTGTAGTCCCACTTGTTTGTTTTTACTTTTGGCGTTAAAAAATTTTCAATAAGAACAATGTCAAAGAATTCACTGCTTCTAGGAGTTTTATGGTTTCAGGTCTTACATTTAAGTCTTTAATCTATTTTGAGTTAATTTTGGTGTATGGTAGAAGATAGTGAGCCAAAAGAATTTCATTCTTTTGCATGTGTCTATCCAGTTTTCCTAACATTTATTGAAGACACTGTCTTACCTCCTGCCCCCATCCCACACCCATTGTATATTCTTGGCTTTCTGTCTTAAATTAATTGACCGTGTATGAATGGGTTTATTTCTGGACTCTTTATTCTGTTGTACTTATCTGTGTATTTGTTTCTATGCCAGTACCATACAGACTGGTTATTACAGGTTTGTCATATATCTTGAAGTTAGGAAGCATGGTATCTCCCAACTTTCTTCTTTCTCAAGATTGTTTTGACTATCAAGTCTTTTATGGTTCTATTCTCATTTTAGGAGTGTTTCTTGTATTTCTGTGGAAAACACCATGGGGATTTGGTAGGGATTACATTGAATCTGTAGATTGCTTTGGATAGTATGGACATTTTAACCATATTAATTCTTCTGATCCAGAAGTACAGAATATCTTTCCATTTACTAGTGTCTTTTTCAATTTCTTTCATTAACACATTTTATAGCATTCAGGGTACAAATCTTTCATCTCATTGATTAAATTTATTCTTAAGTATTTTATTATTTTTGATGTAATTGTAAATAAGATTTTTAAAATTTTCTCTGACAGATCTTTATTAATGCAAAGAAATTCAACTGCTTTTTGTATTGATTTTGTATCCTATAACCTTACTGAATCCATTCTAACAATTTTGTGGTGAAATCTTTTTTAATTTTTATCATTACTATTATTATTTTTTTTTTTTTGAGAGAGAGAGAGATAGTAAGCACAAGCTGGTGGAGAGGGAGGAGCAGAGGCAGAGGGAGGGAGAGAATTTTAAGCAGGCTACATGCTCAGCACTCAGTGGCCCAATGTGGGGCTCAGTATCACAACTGTGAGATCATGACCTGATCCAAAATCGAGGGTTGGACATTTAACCAGCTAAGCCCCTCAGATGCCCCTTGGTGAAATTTTTAAGTGTTTGTCTATATAATATAATGTCCTCTACAAATGGACACAGTTTTACTTCATCCTACATGACTTGGATGCCTTTTATTTCTCTTTCTTGCCTAATCGTTCTGGGTAGGATGTCCAATTCCATTTTGAATTAAAGTGGTAAGAGTGAGCATCCCTGTCCTGTTCCTCATATTAAAGGAATGACTTTCAGTTTTTCACTTTGAGTTTGATGTTAGCTGTGGGATTATCATATATGTATTATGTTGAGGTACCTTTCCTCTCTACCCACTTTGATGAGAATTTTTTATCATGAATGAATGTTGAATTTTGTCAAAATCTATTCCATTTTTGAGATGATCATAGGATTTTTTTCCTTAATTTTGTTAATGTAGTATATAACACTGACTGATTTGTGGATGTTTAACCAGCCTTGCATCCCTGGAATAAATCCTGTAAAATCATGGGTTATGACCCTTTCATTGTATAGCTGAATTCAGTTTGCTAATATTTTGTTGAGAATTATTGCATCTATGTTTATCAGGAATATTGATTTTCTTTTCAAATAGAATAATCTATTTTCATCTGTTATAGCACTTAAACTATAATGAGAAACACCTCTATATAGTTATCATCTGCAGTAGAAATTTGTATAGGAAGCTATTTTATTTTAATGTATTTTAATAATAGAATTAACAATAATCTTCACAACCTTGAAAAATGATTAAATAGATTACATCTCAGAAAGGAAATACTAATATAACTATTCAGTCTATGCCTCAACTTTGGGAGAAAAAATTCAATTTACTTTATAAAATTTTGGTAAAACCACGGAAGTACCCAGTCCACCCATCTTCCTAAAGGATATCCAATAATTGTGAAATCATGTAAGAGGAAGAACAGTGACCCTCTCAAGAGATTTGTTCTAAGATCTAGAATTAATTTAATTTAAATTAAACTAGAGAAAACAGATGATAAAAAAGAAAAGCAGTGTGTGTGTGCCTTGGTGTGCTACAGAGGTATCAGAACTGACAATAGAGACAAATTAGTCAACGCATTTTATTTTGTATATGTAAACACAGTAGCCTACCTAGTAAGATAGATAAATAAAGTGCATAGAGCCCAGAATTTCTTTATGCAGTCAAATCCTTCTTAGAAGAGAAATGCTGGTAAGAAAGAGTGTTCAGACACTAGAATACCTTTAAGAAAAGGACTGTGTGAATCATAAAGAGCGTGAGATAGTCTTGCTATATGCTTTTAATTTTTTTAATTGTTTTTCATTTACTTTTGGGACAGAGAACATGAGTGGAGAAGGGGCAGAGAGACAGAGACACACACAGTATCCCAAGCAGACTCCAGGCTCTGAGCTGTCAGCACGGAGCCCGACATAGGGTTCCAACCCATGAACTGTGAGATCATGACCTGAGCCAAAGTCAGACGCTTAACCAACTGAGCCACCCAGTAGCCCCTCGATATGTTTCTTAATAGATGTAATGTTTTCTGTTAAGTGACCAAAATGGAGAGCAAGATTCGGTTTTCATCCGCGAAGAAGTGGAAATGAAAGAATGATAGAAAGACTGGGAGGTAGTAAATAATACTATGTAGCAATATTAGTAATACAAATAGTAATAATAGTAAAGAATATTAAAATAAAATATTCACCCTCCCTCTCTACCTTCCTTCTTCCCTTCCTTCCCTCTTCCCTCTGTCTTTCACTTTCTTCTCCCTTCCCTTCCCCTCCCCTCCCCTTCCTTTCTCCAAACATCAAACTTTTCATTGCTTTTCATGCAGTCACAGGCATCAATGTTTTCCATAAATCTGTCATTTTTGTCTTTCTTCGTCACATCAGTTTATTTTGCTGAAGGCATATTAACAAAGCATGATAACTACTTCTGGTCATGAAGTTTAAAACCTCATTATTTATTATTCAGTTGTGCGTTTGTGTGTGTATGTATCTATGTGACCGAAACAGAGAGTTATCTAGCAGTTTCTCAGGGTCATTCATAATTATTTATGTTATAATCTCCAAGTGTCACTTACTAGAATTTTGCCTCTGCAGCCATCATATAAAAGACAGTAAATGGAGGGGATAGCTCACTATATGCTAGACACTATGTTAAGTGTTTTAAACAGATGCTTGTGATTCATCTTTACAATAAGCCTATTAAGTATATACTAATGCTATGTTATTATACAATTGAGGAAAATGAGTCATGGAAAAGTCAAGTACTTTGTGTAAGATCATAGTTTTAATAAAACTACCCAAATGGACTGTCTTTAATGACAGAGCTCAGTTTCTTACCTACTATAATTATTAACATAAGAAATGAAAATGCAGTAAAATGCTTGGATTTTATGTCGTGAGTCTCATTTCTTCTATACAATCTTTTATGTTGTTGTAAATTGAGATTATAGTGACTGTCTTGTCTCCCTAGTATACCAAATTTTCTTCATCAAGTTTCCATTACCACCTTTTGGAAAGGTGCTCCCTCTACCAACGACATCCAGTTCTATCTCTTTTCCATCTTTGGTAAGTGAAGATAGCAAATGATGAAAATCAAGCCAATCAGAATCTTTTTGTGGAATTTTTAAAAGTAGAAAAAAGAGAAATTACTGATGTCCTTATTTCCTGATGTTTAAAGGAAGCTAATCTATAGTTGAAGATAAATGAAGTGGGAGGCAACAAAAATGGACAGAGTATCATGGCTGTGTCCTACATGTGTTTTTAGCCAATATGCTAAGATTTGGCAGAAATAGTATCATGTGGCAGAGAATAAATTCTCAATTGCAAGTTGGATGACCTGGATTTATATTTCACTTCTTACACCTTCTTAGTTTTGATCATCACTATTGGATATCTTAAAATGATAATGGGAATGATAGCATCTCATGTTGTGTTTAGGGAAGGTTAAACAATATAAACGTAAAGGTTCCTAGCACATATTATATAATCAATAAAAAATATTATCTTAGTTACATGTGGGTGAACAAGACTGTTTGTTAGCAGGTTGATGAACAGATCTATGTGAAGGAGAGGTATGCTGAGATGGTAATTTTAAAAAGCAACAATTTTACCCCTTTCATGTTGAATGTTTCAGAAGTTTTGTGGTATAGTTGAAGGATACTCAACAAATAAGAAATGTGTCTAGTTTTTTGGCCCAATTTTTCTCCCAAATTTGTGTAATATCAACAGCACATGTTAGACCAATGCAGCAGTTTTCAGTAAAATATATGTTGATGTTGGTGATAAGAATTTTTATGATCTGAACATATTAACAAATAAGAAATTGTTGAGTTTATTATGTTTTTCTCATTGAATATGAAAAGAAGAAATTATAATGGCTGTTGACCCATATAAAGGCCCAGATGCCTATTGAAACTGTAGAATGAACATACATATGCGGCTTTACTGATAACTCCTATTATCCTTTAGAAATAACTTGTGTGCAAGAAAACTCAAACTGTTTTAAACATAAAAGAATTTTTGACTCACATTATAGGAAATCCAGAGGTGTGTTTGGACTCAAAAGATATCACCAAGGCCCAATTTATCTTTAAAGTTTTCTATAGTGTTGGCCTAATTCTCCATCCCAGTAGCCCAGCATTCATCTTGGCCTCAAGTCCTCTTTGCATGCGTTTGCGATTGCTTTTCACTGAATTTCATAGGATAATATGCCCATCATAGAGCTAGTCGCTATGATCAGAAGAGTGTCACCTTTTTACACTGGACTATCTGGGGAGCCAAACAGGAAGCACGTGTTCCAGAAGGAGAGTACTTCACTAGATAAAAACGTTATCAAATAATGAGCACTATATTGGAGGAATCTACAATTGCCAAGTGTCCACTACCTCATTTGTTCCAAGAAGTATCAATACATATTATAAAAACATGCAATATCACTTTGAATCATTCACTTATGAAAAGATAGATCTACAGTTATCATATGGGAATTGAGGTGAATATGGAGCATGTCTAAGTTTGTCCTTAGCAATCATCTGTTGGTGGAATTTTGATTACCAGTTAAAGAGCATTTACCTAATTCTTAGCATTCATTATATGCTTATCTCTCCCTACTCATTCTTCAATTAAAAACGTGTGGTAAAAATTCAGTTATTGGATTGCAATATTTTTTTCTTTATTAATAAACTAGCAGTTCTCCAGGTAGGGCTAAAGCCACTTTATCTGAAATGTTTAAATCATGTATAACAGGGATCATCTAAGTAATACATGCAATCAATCGGAATAGATTTGATGTTGATGTATGGCACTTGTATTTAAATTTATGGATTCTGGTTTATTTATAAAGGTTTTGAAGAAGAATCCGTTGAAAATGAAACAAATGACATAAGTCAACATGAAATATTGAGAAAGAAAAGAGATTTGTAACAATGAAGCTCTCGTGTTTTCAACATAATTAATAAACATTGTACCTGTTCTGTGACCAAACTGTGAGCAGTTAGGGAAAAGAGAGTTACCATTTTGGAAGAGACTAATTATATAATCGCCAGAGCAAAGTTAATTTTGGGGGTAGACTTGAGAAAATAAAATATTTTGAATAACTTGATATTGCATACCTCACCCAAAGTTCTAATTGTATTTCTATTTATGAATAATTTAAGAATCCTTTTGAGTTAACATAGCTATGTTTTTCATTGTTATTATTTCTATGTATTTGTTGTGTACCAAATATGTAAAAGGATGACAGAGCTGTGATTTTCTCTCCTACCTGTGAGAGAATGATCGACTTAGATTGTTCTAGTAGTTGCTCACACCTTTATTTATTTCCAAGCTGTTTTGTTTATTTTTTTCCAGAAGTGTTCTAGTGCTCAGTTTTGCTTTGTTGGTATGAATGATTTGGGGGGCTTGTTTTATCATTCTTGTAGCTGTTTGTCCCTTTTATGTTCAGCCAAGAGAATTAGCACAAGCAAAGGGACTAATCCTTGAAAACATATCAGACTTCAGGCAAGTAAGAGTTCTAATTTTTTTTGTCTTGAAAGGGTCTGTTCTCGTAGGCACTGATTTATTACTTTGCCAGAGGCCTAGTGATTAGGCCCCTGAGTTGTGTGGGGGTCCATGAAAATGCTGCAAGCTACTCACATGTCTGCAAAATGTGAAGTATGTGGAAACAATCAGGCATCCATGTCAATGCATGTAGGTGATAGATAACCAGAGATACTCTCCTGAGGCAACAGCCTTGTTCGCGAAGTGAACTAATATAGACCCAAACTGGCCACTTGTTTTCTGGCAGTGGCAAGTCATTCAATTTCTATAGATCTCAGCTCTTCTGTTTGGAAAATGAGAATAATAAAGTATGTCTCATAGAGACATCATATACACTTAGAAACACAGTGAGACACTATATACTACAGAACAGAATTATATTTCAGCCATTTGCCCTTTTAGGATGTTTTCTAGAGATATTTTGGAAGGCAGAGTTGATTTCCCACAGTGGGTTTATCTCTAGGATACCCTGACCAATGTTTGAGCACTGGAAATCCAAAAGTGATAATAAAGGTGCCCTAGTGAATGTGGAATAATAAGGTAGATGAAAAAATTTGAGGGATCATTTTTCTAGCCTATGTTAAAACAAAACAAAACAAACTTTCTACACAATCTCTATCTCCCATCTATACCAATGATCCCAAGTCTTCTTTCACTTGGAGAATAATAAGCATGGACAAATTCTTACTCTGACTCATTTTTATTCAGGCATCCTTACAGTAGAATAATCTTTTTTCAGGCACCACTTAATACTATTGATGAGTTTCAATTCACTTACTTACAATCCCATTTCATACAATGAGTGATTCCAGAGAAGTGTTTTCCTGTATTCACATCTGTCCCTCACCCCAAAACATAACCTCAATTGACTAAAAGTCAAAGGGAAGATGTTAAAATTTATATGAATTCATTCTAATGATCTGGTGATTCTGTCAGTCTTTGGGCATCTATTGGTATGGGGAGGGTTCTCTAGAGCCATGCTATGCAATTCAATTACCTGTGAGTTTTTAAAAACATCAAAATCTTGAGCCCGCAAACCAAACATTCTGATTGATCCATGCAAGTATTATTATCACTATTTTCAGTTTGCTAATTAGGTAATACACAGGGATGTTAGATTGACTAATTATAGAATGAGCTTTTTGGGGTTTTAGAATTTTATTTCTCAGAAAAGATTTAAATATGAGATTCATTCTGTTCTGAGATATTGTACATACAGTCATTGCCAGGAGAGAAGATGATGTATGGCATTTCAGTGACCTATGATTCTGCAACGGTTTCATTGACTAAATTCATAATTAAATGGAAATTTTGATCTGACCACAGAAGGGGCTATCTAAATTACAAAGCTATGTAAAAGTGAATACAATCATTAAATTTTAAGCACCAGTTCTTAGAGAGGGTCACACATTTAAAATAAATAGTAGCATTCTATTTCCTATCATATGGTACCTAGATATTCTGTAATTAGGACAGTCTGCATTCTCTTATTAGGACAGGTGTTACATAGTAATTAGTTCATAATATGTATTTTTCCAAATAGCTTTATGAGGTGATCTAATATTATTTTAAAATTATGGATAGTGAAATTGAAACCCAAGAGGTTAAATGACTTTTCCCAGAATTATAACACATTTGTTGAGAAGGCATATCACACCATAAGATGTAATGTTACCTCCTCTGACCTTTGTGCTACACGGATTATTTAGGTTCCTACCCAGAGTTAGCCAAACTGTGAAAGTCGAGGGTAAAATTCTCCAGAAGACCACCCTTACTTCTGACTCTAAGGAGAAAGTTTGGGGAATTCCCAAGCCCTCCCTCCACTTTGATAATTCACATTAAGGACTTACAGAACTTACTGAAAATTATTATACTCACAGTTACAGTGTATTGTAAGGAAAGGCTTTAGATTAAAATCAGGCAAAGGAAGAGACCCATAGAATAGAGTTTGGGAGGATTCTTATTGTGAAGCTTCTGTTGTCATCCCCTGTGAGATTGACTCCCCCCCCCCCCCAGCATCAGTGTGAGACAATAGAGTATTGTCAACCAGGGATGCTCACCTGAGCTTCAGGGTCCAGAATTTGTACTGGATCTTCATTACAAAGTCCTGATTGAGTGCCCATATAGTTGATCTCACTCTCCAGATCAACTGATACCACCAGACCCAAAATTCTACCCTAAATTACAGAGATCTTCTGGAATGGCTAGTCCCTGACCTAAAAGTACAATCCTATCAAGTATGCATTTATTTCCTTCCAGAAGACAAAGACAAAGGCAAAACTTTCTTTGGATAAGGCCAAATTCTTTGTTAGATACCTCCAAATGTTTCATACAGCCTCTTATTTCCATTTATTTATTCAAGAGCTGTTCATTTAATAACTATGACAGACACTTTGCTAGATTCTGGAAATCAGCGAATAAAAGACAAATGGCCCTTTCCCCTGATACAGTTTATAAGAGTAAATATTACAATATAATCATATAAATCATCATATAATTAACACCACTGGCAAAGTAGATGAAAGAAAGTATAGTATTTTATGACTAAAAAAGGTTGGGACCTAATATAGATGCAAAACTCAAGGAAGGCCTCATTGAGAAAAAGACCATATGAAGTACTGTTTAATAACTTGGATTAGCTAAATCAAAATCAGATTCAGTAATGTTGACCATAGACTATTGTCATAGTATACTTAATAGTTGACTTTTAATTTTTTTTTCAAAAATAATGTTTCTGGTTCTCAACTAAAACCAAGAATTATAAAGCATTTCAACAGCAGATACCTAATGCTATTTCATATATTTTAATTCCATAATCATATATAGAACACCTATCATAATCACTATTCTAAGCCTTGAGTTGATAACCAGCAGTGAACAAAATAGAACAAAACCTTTGTTCTAAGTAGCTAACATTGTACGGATTTAACTAACTGAGTTTAAACTCTGCAGGTAGTTATAGAATAGTAGTTTAGAATGTTGGATCCTGGATTAGGCTGCCTATTTAATACCTCAAAGTTAGCTGTGTGATATAAATAAGTCACAATCTTCCTGTGCTAAATTTCTTTATATGTAATATATGGATAGTGAAAATTTTTACATCTTACGGTTGTGAAGACTATAATTTCAGTACTTAAAAAGCACTTTGACTTGAGGTGACTGGGTGGCTCAGTCAGTTAAGCATCTGACTTCAGCTCAGGTCAAGATCTCCTGTGAGTACTAGCCCTGCATTGGGCTCTGTGCTGACAGCTTAGAGCCTGGAGCCTGCTTCAGATTCTGTGTCGCCCTCTCTCTCTCTGACCCTCCTCTGCTCAAGCTCTGTCTGTCTCCCTTAAAAATAAAAGGTAAAATTTTTTAAAAAGCACTTTGACTAGCACATAAAAACTTCTCAATCAATGTTGAATATTGTTATTTTTAGGTAGGAAGTATGATTTGTTACTAAGGCTATTGCAAAATGGGTGAAGGAGAGTGGGAGATACAGGTTTCCAGTTATGGACTGAATACACTTTGTGAATGAAAAGCACAACATAGGAGTGCCTGGGTGATTGAGTTGGTTAAGCGTCTGACTCTTGGTTTCACTCAGGTCATGATCTCATGGTACCGGTTCATGAGATCGAGCCCTGTTCAGACTCCATGCTGTCAGCGCGAAGCCTGCTTGTGATTCTCTATCTCCCTATCTCTCTGCCCCTCCCCCATATTTTTAAAACACAGCATAAAAATATAATCAATGATACTGTAATAGTGTTGTATGGTGACAGATGGTAGCTACATTTGTGGTAAGCATAGTATGTTTAAACTTGACAAGTTACTATCTTGTACACCTGAAACTAATATAACATTGTATGTCAACCACACTCAAATAAAATTTTTTTCTTAGAAAAAGAATTTATGCAAAAAAGAAAGATAAGCTGCTGCATAAGTCAGTCCAATATTATATAAATATCAATATAGAATTCAGTTTGATATAGCTTTGGTTTTTCATTAACTTACAGAATGGCTATGGTGTACTTCACTCTGTTTCCTCATTGAGGTAGGACAGCCTAACACTAAAATCTTTTCGGTCTATATCCAATTCCATGATTGCTATGACATTAAGTGAGCTCTTAAAGGAAAGGTCAGGCTTATTTTTACTTAACTTTGTACATTACTTTTTTATTACATTTATTGAAAACTTAAAATTATTCCTTTGCTAAAATTTCCATATATACCGAGATAGAGTTAACCTTGTTGTCTAAAGTAGAAATCAACCAAGAACATAGTCTCAGCTTATGAGTTCTCATGCAGAAAGACATTAAGCTGCTACAAGAAAGCTGTACTTTGAAAAAAGCCTTGTGAAGTCAGCAACAGAAAATAGAGCTTGGCTGAAATGAATGGCCAGGTGCTTCATTGTTTTTTGTTGTTGTTGTTGTTGTTTCCTTCCCTCATTGTAAAAGCTGGGGCTAGTTGGTTGACAGTTCCCTCTTGACAGGAGATGACTCCAAAGAAAAAGACATCTAGAAATCGCTTTCCTATAAAGATAAAGTAAAAGCTAATTTACCATTGTCCTACTGAATGCCATGCCTCACTTCAATAGATCAAGGCAGAGTTAAGTGATCAGAGGAATCAAATGCTAAAGACATGTCAGAGAGACAGTAAGCAATTGCCCTATTGACTGCTGATTCCAATAAAATTATTTCAGACCACTGATAGGTTTTTTTTCTTCTTTCCTAAATTGTGAGATGAGTTAAAGTCCAAGCCAGATTTTAGATCGTCAGTGCAATGTAAAGAAGACTTGTTGTTTACAAGAGAAGTGATGAAATAGGTCATAAACTAAACAATTGAAACAAAACAAACTTACTTCTTCTGGAAACAAAAAAGTGAGCATTTTTAGAATTGCTCAAAATATTAGAAACATACGAGTTTGACATGAGATGGAATAGGAATTACATCAGGATAATTTAAGGCACCACCAAAGTGGGATGCTTGGAAAATGCATCAATAGAAATACATAATAAACATTGACTATGAGACTAGAAGATTTGGGAACCCTAGGAAAGAAATATAATTTAATATTAGCCCAATTTCATAAAAATATTGAACAAAGATCCTTGAACGTAGATGGAATAAGGAATATTAATAAGTCATTCTGATAAATATATATGTATAAGATTACCAAAGCCAATAGAAAACTGAGGAAAACATTTAAAAGGAATTTTTAAAAGATTTTCTTTTACAAAAATAAGTAAATAGCATTTATTGGCCAAATTTATTTAACAAGCGCATTTCATTTTAAAAGTCATCTCACTGAGGACAAAGAAAAATTATACAAAAGATCTTATATATAAATTATATTTCTGAGAAATCTTGTAATACATCTTCATTCTGGGAAATCAAATTTTCTTTTAGATTCCATAGCAACTGAATTTAATATTTTTATGATAATCTCTATTATAAAATTAAAACATTTTGTTTTAAACCTCTTTTTCATTTTCCTTAAGGCAGAATATGTCCATTAATACTAATTCAGAGTAAATTTTACCTGACTTGTGTTTAAAGTTTATTTATTTATTTTGATAGAGAGAGAGAATGGGGGTGGAGGGGCAGAGAGAGAGGGAGACAGAATCCCAAGCAGGCCCCAGGCTGTCAGCGCAGAGCTTGATTTGGGGCTCAGACCCACGAACTGTGACATCATGAGCTGAACTAAAGTGAGACACTTAACCGACTGAGCCAATCAGGCGTCCCTTTTACCTAACTCTTAAATATTGGAATCCGAATTGTGTGATTATTCAACATGTGTCTTTTCTGTATATTTTCAGATCAGTGTTTAATCACAGGTCAAGAACCTCTTTTTTTTATTTTATTTTTTTTATTTTTTGAGTGTTTTCTCCCTTTTACCTAAAACACATTCTGGATTTAGGTGTATTTAAATAATATACAAAACTAAGTTAGAAAAAGTAATTTTCTTTTTAGAACAAAAAGCATGTAGTGATTATTGGAGTCTATAGTTTAAATTTATAAAAGTAATTTCCAGGGTATCTTTTCATTTTTCTGAGTAGCACAGTTTCAATGCATGCATGGCAACTATTCACTACACTCTCTCAGATGTCCAAAAGTTGTGCTGCATTCTACAGACGATATCTGATTCTTACAACAGCACTTCTAGGCAGGCATTGTTGCCCGTGTTTCACAGATAATGACAGGAATCAAAATCTCAAAGAGAACAAATTACTTGCCCAAAACCACATAATTATTGAGTGGTAACGCCAGAGAAATAACATACTTTTGAGCTTAATGTGAAAAAAGTTTAAGATACCAGATGTACGTTGCTATGTATGAAATTTGAGTCACATCAGCCTACTTGTTATTTCTTGGAATAGTCATTCTTACTCTCTGCTGTGAATTTATACATTTCTTCCTTCTGGACCTATTCCGTTATACGAGAAAGTCTTACATACCAGAAGCCCCCTCTTCTTCATCTGACAGCTTCTCACCATTTAAAACTCTGACTTAGAGATACCCTTAAAAAAAGACTTCATTTTGGAGAACGATGCAGTGAATTGTTACCAGAGCATATATTGAAATAATGTATCATTGTTAATTGAAGTCGATGGTTCATGAAGATTTCCTTAGTTTTTACCCAATGTTTATCTGTTCAGGATCCCATCCAGGATTCTGCACTGCACTTAGTTGTCATGTCTACTTAGGTGCCTCTTGGCTGTGACAGTTTCCTAGCCTTTGATGATATTGACACTTTTGAGAAATACTGATCACATGTTTTATAGGAAGTCTTTTATTTTTTAAATTTATTTTGAGAGACAGAGAGCAAGCAGGGAAGAGGCAGAGAAATAGGGAGACAGAATCCCAAGCAGGCTCCATGCTTTCAGTGCACAGCCTCATGTGAGGCTCAAACTCACAACCTGAGATCATGTCCTAAGCCAAAATCAAGAGCTGGACGCTTAACCAACTGAACAACCCAGGCACCCCTATAGGAAGTATTACTATAGGAATATGTCTGATGATGATCTTCTCATCATACTGGAGTTATAGGTTATTGGGAGGAAGACCACAAAGAGAAAGTGCCATTTTCACCACATTATTTCCAAAGTCCACACTAAACATAATTTATGACTGTTGATATTAATTTTGATCATCTGGCTCTGTAGTAAACTTATTCTTTTGGTTCCCTTTGCATCATGTACTGTCTTCAGTTAGATAGCTCTCCTCTTCATCTCCAAGAAACTTTATTATTGTTTAATGGGAAATAAGGTCTGATTTTCTTTTCTCATTATACGGAATTACTGTTAGACACAAGGAGGACTGATTATCTCTATACTCTAAGCATCTATCATACAGTGTGTTGTATAAGAGGCATCCATGTAAATATTTGTTGAATAAAGAGATGTTTTGTAATAAAAATTTTTTATTACAGCTCATAAGTTTTAATGAGCTGATATGGCATAATGGGCAGTATCTTGAAACAGATTTGGCATAGGGACTCTTGGGTGTCTCAGTCAGTTAAGTGTCTGACTCTTGATCTCAGTTCATGTCTTGATCTCAGGGTCTCATGCCTCTGTGTTAGGCTCCACACTCCTGGAGGCTACCAAAAAAAAAAAAAAAAGATCTTTTTCCCGTAAAATTGGGATAGAGCCTTAAATGTTACTTTAGTTTCCACATCTTTATAATTAAAGAATGTTGATAGAAAAGAGTCTGCTAATATTTTTAAACAATGGATGATTTATAAAATAAACCAAAAATGCAACAATAAACAAATACAAAACCCCACAAAAATTCAAAATATAAAACAGGAAAAATTGTACATCTGTTCTTGTCATAGTAGAAGTGCATTTTCATAAAGATTAAAAGATGTAGAAAAATTCTACAAAATTATTCATCAAAAGAAAATACCTTAACATTGATCCTATTCAGCATAATTTTCTCACAAAAAGTATTTTAATTATATCATAAAATACACCCTGAAATAATCATTTTACACGTAGAATAGAAAGTTTCTCTAATGTTGCTTTCTCTGGCAAGGAATTTCACATCTAAATGTTATGTATATTCCTAATACAAGTGTTCCTTGTTTTTTTGCATTTCAATTTTGATTCCAAAATTACACTTGGAAGAAATTTTTTCCCTTCTCAGAAATGAGGAGATACGACTTTGAGATAAGTGATCTTAAAGAGAGAAATGGTTTACCTTATACTCATGAATTGAGATAAAGTTCCTTAGAGGCTTTTCTGTTTCACTTGGCTTGAAACATGGCATTATGCATTTGTTAGAAAGCAGGCACATAGTGAAGATAATATTTGGCCTTATTCTTTTGTGGACTTAGAAATTAATCACCTGGTACATAGTAAAAACTCTTTTTAACATTAAATCCTTATTCATTCCCAAAATGAAAATTAAAAATGTCCATGTGTCATAAATATGAGGAAACTGGCTCTATTTTTTTTTTTGAGTTGTTCCTTTTTGTTTGTTTGCTTCCATTGGTCCACTGATACCTGTTTAATATTTGCAGGTCCTAATATTTCAAATTAAATCTTAGAGTTTGGATTGTACCCTTGCTGAAACCGAATGAATTAGAACTGTTATCCACATAAAACTGCTTCCTCAGAATTGTACTTCACTGCTTGTCAAGGCTGTGGAATTTATTGTTATTCAATAGCCTCATACCCTATAATAAATATAGCACAGAGTAATGGCAAAAAAACAATAGCCATTACTTATTACTAGAGTTATATGCCACATAAACAACCCATTATTAAATTAATACTTGCCTCCTATCTAAAATGTACATTTTTAATTAAAATATAAATAATACTAACATTTTCTGAAATTATTTTAGAATGCTTGGTAGATGATACTTTATTTTAAAATTCTTTCCATTATAGGTATGTAATGTGTTAGATCCTTCATATCTGTTGAAATTTCCACTATGAAATCGAGCCATTGCTTTCTAAATACAAAAGAGATTTTCACCCAAGGTTATCTTTAGATACCCTTTCTCTCCTCTCTTCCTCTTCTGAAGCAGGATGTAGAACCATATTGAATGTGCATGAGCATAGACTGTGAAATCTTATAGAACTTAGCCTGAATCCTACCTCCTTCATTATGAGCTTGGATAAAGACAAATTATTTAAACTCTCTGAGCCTCGATTTCTTCCTCCATTAAATGGGAAAAAATGAGCTCCCCATATAGATTTGCACTGAAGGTTAAATGCAAATATGCATGGAAAAAAAAAACAGGACTTGACACACTGGTAGCACTAGTAAGTAGGAAGCACATAAAATGAGAGTAAGAGGAAAATAAACAAGCAAAGAAAAACTCATATATTCACATTTTCTCCAGGCTCTACAGAGAACCCTTGTTCCTGTAACCATAAATATGTTGTTCCCCTTGGGCTTTACTGTTCTATCTTTGCTCAGTGTAAGTCTTATCCTTTAGAATCTTTAAAACATAAAGAGTGAATACATACTATGTATACTATGTATACATAAGAGAGAGAGTATTCCAGAGTAGTATTTTTTCTTAAGCAGAGCCCTTTTCCTTTGCCCACATAATCAAATATGTGAAACTGTGTGATCAAGATATGTCTCCATATTAAAAATGAAATTCAAAAGTAAACTCAATGAGAGGATGTAATAAACATAAAAAATTATGGAAGTAATACTCCATATTGCATACAAAATATCCACAACTACTTACTTATCTCATTTCTTGTTGCTTCAATGTGTTATTATCCAAATATTATCCAGATGTAATGAAGTAAAAAAATAAAAATAATAGTAGAAAGCCACTTAATTTCCAAATTGCATGTGTAAACATGTGAGTTGTAAGTGGTTTGGATCTCATGAATTTTAAAGCAACTTTTTAGTGGCCCTAGAGCTTAAAACTGAACCTACATGGATAACTAATTTGAGTCAAATGTGGTAAGGAAATACAAATGGGAGCCTTCCCTTTGTAAGGCAGGCCATAAGAGTTAAACCTCTTGTTTTTCTGTCCCAATGAAGTGAATTCTGCTAGGGAAGAAAAAGTTGTAGATACATGATACAGATATCTGAGAATTGTGTGTGTCTAATTACCTTACATCAAATATCCTGATTAGGTGAAATTAGAAAAAAATGTCAAAGACAGAAATTGAGATCATTGAATGTAGTCAGTTTCAGACAACACTGAGAACTCAGGCAGCAACATGCTTGTTTACAGAACTTTCACTTCTTTATGCCCCCCCAAACACCTACCATAGTAACTTGATCTCTAATATAAACACAACGAAGGCAAATAAAAGTTCATTGAGAAGTTACTGAAGTTAAAAAAAAAAGTAAGATAAGAAGGTTGTTTTCCTTTTGTGTTTTCTTTCCTCCACTCATTTGAAGTTTTCATATATGGAAATCAATTTTTTTCCCTGCTATGTGAAAGAAAAAGATGACTGTGCATTTAATTAGGATTAATGTTATCTTTTACCCCCTGGTCTTAATATTTTGGTACATGTAAATTGTTTTGTTTTGTTTTCCTCTTAGTTTCTGAAAAATACACAAGGCAGTTGAAAGCAAAAATTACAACATTGTCCTTTCAGGTTTATCACAAATGTAGATGTAATATATCTTCAAGTGTAGCATTAAGTATTGGGAAGTAGGGAGAGTTGATGAACCTATTGAGTTGCAAGATTTCATATGAACTGGTACAATATTAACTCTAAGTAAACTGTGAAAACTTAAGTATATGCTGTATCTGTAGAGTATCTGTCTCTCTCTCTCTCTCTCTCTCTCTCTCTCTCTGACTCACACACAAACAAATTAGGTATAGTTAAAAAATAAATGGAAGTTTTAAAAAATTCATAAAATCCAGAAGGAGTTAAGTGTTGAAGAACACAGGAAGAACATTCTGAGGAGACAAACAAAACCCAAATAATATGATGGTAGACCTTAATGCAATTATATCCATAATAATCTTAAATTTCAATATATTAAACACTACCATTAAAATTATTAGAAAGCTAAAAAATGAAGGACCCAGCTATGTGCTACCTACAAGTAATGCATTTTATTTATATTTATTTGTTTTTAAGTTTTTATTTTTATGTAATCTCTCTACCCGCTGTGGGGCTCAAACTCACATCCTCAATATCAAGAGTTGCAGTCTCCACTGACTGACTAGCCAGGTACCCCACAATTGATGCATTTTAAATATAAAGTTAAAGAGAGGTTGAAATTAAATTTATGGAAAAGGTATATCAAAATTATTATCATCATTGTCATCACAAGAAGGCTAGCTACCGTGGCTGAATAAGTATCAGATAAATATACTTCAGTGGAAGAGTCTTACTACACATAAAAGGGAGAATTTCTTAATGATAAAGTCAGTTAAGCAGGAGAACATAGTTAGAAATATTTTGTGCCCAGTAACAGAGCTTCAAAACACATGGAACAAAATTGGCAACATTAAAGGTAGAGATAGACAATATCCAATCATAGATGAAGATTTTAATACCCTTTTCTCATCAATTGATAGAAAATTAGAGAAAAAAAAAACACCTAGTAGTTGTATAATTCACATTTGCAGCGATAAGGCATGTACAGGTCCTTAAAAAATATCTTAATGTATTTCAAAGGTTAAATCATTCAGAATATATTCTCTGACCACAATTGAGAGAAATTGAAAGCAATAACAATATTTTGTTATGTGTGCCCCAGTATTTGATAATTAAATCATATGTTTCTAAATGATCTAATGACTAAAGAAGAATTCAAAAGAAGAATTATGAAATAAACTAAAAAAAATCATAATTTGGTTGTAAGTAAAAGGGTATAGAGGAACACTCAAAGTTTTAAATGCTTCCCTTAGAAATAAGAAAGTCTAAAATTAATAATCTAAATTCTCCCCTAAGACTCTAGACAAGGAATAGCAAAGTAAAATCAATATGAGTAGAAGGAACAAAGTTACAAATGTAAGAATGGAAATCAAGGAAATTAAAACAAGCAATAGAGAATATTAACAAAACCAACAGATGGTTCCTTGAAGAGATCAATAAAATTGATAAACTAATGAAGACAAAAATAGAACATAAATTTTCAGCATCAGGAGTGAAAAAGAGGTTATCATTAGAGATTTACAAATCTTTGCTGTTCAACATGATTTGTCCTAAGCATATGTAGCTATTTAAATTACAATTAACTAAAATGAAATAAAATTAAAAGTTCAATTTTTCTCTCCCTCTAACCTCATTTCAAGTTCTCACTAGTCACATATGGCCAATGGCTACCATTCTGGGCTGTGCAGAAATAGAACATTTCTATCATCACAGAAATTTTCTTTTGGATAACATTAACATTGCCCATTGGAAGAAAAAGACAATGCTACAAACAAGTTTATATCAACAAATTTGACAACTCAGGGGAAATGGGCAAATTCCTTGAAAAATACAATTTACCAAAACTGACACAAGATGGAAGAAAATCTGAAATGCAATATATTAGAGATGTGAAATTTGTTATCTCAAAACCTCTTACAAAGAAAACTCTAGGCCAAATTGCTCAATTTTATCAACATTTAAGGAAGACAATGCAATCTTATACAAACTCTTTCAGAAAATAGGAAAGGAAACACATCCTAACTCATTTTTATCCAAATAGCAAAACCTAGTAGAGACATTGAGAAAAAAAAATTACAGGAAAATCATCCTTATGAACTTAGATGTAAAAATCCTTCAATATGTATGAAGAATAATACATTAAATAACAGTTTGTCCTAGAATAACAAGGTTGGTTTAAAATGTGAAAAATCATGCAAAACAGTTCTGTCTATTAAGATGTTTAAAAAATGAACATTTCAAAGGTGCAGAGAAACAACTTGACCAAATTCAATCCATGATGATAAATATCTCAGAAAACCAGAAATGTAACTTTCTCTTCCTATCACTAACATCACAACAACTATTCCAAACCACGTAACTAATCCGTGTACATTCTACATGTTCTTCTAATCTTTTTGTCACTTTGACAGTGGATAAATCTTTCTAAAGTATTGCTTTATTGAAGTTATGTTTTTTAGTGGTGCCTCTTTTCCTCCAGGTCAGATTGTTATTCTTCACTAAAACCCAGTGCCTAATGTAGTTAATGATTTCATTCATTCATTTATTCATTCAAACAATTGAGTTTCCTAGCCTTGATTAATCCATCTGTGTGCTAGTTCTTGCTTTTCTATTGCACTGCTAAAGAAAATAAAAACTAAAATACACAAAATGTACAGTGTGAAATCATACAGAAAGCATTCATACAATTAGGACCATTTCTATTTTTTTTTATTTTCCAACCTCAAAGAAATTCTTCAGTCTTTTCTGACTCAGCTATATTTGTGTTCTCCACAAAGGTTATTTCTAACCTCATTCTTTGTAAATCCCTGACTTTGTCACCTCTTCCTTAATTGTCAGGATATGACCTTGTCTACTCTGTCCAAGAGAAAAGTAAAAGTCAAACAGGGAAAACTTCAATAATTTAGCATTATCTAAACCACTGAAAGTAACTGAAGCCATGCCTGTATTTTTTTCTCATTCTTTTTTTTTTCTTGAAATGTGTTTTTCTTAGGCTACGCTCTTTCCCCATTCTCATTTCCCCTAGACCTCTAATATGTCATGACACCCTCCAAATCCTTCAATGATTCTTTGTTACGCTTAAGATAATTTCTAACTTCTTTAACATAGTTTACAAGCTTATCTAGCTTTTTTCTCCCTAAAAATCTATTTTTGTCAACCCAAACTTCCCTTAGTTTCCTGATTACACTGTGTCCTTTCTCACTTTTTCAATTCCTCTTTCTCTTTATAGAGCACTCTTTCCCCTGACTCTACCTGATGAACTTTTGTGTACCATGTAGCTCTCAATTTAGATGTAATTTACTTGAAATCTTTCAAAACAACACTGATATATAAATTGTTTCCCCACTGAACCCTGTATTTCCCCTATCTTAACACATGCCATTTGGTATTATAATTACTTATTTACTTGTCTTTATCCCTTGAGTCTGAACATGCCATTAGTATAGATATCTTGTGGATGAAGTGGAATAAATGAATAGTGCATGGTTAAAGAAGACATACACTATGCTTGGCATCTGGATAATGAGATAAAAGGAAGAATCTCTGCTCTCAATGCCTTAATAGTCTAATGAAGAGACAGGTAATTTAAACCAATAATGATCATATATTAAATACTATACTATGGCATTTGGCCCCAGTTCCCTTTCAATTATATTTCCAATCACTTAGAAATAAACCCATTAGGTATTTGTACTAATCATACTTGAACATATTTTATGCCTTTTATTCCTATGTTTTGCTTATGCCTTTGAATCTTCCCAAAAATTATGAATACTTCAACAATCATAAAGGACATTCATGAGATTTTCCCAAGCTACTCTGGACCACAGTGTTGTCTCCTTCCTCCGAACTTCAGTAGCACTTCTAGTACCACTGTCCACTTGACAATTATGTAGTAAGGCTCAGTTAATTATTTATATATAATTATACCTCCTTTCAGATTTAGAACTCTTAGAAGACAGAGATATTATATAACGGTGTATATATATAAAACCCTTGAAGACCCATCAAGGAATAAAAAAATACCTTGCTCATTGAAGTTTTGTTATAATTGATTTTTAAAAAAAAGGGGGCGCCTGGGTGGCTCGGCTTGGGTCATGATCTCGCGGTCCGTGAGTTCGAGCCCCGCGTGGCGCTCTGTGCTGACAGCTCAGAGCCTGGAGCCTGTTTCAGATTCTGTGTCTCCCTCTCTCTGACCCTCCGCTGTTCATGCTCTGTCTCTCCCTGTCTCAAAAATAAATAAAACGTTAAAAAAAATTAAAAAAAAATATATGAGCTAGGCTATTATCACTCCTCTCTCTTTTCATTGTATTGAATCCTATGGATTATCTTTTCTCCAGATTTGCTTTGCAAAATATAGATCCAATTTCCTGAACCATTGAAGACTAGTGTTTTGTATATAATACTTACTAGCTTTACATATTCTAAGAATTATCCAGGTTATTGATATGTATTGTGGCATTTAATCCTCCCAATAATCCCATGAGACATGAACAATGATAGCTCTATTGTTGTTCCTCTTGGGGGAAAAATGGTTTAAATAGGTACTTTTAAAAGAGTATCCAATTAATAAGTAAAAGCCATAGGATAAGTCTCAACTTTGATTTCTAACTCCTTAACCACCACCATATTCTATAAGGTATATAGCTCTCCAGATCCTTGCAAATCAAGATGAACAAGTATCACTAGATAATTGCACAGACTCAAGGAAATTGTACAGGTTCTATGATATACCTTTTTAAAATCCTACAAATTTAAGAAGGTATATTTTTTCAGAAAGCAATTATTATTTACAAGAATTAGAACATACTTGGTACTTTGCTAATACTATCTTAATTTTTTTCCCTGAAAAACGTGTAAATTAATATTCCTATGATCACTTCATAGATGAGAAACCCCAGAATTAGCTCACATAGCTAGTGAATCACAAACTGTGGATGTGAACAAATCTGTTTCTCATCAAGGATTATGTTTTTGCATACTATACAACACTACTGTGTTAACCCCTTGTTTTTGTGCTTCATAGTTTAATATCTCTTGATCATCGTGTTAGAGTGAAAAATAGGGAGGTGCACAGAGTTCTGTTATCAAAATTTACTGGTTGGGTTCTGGATAACTGGCATAATAGTATTTTCACTTTCTACTGTTTATAAAAACTGCCTGAGATCTATAATTTTATCACATTTCAAAGACTTTTTCTAAATAAAAATGTTAACATATTTTAATTCTTTATTGAGTATATGTGGTTAAATGCATGGCATCCTGGCATACCTATCTTATCTAGAATTAGTGAATAGTCAGCTTACACTGGACTCATTTTATATTTTTATCCATTTCTACATTGTAAGTCTTATCCAGAATTCTCAGATTCTCTTCCTGCAAAGTCTATATTCTATCATGTAGACAGAGTTATAGGCCCAGGTGGGATACCTAAAATCATTACATTTTTGTCACATTCTTTCTCATGTAATAGGTAAAACTAATAAAAGGATGTACTAATGTAAGATAAAAGCCAGCTGCATTATTTCAACCCAGCAATTGAATTCTATCAATCAAGATACCCTTTGCTGTCAGAAAAGAAAGCTAGAAGGTTCTGTGTGGATGAAAATAAGGCTTAGGGTAAATTAAAATAAAAAACTTGATCTATAAGAGAAATATACTTCTAAAATTTGGGAATATAAATTAGGAAAAGAAAACACCATTTGATAAGGCCTGTCTAGACATTGGTATCTTGAATGTGAATATTGAATATAAAATTGAAATGAATAACATTATGATATGATCAGGTAAATTCATGAAAATATAAATCAGCAAGAGAGAACAAAAATGCTGTGGTACCTTCATTTTAAGGGCTGCATACAAATATGGGCTGGATCTTTATTTGGCAAACTGTCTAATCATCTGACTGCCTTGTAATGCCTACAATGAATATGACTGTTCCTTTTTTCTTTGGTGTTATTGTGAATTTTAGAAACCACCTCCATCATTTTGCATTCTTAATAACATTCACTTTTTTACTATTGCAAAATATAACATGCTTATTACAGAAATGTAGAAAATTCAGGAATGTGCAAAAAAAAATAGTACATTTCAGGTAGCAGTTATTCTTAGTGAATCATTTTCAATGTTTTCGAAAACTCTTGGGACTGTAAACAAGTTGATATCAAGTGCTGTCTATTCTAAAACTATAATGAAAAACTCTTTATAAGCTCATCATTTCTGGCAAGATTTGTTTTTAATTTTTTATGTGTATTAATTTTTGAGAGAGAGAGAGAGTTAGAGTGTGAGTGGGGGAGGGGCAGAGAGAGGGAGACAAAAATCTAAAACAGGAAAATTATCATTATGTTAGAGACCATGTTCTCTTTTTTTATTTAAAAAATTTTTCTTTAACATTTATTCATTTTTGAGAGACAGAGTGTGAGTGGGCTAGGGGCAGAGAGAGAGAGTGGGACACAGAATCTGAAGCAGGCTCCAGATTCTGAACTGTCAGCACAGAGTTCTACCTGGGTCTTCAACTCATGGACCTCGAGATCATGACCTGAGCTGAAGTCGGATGCTTAACCGACTGAGCTACCAAGGTGCCCCTTTTTAATTTTTTTTAAAGTTTATTTATTTTGAGAGAAAGAGACAGGGAGCAGGGAAGGGGCAGAGAGAGAGGAAGAGAGAGAATCCCAAGCATGACCCCCAGCACAGAGCCCAAGGCAGGGGTCGAACTCACAAACCGCAAGATCATGACCCCAGCTGAAACCAAGAGTCAGACACTTAACTGAGCCACTCAGGCACCCCTATTCTTAACTTAATATATTTTATGTGTATAATATACACATATGTCTATGTTTGCAGAGAGAAATATTAGTGACAAAAAGGCGTATTCAAAACCTCAAAGTATGAGAGAATACTAATTTTCATGTCATTTAGTCTGTGTCTTCCACATTTACATGAAACTAAGTAATTGGCCTAATTAAAGCAGGGAGGTTTGCTCTCATTTCATTAAGCCTGTCCTACTGGGGCTATGTGGCCACTTTGGGGAAAGGGAATGTGGTTAAGGGCCTATGCATGTATGGATATTGGAATCACAATTTGAAAAAGTGACATGAGCTATTGAAAGGTAACACTGATTGCCTTTTTTTTTTTTTTTTTTTTTGAAAATTGACCTCAGTCATGGTTTCCTTTCATCTAAAAGGATTTATACATGCTTACTTGAGTTTTTGCTGCTAAACTCTGGAGAAGTCCATATCCACTCTAATGGAAGAGACAGGGACCCACGGTTTGTGAACTTACATCCACAAAGGAAACATGAATTGCTAACGGAAACTATAGTTTTCAATTGGTATAGTGTATGGTTTACCTTGAAACATTACCTTTATCTTCACCATTTTTTTTTTGTAAGGAACCATATATGCTACTATCCATCCCCTCCAAAAATCAAAGCTACTCAAAGTGTAGTACATGAATTATCAGCATGGACCTCTCCAGAGGGCTTGTTAGAATGCCGAATCTCAGGCATCACTCCAGATGTTCTGAATCACAATCTACAGTACATTTTAACAAGTTCCCTTGATAATTTGCTCTATGTTACGTTTACCCGGCTAAACCAGGTTTCAATTTGTATTGCCTTCTTCAGGAAATCTTCAGTGATATCCCTAATTGTGTCCAAGCCCTTATCTAATCCTCTCATGGAACTAAGTCTCTCTCAGCTGTGGTTTTTATAGCACAATTTTATATTTATCAGTCTATCGTTTGTCTCTCCAGTAGACCATCAATCGAGGATGGTTGACACTTGTTTTTGATTATCCTAGTATTCTTGGTACAGTGTTATTACCCATAGTATTTAATTAATAACGAATTAAGCTTGCTTGGACAATAAGAAATTGTCCAAGATTTATAGTCTATTCCAATTAAAAAAATAGCTTTCAGGATTGTTATTGTTTTTATAAACATCACCTATTTTTTTGAATTGCTAATATAAGAAAGCATTGTGCTGGAAGTTGAACTTATACATAAATATAGTAAAATATCACCTTTGTGATTCATGAGTTTATAATCTGGTAAAGATGTCAGAATTTTCACATGAAAGGACAAATTGTAACTCCTAGCTTGTATATGTTAAGAGGCAAAGGTATGAACAATATATTCATTGAGAGAACTGATTTTTCTAGGCTCTAAACAAGAAATGAAATATTTTAGAAATATATTTTAATTTTTGTTTTATTTGAGTATAGTTGACACACAATGTTACATTATGTACACAACATAGTGATCCAGCAACTGTAAATATTACACTATTCTCACCACAAGTGTACCTGCCATTTGTCACCATACAGTGCTATTATAATATCTTTGACTGTATTTCCTATGCTGTGCCTTTTATTCCTATGACTTACTCATTTCATAAGTGGAAGCTTGTATCTCCTACTTCCCTTCACTCATTTTGCCTCCCTATTCCCCCTCCCCTCTCACAACCATCAATTTGTTCTCTGTATTTATAGATATGATACTTTTTAAAAATTTATTCATTTATTTTCTTTTTTAGCTTTCACATGAGTGAAATCATATGTCTTTTTCAGTTTGACTTATCTCATTTAGCAAAATATCCTCTAGATCCGTTCATATTGTCATAAATAGCAAGATCTCATCCTTTTTATAGTTGCATAATATTCCATTTTATTTACCTGTTCATCCATTGAAAGACATGAGTTGTTTACAAGGTTTTGGCTATTATAAATAATGTTGCTATGAATGTTTATATAAAAGTTTTTAGGTGTTCTACTTTGTCCTGGATGTATGTACAGGAGTAGAATTGCTGGAACATATCATAACTTGACATGTAATTTTTGAGAAACAGCCAAAATCATTTGCAAAATGGCTGGATCATTTATATTTCCACCAGGAGTGTAATGATGGTCTAATTTCCCTATATCCTCACTGTCCCCTGTTATTGTCTGTTGTTATGATTATAAGCATTCTTATAAGTATGAAGTCTTTTCATTGCGGTTTAATTTGTATTAGCCTAATGAATACAGATGAATATTTATGAGTTGTTGGCCATTTGTGTAACTTCTTTGGAGACACGTGCATTCATATCCTTTCCCTGTTTTTACATTAGGTTATTTGTGTATTCGTTAATGAATTATAGGATTTATTTATAACAATTATTAAAATTATGAATTATCTCAATATAAATCCCTTACAGGTCTTTCTTTATAGTTTAGTTATTTTGAGAGAGAGACGGTGCATGCATGTGTACACAAAAGAGAGTGGGGGGGGGGGCAGAGAGCGAGAGGGAGAGAGAATCCCAAGCAGGCTCCACACTGACAGAGGAGAGCAGAGCTGAGCCTGATGTGGGGCTCGATCCTATGAACTGTGATATTATCACCTGACCTGAGATCAAGAGTTGGATGCTTGATCTTACAGGCTTTTATTTGCAATTGTTTTTCCCTTTGTGTGGGTTATCTTTTTCACTTTCTCAATGCTGTTTTTTGAAGGATAAAATATTTTAGTTATGTTGAGCACAGTATATCTGGCTTTTCCTTTGTCACTTGTGCTTTTTAAATTTGTTTTAACATTTATTTATTTTTGAGTCAGAGACAGAGCATGAACGAGGGAGGGTCAGAGAGAGAGAGGGATACATAGAATCCAAAACAGGCTCCAGGCTCTGAGCGGTCAGCACAGAGCCCGACGCGGGGCTCGAACCCATGGATCGCGAGATCATGACCCGAGTGGAAGTCGGATGCCCAACCTACTGAGCCACCCAGGTACCCCTGTCACTTGTGCTTTTGATGATCCATCAAGCAAAGCTTTGCTTAACCCGAAGACTTGAAAATTTACTCCTATGTTTTCTTCTATGAGTTTTGTCATTTTAGGTCTTATATTTAAACCTGTGATCGTGTTTAAGTTAATTTTTGGATGTTGTATAAAGCAAGAATTCAACTTTTTCTTGTTGCATGTGAATTTCAGTTGGCTTAGAGCCATATACTGAAGGAAGAACAAAACAAAACAGAAGCAAAGGCAAAACATTATACCTTCCCCATTTAATTTTTTGGAACCTTATTAAATGTCTATTGAACATAGCTGTGAGAGTTTATTTCTGGTCTCTCAATTCTATTATGCTGAACTATATACTCCAGTCTTCTTGCCAGTATCACACTCTCTCGATTATTGTAGCTTTGTAGTAAGTTGTGAAGTGGGGAAGTATCGTTTGTCTTCCATTTTGAGTTTTTTTTCTGGCTATTCTGGTCCCTAGCTTTTCCATTTGAATTTTAGATCATCTTGTCAATTTATGCAAGAAAGACAGATTAGGGATTTCTTGGAATCTGTAGATCAATTTGGAAAGCATTGGCATCTTAACAGTATTGTCTTCTAATCCATGAACGTAGATTTCCTTTCCATTGATTAAATATTCTTTAATTTATGTAAATATTATTTAGGTCTTACAATTCTTTTTTTTTTTAATACATTCCTAAGCATTTTATTGTTTGGTGCTATTTTAAATGAAATTTTTCTTTTTTTCAATGAAATCCTTCTTAATTTCACTCTTTCACTTTCAGATTGTTCATTGCTAGTGGATAAAAATGCTATATATTTCTATATAAAATGTATACAAATACTATATATTTCTGTATAAAATGTCTAGGAATATATTTTTGCCATTCTCTGATGCATAGTCACATTAACTAGGTATTCTGTTAGCTAGCTCAAATGTATTATGGAACAGTTCTAGTAATTTTTTTTTTCATTTTGGCTATTTTTATTTTTAAATCAGGCGTTTCCCACTTGATTCATTGTAATAAATTATTTTTCTGTTTATATGTTTTTTTTTTAAATAAGCATTGTCAGAACTTGCTTTTTTGTCATTTTTTATTGTGGTAACATACACTTGACATCCAATTTACTATTTTAACCATTTTTTAGTGTCTAGTTCAGTGGCATTGAGTACATCAAAATTGTACAAACATCACCACCATCCATGTCACAAATTTTTCAACTCTCCAAACTTGAAATGGCATATAAATTATGAAGTAAGTCCTCATCCGCTCCCCCAGCCCCGGCAGTTACCATCATGCTTTGTCTCTATGAATTTGAGCACTCTAATTACCTCATTTAAGTGGAATCAAACCATATTTATCTTTTTGTGACTGGCTTATTTCACTGAGCATTATATGGTTAAGGTTTATCGATGTTGGAGCATGTGCCAGAATTTCCTTCCTTTTTAAGGCTGAATAATATTCTATTTTATGTACTTATCACATTTGGTTTATTTATTCATCATCATGTAATGGTGATGTACATTTAGGTTGCTTTTATCTTCTGGTTATTTTGAACAATACTACCATACACATGGGTGTACAAATAGATGTTCAAATACCTGCTTTCAATTATGTTGGGTAAATACCCAGGAATAGAATTGCAGATTGTATGGTAATTCTATATTTAACATTCTAAGAAACCACCATACTGTTTTCCCTAGTGACTGCACCATTTTACATTCCTAACAGCGATACACAAGAGTTCTAATTTCTCTAAATCCTTGCCAACACTTTTTATTTTCTATTATCTCACCTTTTTTTTTTTATAACAGACATTCTAATGGATATGAAGTTGTATCTCATTGTGGTTTTGTGCATTTCTCTGATGATTAGTGATTTTGAACATCTTTTCATGCGACTGTTGGGAATTTATTTATTTTCTTTGGAGAAATATCTATTTAAGTTCTTGGCCCATTTTTTAATTGGATTGTTTGGTTTTTTTTGTTGTTGAATTGTAGAAGTCTTTATAAATTATGCGTATTAATCCCTTATCATGTATATAATTTTAAAATATATTTATATGTATTTTCTCCATTCCACAGGTTGCCTTTCTACACTGATAGTCTCCTTTGATATACAAAAGTTCTTAATTTTGATGTAGCCCATTTATCTGCTTTTATTTTTGACACCTACTCTATCTGTATCCTTCCCTTACTTCTTCTTTAATTTTTTTTTCTTTTGTTCTGTGAGTATATTTACAATAGTTGCTTTGAAATCTTTGTTGTGGTGCCTGGGTGCCTCGTTGGTTAAGTGTCCAACTCTTATTTTCCACTTGGGACATGATCTCATGGTTTCATGAATTCGCACCCTCCTTTAGGCTCTGTGCTAACAGTGTGGAGCCTGCTTGGGATTCTCTTTCTCCCTCTCTCTCTGCTCCTCCCTCATTCTCCCTGTCTCTGTCTCTCTCAAAATAAATAAACAAACTTTAAAAAAAGAGGAATCTTTATCTGTTTACTTTCACATTTGGGCCCTCTGAAAGGCAATTTCTATTACCTGCTTTTTTTTTTTTTTTTCTTGTGCGTGAATTATAGGTCCCTGGTTTTTTGGCATGTCTTATAATATTGTGGTTGAATACTGGAAATTTTAGTTAATATATTTTAACAACTGTGGACACTACTGTAATCTGTCCCTAACTGTAGTGATTAATGGGTTTTGTTTGTTTTGTATAATTTTTTATTACCTTGACTATTTTGTGAAGTTTATTTCCCCCACAGTATGCAGTCTCTGATGTCACCTTTCACAGGGAATAGCTTTGGTCAAGTGTACAGTTATCCTGGGATGACACTGGCCTTCTAAGGGCACTCTTTGATTGTCTGTTTACCTTATCAGTTAAGCTATGTGCCTCTGTTGGTAGCACACTCAGCAGTTAGCATTCACCAATTATCAGCTTATTATTGTTTTATTTTTTAAAAGCCATTTTGGCACAAAATGCTCCACAGTTTTATTCAATAAAATTTTGTTGACCTTTCAGAAATAGACATTGAACTTTGTTCCAACTAGAAAGTTCTTCTTCTTAGCCATCTTTTCCCCCCAATTCTAGCTGACTTATGTTTTAGTTTGCTGTCCCTATGGAGCCAACATATTTATTTTAATTAATTGCTACCAAAATCTCCATTGTTTTTGACACCACGTTTAGGCTTGAACTTCCCCATATTCTGTTCCAAATAAAGACAGTTCCCTTGCGAAGAATAACAAAGCTCATTGTTCTTTATTTCTGGCTTTCTTCCTGGGCATTATCCCTGTATCACTAATCTGGAGCAGACGATGGGGGCAGTGCACCGCTTTCTTCAGAGTTATAGCTCTGTATTACTAGTGACTTTCTAGTGGGTGTGATTGCCTGTGGTTTTCTCGGTTTAGGACTTCTGCCCTGTGAGTGATAGGGATGAAAGCAATTATAGCCCAGTATACTTTATCTGTTCACCTTAAGAGTGTTTTATTCCTGTTTTTAATACTGTGCCTATTGTTCTCCAGGTAAGAATTAGTCTAGTTCTCTTCAGAGAATAGACCTTCAGTGTTCTGCTGCAAGTATTAGAAGAGAAGATATAGAAGATTTAGCTTTTCCTTTCAATCAATTCTCTTTACATCCACACCCCAGCTTATTCCTATTCCCACTCCTTTTTGGGCTATGAAGTGTTCAGGTTTTGAGCCTTTCCAGGATTTCGGTGTTATGTACACTTGTGTTTTGGCTCTCTTCTGAGGGCTTCTATGCTGCACAACTTGAGTTCAATATAAATCAAAGGTTATTTTAGTAATGCCCCCTTGGAGCTGTGCAGTACACAGTCTCTTTAGAATGCAGCAGCCTTGATCATCATCCCTCTCATCTCCTCAGTCTTTGCTTAGAAGATTTTATTTCCTTAGTACTAGAAAAGGGCTAAATCTGTGAACACTCATTTATTGCTTCTTTGCTTCTAAAGTTTTGTTGACATCATTTGTTTTAGTCTTCTTTCTTATTCTCTTTCTTCTTGTGGGCTTTTCCCTTTCTTATCACTTTAATTTCATTAAGGATTTTGCAAAGTGCAAAGGTGAATAGATGTGCTTAATTGAGGTGTTTAGCATAGAGAGAACTTTTTGACCTGATATGTGTCATGCATTGTGTTGCATTTTCCTTTGTTCCTTCTTATAGTGCTGAACTTGTGTTGAACATTCCCAAAGCTATTGGTACCTCCTATGGTCTTAGATTAGTATAAAGATTTAAGATAACAATGTTTGCCATTCAAAGATGACTTCTGTCTTTACTTTCCAAAAATATTTAGTCACAGGTGCTTTTTACCTACTAAGCGTGCAGAAATTGCTAGAAGTTATGAATTCCCTGTACAAAGGGTGTTTCCCTATTCCTGCTGCCTCACCTCTTCTAACTCATTTGCTACTAACACCTCCATCTTATTATATTTGTCTTATATAGGTGTGTAATACACTTATATAATTTATATGTATATTGTCCTTTCACTGTATATTGAGACTTTTTATACTCTTCTACCTCTAGAATAAAAAAAAACATTACCAGATATCTGCAATTGCTTCTTGGTAAATGTATTTTTCTCTGGCCTAGGTGGTAAATTTGCTTAATTTGTTTCCTCGAGGATAGTTTTCTGTGGTTATCATTAAATATATTGAATCAGGAAAGACATGATAGTAGTTAGCTTATTGTTAACAAATCTAGCATACCATCCTTACTATAAAATCAAATGCAAAACACTAAAACAAGATGTCTAAACCACAAAATAGTTTGACTTCCCCAATCTAATGCACCTGCCACTCTCAGGTTTCTCTCCCTTATCTCTATACTGGTCCAAATCTCACTATTTATATGATAGTCTACAAATTATAGAGCATTTTTACCTTTACTGTCCCTTTGAACATTCCTAAAATCTTATCAGACATTTACTAGCTTGGAAGCTAGCACTCAGAAAAGTTAAGAATCTAGGCAATAATTAAACATCTGGTAAACGATATCGCAAATAGATCTAGGCTTCCCACCTTTAAGATTAAAACACATTTCAAGATACTGTATGTCTTCAGTCTATTCTTCTACAGAAATAAAAGATGGAAGTGAAAATTCCTGGATTTTATTGATGGAGATGTTGTTGATGATTATAATGGCAATTAATATAACTGCCAACCTGTGATGGGTATTTACAATGTGTCAGACACTAAGTGCTTCTATTGAATCACTGTGTTTAAACTTCACACCATCCCTATGAAGTTAGTAATGTCATTATCCTCCTATAATTTGTTCTGAGAAGAAAACCCCACAGAAGCATATGTTGCTTTATCTTCTCGTATCCTCTTATTGATAAACTGAGGTAAACTTTTCCTTTTGTGTACAAACCCTGCAGATTGTAGGTTAATTATTTAGCAAATTTTGTCAATGGATATTGAAATCAAGTCTGTCTTTTCATAAAATAAAACAAATTAATCTCTTCTTATTTGATTGTGCCTTGATAACTAGAGTTTAGTTTTGTATGTAAAAAAAAAAAGTTTAAAAGTTTTGCATATTGAATTTCAGAACACTGAATGCCATTTACAATGAAGAGTTTCTTCAGAAATCGGTACCTACTATTGGTAAATTGTTAGAAATGGTTTTATTTGGAGATCCAAAATAAGCAGTTCTTTATCCAGTGTTAGCCAATGAGTTGGGATGGTTGCACCTCCTTTTTTATGTAAACCCTTGGTTTGCAGACATAACATAAAACAGAAAAATCTCTTAGCACTGGTGCAGTATGCTCTCAGGTTGTTGCTGTTGTTGTTGTTACTTTGGTTTAGCTTTTGTTTCTACATTTCAAAGCATATGAGGCAGCATATCTCAAAGTTGTATTCCTAGCGTAGATGGAGAAATATATTAGAAAACAGCATGAAAAGCAGAACAGTAAACAGTACTTTCCAGAAAGTAAATAAGAGAGTGAAAGAATGTTTGTGGGGAGAAGACATGCACTCTTAATCTTCCTGATATAGAAGTAATACAGATCATGTCCACACATGGTCCAGTGAGAACTAGTTATAAGGCCCTAACCATGTGAAAGGAGAGCAAAAGTTACTCTGGCAGGGTAACCACTTCGTAGAAACATCTCAGAGTATAGAAAGAGAGTAAAACCATGTTTTACACAGATAGCTATGTTTACCATACAAACTAGATGTGTTTCAGCAGGTAATTGTCTCGTTAAATTACTAATTATTTATTAATGGAATAATATACAACTGCCAAAAATGATGGCGGTTCTGCATGTTTTGAGTGTGCATGCATACTCACAAAAGTTATAAGAAAAAAAAAAGTATGCCATCTGTTATAAACCCCAGACTCAGTCCACAGAATACTTCATCAAACTACATGATTAGCCTACAGCTTCCACCTCATAATAGTGCATCAAATGATAAAGAATTTTGCTTCTTGTCAAAAGAGGAGTAAATCCTTATGCAATACTAATATGCAAAATGAAAACTATGAAATGACAGCTTTGTCATTTAAATAGGATGGGGACATGTGTGTATACACACACACACACACACACACACACACATGTATATATATAATTTCTTCTCAAAACTCAATAAGAAAACAACCTAATAAAAAAGTGGGCAAAGGATTAAACAGACATATCACCAAAAATATCATTGTTTGACACATAAACACATGAAAAGATGTTCAATATCATTAGCCATTAGGAAATGCAAATTAAAACCATAGGTTAACATTACATAACAATTAGAGTGACTAAAAAGTTAAAATTAAAGCTGATGATAAGAAGTATTGGTCAGAAGGCCAAGCAGTTAGATGATTCATATATTGGTAGTTGGAATGCAAATTGGTACAGCTACTTAGGAAAACAATTTGATAATTTCCTGTAAAGCAAAACACGATTTTACCGTATAAACCATCAATCTCAGATTTACTCAAATGAAATGATAACCTGTATTTAATTTGTGTGCGAATATTTATAGCAAATTTATTCAACACCAGAAGTAACTTAAATGTCTGTCATTTGTGAAATAGGTAGGTAAATTGAGATACATTCATACAATGGAATACTATTCAGCAATAAAAAGGAGAGAACTACTGATAAGGTAACATGGATGAGTCTGAAATACATTATGCTAACTAAAGGTGCTATAGGCTGGATTACTCCATTTACATAATATTCTGGAAAAGGCAGAACCATTGAGACAGAAAACAGACCAGTGATTGCTAAATCTGTCAGTGGGGAAATGAGTTGACTATAGAAGGGCAGAGGAAAATATTTGGGGATAACGATCCTGTTCTTTATCTTGATGGTGGTATTAGTCATACAACTATATGCATTTCTTAAAACTCACAGAACTGTACATAAAAAGAATGAACTTTACTGTATGTAAATTTATACCATAATAACAAAAATAGAGCCAAAAACAATAACTAAAAATTGTCTTAATGTTGTATCTTTATATATGAGAACACACTGAAAATTTGAAGCTAGCACTGTAGTTTAGTACTAAGCAAAGAATTCTGAAGAAATCACATTAGTAGTCATAAGCAGCAGCCTAATCTCAACAAGCCAGCTCACACTGCATTTTACTAGGCCAAGGAAACAGGGGTGAGAGAATGAATGATATGACACAAATTATCGCCATTCTAAATATGTCAAGCTTTCGTCCTGCTGACAAGAGGGACTGGCTGGCATGGTAAGTAGCTGCATCAGCTTTTTCAATCCCCAAGTATAAAAACAGAGTGAAATACTTTTTTAATGTGCTACATAAGAAAATGATATTTTTTCCTAATTACTGTGATTATAGTTGTTGCTTAAAAGGCATTTTTATAAGCCAAATTCAAAGAGTGATTTGATTACTAAAATTGAGAATTAAACACTATCCCATTTTATAAAATATTGTCTTAGCTTAAGTTTTGAGAAAGTGCCTATATTTTTTGGTATTTCCAAATAGTTGATAAAAGTTCTAATTTCCTCTCCGGGAGAAACATATAACCTAGAAGCCCATGAATAAAATAGTGCAGTTGTGTTCTCACTGTACTGCTAAGTCCAATACATCGATGTGAATCGTGATCAATGTGAATTGTTCAATTATAGGTCATAAAGGCAGCCAGCATAATGGTATTGACTGCAGCTTGGATAAGTCATAGCTACACATATAAGACAGTGGTTCTCTGGCTTAGAAATATTTATATAAACTAAACTAATGAGGGGAGATACCTCCTAACAGTAATAACTTGTAATGGTTGGAATCTGGTCATCAACTTCAAATCAACCTTCTTTACTGTCCTGTTTTTACTCTGTGGCAGGTTAGCAAAATGTATCTGTGTATGTTTCCTAAATCATAAACCTGTATACATTTGTGGAAATGTGTTTTAAATCCCAATGCTGTTAACAATCCCTAAGCTTAGGCAGACTACCATAGTATTAGGTAAAAATTTCTTAGCCGATTTATCAATTGGTCTGTGCTTATATAGCAAATGAAATGTGGGTGTACATTGCTTCAGAGAGTAATAGTCATATTTTATAGAAAATAGTTAGTACAGAAAAATCTTCATTTCCTATGGTTTGGTATTTCCCTGTTGGGGATTTTTCATTCAGGTAAAGATTTCAGGAGAATTTATCAAAACATAAGATCTCTGCCAAAAAGTGTCAAAAGATGCACCAAGTTATTTGGGAATAAAACTGGAACACCCAAAAGTAAGGAGAGAAAGAGAAAAGAAACGTTATCTCCCAATTGCTTGGAGATTATGTAAATTATTTCAAGAATACTGACAGTAGATATTTTCTTGTACTGAACAGATGATTAAACCAAAATGGTAACATGATTGTAAAAAGTAATAATAGATGCAAAGAATTATATGTGCCAGGAAATATTTTAAGAACTTTGCATGATATACCTCATTTAAGTCTCCCAACATCCCTATGAGGTAGTTTCTATCATTATCCCCATTTTATTTTATTTTTTTTAAATTTTATTTATTTATTTTTGAGGGAGAGGGAGAGGGAGAGGGAGAGGGAGAGGGAGAGGGAGAGGGAGAGGGAGAGGGAGGGAGGGAGAGAGAGAGAGAGAGAGAGAGAGAGAGAGAGAGAGAGAATGCCCACAAGCCGGGCAGGGGCAGAAATAGAGGGGGATACAGAAACTAAAGCAGGATCCAGGTTCTGAGCTGCCAGTGCAGAGCCAAACGCAGGGTCTGAACCCATGAACTGTCTGATGATGACCTGAACCAAAGTCAGATGCCTTACCAACTGAGCCACCCAGGTGCCCCATATTATCCCCATTTTAGACATAAGGAAAAGTAGGTATAGAGAGCTTAAATCATGTGCCCATCACCATAGAATTCTTTAAAAACCCGGGTACCTCAGGGGTTGAATGCAACAGACAGACACTTTTTCACTCACATCACCATCCAGTTGGGTCATCAGGGGATGTGGATGCTTGCTCTTTCAGGCTCCCTCCAGTTTAGACCAGTGCCATCCCAAGGTCCTTGGAATCTTCTGTTGACCTCTCTGCATCCAGAAGGCTGACAAGTAAAGAGAGAGTTCATCATCAGAATGCTTTAGAGCCCAGGTCAGGAAGTGGCACACACTAATTTTGCATATATTATATTATCCAGAGCCAGATTTATGGCTCCAACCTAATGCATGTCCACTCAGAAAAAAAAGTAATCTTTTCATTTTCTCAGGAAGAGAAAATAACATTGGTGAATATTAGCTATTTTTTTGCCATGCTTATAGCCTAAAATTAGCAAATCTGGGGTTGGAACCTAAGTACCCTGGCTCCAGTGCTTAAGACCTTAATGATGTCTTGTACCACTCAGGAAAATGAAACAAAGTGGTAAAAGAGATACAAGATTTAGTATGAAATGAATTTCTATCCTTCTAGGATCCTGTTACTATTTATTAGTAACACAAATCCAGAAATCTGTTTCTAAGTTAAAGGATGGCTTGAGAAGCTTAGTGCCTCAAAGTTACCCATTTCTTGTTAGCTGTTCACTTGCATTTGATAGAGAGGATATAGTCACATTTTGGTAATCTCCTATACAACTTGGAAAAGAGCATAAAAAAGATTCCTTAAATATCACAGAATGTAGTGGGTCTTTGTTGGGAGAGTCTTCATCAGTTGAATTAGATTTGATTCCTGAAATAATAGCTTCTCTTTTTCCATTAAAAAAGACATTTTTATGATAATGCTGAGAAATACAGATCAAAAACCATATTACATATCTGTATTCTGACTTGTTTATTTCATCCCTTTAGATAGTAGTGGTCTTCCTACTTCAGTCTAAGATCCAAACCAACGAGAATGTTACATGAACATATGACCGTGCTTCAGAATGTAAAGCACTCTGTGAAGACTGATAATTCCAGTACAAAATTTCTGTTCTACCCAAATAAGCTTTCTAACAAAATTAGTCTGATGTACTTTTAATTATCTTTGTAAGCATTATAGTGTTGCATGTAATTAAGCATAAATGGTAAGCAGCTCAAATAGATAATGTTACAGTAATTGGTATTGCTTTTCCAGAGTTAAGCCAAATTTTAAAATTTAGTTTTTCATGTTGTTAGTTCTTCATAATTCTTCATGATCTATTAGAATAATCCGTTTTTACCATTTTGCTTGATATCATACTTTCAATCTCTCCACACATACACAAATTCTAATAGAGGATAAATTTGATTAATCAAAAGCTGAATTTCCCTCTCATATCTTTGGCTGTTTTCAACCACTAGACACCCCCCCCCCCCCCCCCCCCCCCGCCCAACACAGAAAACCATGTGTGAGGTCCAGTGTTTCATATCCATTTCCTCCATTTTCTCTCATTTTCCTCAGTTTTCCACATCACTACCCCCAAATTGGTAACTATTTTCAGCGGGTATACTCCAGATATTTCAAGATTGGTGAGAGCAGAAATATGAAACCAATGGTCTGTGGATTTTGTAGTTATAATTGAAAGGGAAAACAAGGAATTGGGTAGTGAAATTAAGTGGAAAAAAAATAAAGCACTTAAAGTACTGAGTTAACATGCTTGCCTTAAGGTAGAGACTAAATAAATTAGTTCAAATCTATACCTTTATTCTGTTTATCTCATAATATAGTTAATTCTTTTCTGTAAGAAACCTTTCCTATTTCCTCTTTCTGTCCCAACCCCTGACTACACTTCCTCTATCCTCTCTCTTCCACTGAAACCTTTTTTAAAGGTCTTAATTGATCCTATTAAAAAAACCAATGCATTTTTTAGGCTTCTTCCAATAACATTTCTCAAAGGTTTTAACCTTTATTCCTCTGCTTACTTCCATGAAGTGTTCTTTCTCCTTAGATTTTGTGAAGCTCTTCAACTTCTCCATCTATATATTTGATATTTTTTCTCAATTTTCTTTGTTGAGAACTCTTCTTCTGCTTGCCTTTCACATAGAAAAGTTCTGTGAGTTGGGGCACCTGGGTGGTTCAGTCAGCTGAACCTCAGACTCTTGGATTTGGCTTAGGTCATGATGTCATGTTTCGTGGGATCGACTACAGGTCAGGCTCTGTGCTGACAACAGGAAGCCTGCTTGTGATTCTCTCTCTCTCCCTTTCTGCCCCTTCCCTGTGTATGAGCTCTCTCTCTCTCTCTCTCTCTCTCTCTCACACACACACTCTCTCTCTTTCTAAAAATAAATAAACTTAAAAAAAAGTTTTCTATGTTTATTTGTAGTATAAATATTCTTTATAGAGGATGATTCTATTCTGTTTTGGGCTTTAGTTACCTACTTTTCCTTTGTAATTTCCAAAGCTAAATCTCCAGTACAGACTTCCTTTCTTAGTTAGACTCAAATTCTCAACTTTCTCTTGGCCATTATCTTATCAACATTTGAAACTAAGTAGTCAAAAGGCAAATTTAGTATTTTCCCCCAAACTTCCAGCCTTTTTGTTATTCTTAATTCATTTTATTGTTACTGTTAACTTCCTGTCATTATGCTTTCACCAAGTATTTGGCCATCCATTCATCTAAATCTTCATAGTTCTAATTTCTGTCTTTGCTATGTTTAGTCTTATAGATAGCTTTTCTTCTTTCTAGGTCTTTCACTCATCTTTCTCCCTGATATTAGGTACCATCAAACACTTCTGTCCTCAATAACTCACTGTGACCCTCATTATTAAAACAGAAAAGTCTACTTAAGCTAAAAATTAATCCACTCTGATCTAGCCCAAAACAATAATTCCAGCCCCATTTCCTACCACATCAAACACTACCATTTAGCCACACACAGTTATTTATCATTGTACTTATTTCTTGTAGGCTTTCGTGTCTTTTAATTTATTTTATCATGTTGTCTGCTTTATCTGGAACGCACTTTCATAAATTTTGTCTACTGAACTCTTCTTATCTTTTAAATTTCAGCTTAAATTAAACTTTTTTCACAACTAGTTTCCATATTGTCTGTGCTCATTTCCAGTCTCTGGAGGATTCCTTCTGTTTCCAGCTCATGTCACTTGTATTTTTATTTAGCATATGTATTTTTCTGCTTTAAAGTATACTGTTGCTTACATTGTCATCCTTCCCACCTAACCCTACCCACTTCAACACTCATGTTGTAATTCCTTAATTTGTCAAAAGCAATTTTGTATGTGTGGAACCCTGGCAGAGTGCTTAGCATTGACTAGGTGCTCAATCAATGTTATCTAAAGTAGCATATATATTCAGGGCAATTTTGGACTGATTCCACCATAATCAAACAGGATTTGACAAGTCTATTACCTAATTTGAAGATGTAAATGAACTATCTTTAGGACCTAGTTTAATTTAATGGACTAGAAATGACACCTGAGAGTGTTAATCCTCATCCTAGAATTAAGCTATTTTATTGATTCATTCGTCCTATAAAAATTATAAAATGCTTTATCAATAGCACAGTACTAAGCCTAGAATGAAAAACAAAAATAAAAATATATGTATACCATGTTTCCAACCATCTCTATATTGTACATTGGGAATTAGAGGCAATACTGAAAACTTGGGCTCTGTATGCAGGGTGACATTACATGGTAGCTCTCCCATATATTTACTGCGCAATCTTCGGTTAATATCTACAAGTTTAACTGTTACAGGATTTCAAAGAGATTGCATATTTAAGGAACTTGGCATATGTTAGGTTTATAAATTGTAGTTATAGATACTAGTAAAGGAAACTATAATGTAAATAACTACCATATGCAAAGCAAAAATGCCATAATTTCCAAAGAACCATTTGTTCTATATTTTTGTTAATGTATTTTTACATATGCAATTACTGGTCTTTGTACAGCACATGAATATTAACATTTTATTAGCATATAATTAACAATGACCCAAAATCCAAGCCTAGAAATCAGATAGTTCATCTATATATTGGTTGAATATGTATCAAGGAAATAGAAATTGTTCCAGCTATTTCAAGGAGAATGAAATCTAATAAATTATTGATTGTGATCGAAGCAGTGAAAATTAGAAGTTGAAGAGAGCACAAGTAGCTTTCAAGTTATGGTACTGTGATTCTGTTGCAGGGAGAGGGGAAGCCATGGTACTTGATGAGTTCACTAGTAGCAATTGGATCAGTAAGAGACAAAGATCAAGGTTTCTGCCCTGGGCACTTCAGCCTAAGTGGTTCACTAGAATGGAAAGAAGCCTTCAAAGGGGGCTGTGAAATAGGAGTAACATCAAGACTGTGAAGCTATGGAAGCAACATGATGAATGTGTATCAGTTAGTAGTTAACTGCCAAATGCTGCTGAGATGTCAAGTAAGATGAGGACTGAAAATGGCCATTGTACTTCTCAACATCATGGTTATCAGAGACATTTATGTAACCAGTTTCTATGGAGTAGTGGAGGTGAGACCTCGATGGAGTGGGTTTAATATAGAAACAGGAGAAGAGAGAGGCAGTGAGTATGGATTATTTTTTTAATTATTGTTATAAAGAGGAACAGGGAAATTAGGCAAAGTTGACTAGTAGGGGAAGTGAGGTCAAGGTTTTTTGTTTTTAAGTTGAGGAAAAATAAGAGCATGTTTGATGCTGAGAACAAGCTAGTCAGGGATCTGAAAACTGTCTGTAAGTCCCTCTAGTAAATCGTTTAGGCTTTGTGGGTCTTACGTCTCTTAGGAAATAGTCACCTATTCCTTTGTAGTGTAAAAATAGCCATAGACAATATGTAAACAAATGGGCATGACTGTGTTCCAAAAATATTTTAATTGTCGGAAAGAGATGGGCTCTGGGGTGATCTAATATAAACTGTTAACAAATGATTATGAGAGGAAGCAGAGAATAGGTGAAGTTATATCCTCGAATAGGTGAGAGGGGATAGGATTTGTGCACAAGGATTGGAGGGAGTTGGGCTTTGATTAAGGGTAAATGTGGATTTGGGTAAATGTGGATAAATGTGAAGCATAAACTTGTAGAAAATCTCTTTGATTGCTTTAGTCATCTGTGAAAATTAGGAAGCAAGACCATAATATGTGACTGACCAGTAGGAAGAAAATTTGGGATTCTAAAAAGGGAAGATGCATGAAATAATTGCATGAAAGAGCTGAAAAATATTTGGGATAAGAAAATAGTTATATAGGTAGTAAATTGCAAAATTTCAATTTTGAATGTTCTAGCTGTTCTTTTCTACATTGGAGCATTCATATATTTTTACTGTAATTTATATATATATATATTTTTCTGAAGCACCAGCTAACCTTGCAGCAAATATCAACATATTTTGAATCATTTAACTTTAATCTTCAAAACACTTATTTTTCTCCCCAGGGGAAAAAAGAGATTGTTGCAATCTATTAATACTTCTATTTTCAGACAGCAAAATCAGTTACACATTCTATCCATATATTTTTCTAGTTTAGCAAATCTTATTCCTGTTAGAAATTATTTGTGCAATGAATATGCTTCTGTCACTTCATCTCTGTTTCATACATTTATCATATTGAATTCTAATTTACTCTGAGGTTTTACTAACTTTTGCTTCAATGATGTATTTGCTCTGAAAGAGTTCAGATATAATGAAATATATTATGTCCAGTATTTGTCTTATATTTTGCCACCAATGAAAGACAAATTATTGAAATGGAATATATTCACATTGATTGCTATGAAGGTTACACATGGATTGTAAATCAAAACAAGCCCTTAAAAGATAGAAAATCAATTAGTGTGTCAGATAAGAAATGCATAAATGTTGAAATCAACCACTGGGTTGACATTTTTCCTCTTGAAATAATTTAATTTATCAGAATTTGAAAAGATTTGTGACTTTGAACATCCATAATAAGCTAAAAAGTAAACGACCAAACAAATCTAAAATTTTGTTAACAATACTTCAGACAAATACAAGCCAACATATTTTAGAGGGAATAGGTATTGTTTGTTTTCTCAACCAACCACAGAAAGTTTTGAGGAGACCAATGAGAACTATATTATCGTGGTCATGCACAGAGTAAATATTAACAATATTTAAATTTAAAACAGTACACATGTGTGCACAGTTGTATTGACATAGTGTCTTTGATTTTCTTTCACAGAACTATTACCCAATTGCCAGGAGTTGAATTGTCAGTATAAATGTGCAGTGGTCAGAAATAGTACACGATGTTACTGTGAGGATGGGTTTGAAGTGAAAGAAGATGGGAGAAGCTGTAGAGGTAAGTATGATACATGACTTTATTACTGTTTCTTTTCCCTTTTTCTTTTTTCTTTTTTTTTTTTTTTTACAAAGGCTTAGTTAATAGAAATTTAATAAAGTATCTTAGAGCACTTACCATATACTTCACACACTGTTTATGTTATTTTTGTTTCCTTCGATTTAAAATATGATACTGCCCCATAAACCATATACATAAACATAACAAATATGCATTTTTTGCCAATCAATTTTCAATTCATATTGCAATAATGTCAAACATGGGAAATGTCAACAATAGGAAGTGGTTTGGGGTTAACTGTGCAAACACTGGATTCATTGTTTTCTTTTAATTTTTTTTAATCTTTATTTTTGAAAGCGAGACAGAGTGCAAGTGGAGGAGGAACAGAGAGATAGACACAGAATGTGAAGCAGGCTTCAGGCTCCGAGCTGTCAGCATAGAGCCCAATGTGGGACTTGAACTCACAAACTGTGAGATGACCTGAGCTGAAGTCGGATGCTTAACTGACTGAGCCACAAATGGTTTTAACTTCCTAAATGTTTTCTGCTAGTTATATAGCTGCAGGGAAGTAGACATTTGTTACTAACTGAGGTAGGTTAATGATGTCATGTAACATTCTTTACAATTTTTACTTTTTTTGGATTAGTGATTCTGGCAGTTGGCATTTTACCAATAGCAATAATGATGAACATAAAAATATTTATGTGTGTTTTTAATGTCTTAATCCTTGCTTTTGTGAATGCTCTATAGCACATGTTTACTCTCTGAAATGACTCCACTCTGCCATACCAAACAATTCTAGGTTACTTCTCGATTCTATTCATTTCCATTATTTATAGGTTAATATATACATATAAATCTGATATATTCACAATATAAGTAACACATTATTTTATATAGTATTTAGAATCTATATATAGAAAATATAAAATGTAGAATCTATATATATGATCAAACAATATCTGCATTGCCAGAGCCACTAATAAACAAACTATTTTGTAAAGAAAGTGGTGCTTTGCCGATTACATTAAACCTTTGCTTTAAAATTATCACTTGCCCCTAGTAACAGAATCTTAAAGTTGAAAGAGTTCTCAGAGAGAATATTGTTCAAATTTCTAATGACAGAAGTGAGAAAAGTGAGACCCTGAGAAATTAAGTGACTTATTTAAGTCTTACACATCTTCTTAGTAATAGACTTGGGACTAAAACTTTGGTCTACAGAGCTTACTTATTCTTGCCTTGAAAAGGCTCATTGCTTTTTAATGTACATCTGGGCTTGAATTTTTCATTTGTTGTTTGTTTATTTTCTGTATAATACAAATATTACAGAAACATTTATTATTAAATATTTGTCACACACAGAGGCTATTTAATCTGACTATAGGTGGACCAAATAGTCCATGTTTATTTGACTCACCATTTTTAAACCAAAATTAAAAAATCAGAAGATTACACACAAAATCTCAGACTTTATGAAAAAAAAACAGAAGATCTGGCAACATTAGACACTGTATAATCATTAATGTCAGCCATATATGAATAGTACTTTTGCTTGAATGCATACATGCATGCAATTTCCAGTTCAAAACAGCTCTTTCCATTCACACAGGGTAGGCTAATATACCTATACAGCATCCTTACTCTTTTGCTACATCTGAGTCCTGTAGTAGTCAGGATTTTCAGCTGCTTTTGCATGGATCTGTTTCTCCCCAATCTCCTAATTAAATCCATAAAAAAAAAAAAACATAATCAATATCTTCTTTTGAATGTTAGTGAGGACTTAGGCATCAATCAGTATGGAAGGTCACCAATGAAAGAGGAACTCTTTTTACTTTCTCTGCACTCCTGGATGGCCATATCTGAGCATCATTTATGCCTTCCTGAAGCCTATTTCCAGGGTAATTTCTGTCCTTAAAGGGAGAAAGAAAGCAACATTATAAGTAATGACATGCCTATTCCTTTGCAGCCAATTTTGTGAAGTTACATGAATGTTATAGCAGTGCATTCTGGTTAAGAAGAACAACAACAAAAAAATGATTAATCATATTGCTATCCTGGATAGCACAATCATGTCAGAAAAACTAAAATAGAAACCAATAAAATTAAGGTTGAAAAATCTGAAAATTGATAAGAATCATTTCTGCCACTAGGGGCTGGATTTTACCAAATAGAATGTTTAATTTCTTTTATTATCAGTGGAAACTTAGCTTCAAATTCTATTTTTTTTTTATCCCCAAAGCAACTTACTTCAAACAAACTGTCCATGAATGCAAGCTGTTATATGAAGACAAAGAAATCTCAGAAAAGTGCAAATTAATGACATACAAATGCAGTTTCCCAATTTAAATGGCCCCTTAGTTACTCAGGAATATTTTTGCTTTTCCTTAGTAAACTCTTTTCTTAGTTCGGTGTTCAGAGGGTTGGCTGAGAGTTCCCACCCTTTAATTGTGTGTTTGAGGGGCGCCTGGGTGGCGCAGTCGGTTAAGCGTCCGACTTCAGCCAGGTCACGATGTCGCGGTCCGCGAGTTCGAGCCCCGCGTCAGGCTCTGGGCTGACGGCTCGGAGCCTGGAGCCTGTTTCCGATTCTGTGTCTCCCTCTCTCTCTGCCCCTCCCCCGTTCATGCTCTGTCTCTCTCTGTCCCAAAAATAAATAAACGTTGAAAAAAAAAATTTTAATTGTGTGTTTGATCTTTCTGGTGATGCCATCCTGGCATTATCTGGTGGTCCCACCCTGAGTCACCTCATTGGCCTAGACTAAGGTATATTCTGAAGGGACTCCTAAATAACAAAAGACACTGCTATTGCTCAGAAAATTATAAAGATTTTAGGAACTCTGTGCCAGACACTGAGGATAAGGAATAAATACATATTTTTATCATACCACTGATTTTAGTGTACCACCACTCATTTCCATCTATCCAGTCTTCACATGTAGTCTGTTGTGTTTCTTAAACATTTCAGTCCATTCCCTTTCCTCCATCCCCCCACCACTTTGTTTGAAGTATAATGGCATCAAAATACAATTTCTTGTGTGAAATTAGCACATAGCTAATTTTTCAGGATCTCTTCCCTACATTCACCAATCCAGTTTTATATATGTTTATTTAGTTTTAAAATATAAAGTTGATTAGATAGCTCTAATGATGCTTTCCCAATTCCTGTGTATAATGTACAACCCTTTAGCATACAAATAACTTCATTATCTGACCCCAAAACTACTTACTCAGTGCCATCTCTTACCACTTCTCCTTATGTGCCCTTATTCCACTTGACCCCTTATGCTCCTTTGAAATCCCCACTATGCTGTTTTAACTGGAGTGCCACTTTCCATCTTATCCTATCTTACTTAATCTGAGAAAGTCCACATCATCCTTTAAACTCAGTATGCAGCCTTCACTTAATATTCTACCTCTAATTCCAAGCCAGTTCACTTCCCTGTGTTTCTATCATAACCAGACTGTGCCTCTATTATAAGGAAATGCATAGAATCGAAATTATATTTCATTAGACTTATTTCACTTAGAGGTAGGAACCATGTTGCATCAAAAAAATTTTTTTTGTTTCTTCAGGGATTAGTACCATACATGTACACAGGACAGGCTGAATGTACATTTGCCAAAGTTATTAGCTGACACAATTTTTTTTAATTTTATTTTCCTGGTTGGTTAAGAATCATTAAGTACTTGCTGTTTATAGAGATTTGAACAAGATGCAGGAAGAAGGAGTATAGGGAGAGGAAGAATGTAAAGAATAGAAAGAGGACCCTAGATATGAAAATAAAATTTAAGATGATTTTTTTCTTTTAAACACTGTTTAATAGTTTCCTCTTTTTGATTTAGTGAGGGTGGTTTGCATAGTTTGGCTCAGAACTCTTAATCTGTTCATTTAAAACCATGTTACTAGACTAATTTCTTTGTTACAATAGTGAAAAAGTCTGTCATGAACACTAGATCTATTCAGCAAATATTCTTTGGAATGCATTTTTGTCTTTGAAAAGGATATAGGGACTTCTATCCCGCCCATGAGAAATGCAAATAAATTCTCTTTTAAAATAAAATATTAGGTATTAAGTTTGATCTTGCATCTCTGTAACTATTAAAGCAATATTGAATTTTGACTTTCAGTTAGTGTGGTTTTGAAAAGACTTTTGGACTTGGCTCTTCCTTTCTAAAATAATAATCTCCTTCCAAAATTTGAAAAAGAAAATTTCTTTCAGGAGAAACAAAATGCCCAACAATAAATCTGCTTACAAATGATGCCCATTTTCCTTGTAGATCAAGATGAATGTGCTATTTATGGTGCATGCAGCCAGACCTGCATAAATACATACGGATCCTATGCTTGCAGTTGTGTGGAGGGCTACATAATGCAGCCAGACAACAGATCTTGCAAAGCCAAAAACGGTAAGTTATGGTTTTTGTCCTTCTATAATTTATTTCCTTTTTTCAGTTCCTTTTTGTTAGAAATGTAGTAGAGTAATATGGACTTGAAAGAAATCGATTTTTTCCCCTTCATTTTAATTCCCTGATCCATACTTAAAAATCCAGAGTAGTTATTTCGGTTGTCACTGGTCATCGCAGAACTCCTTCCATTAAAAGGAAGTTTCTAATTTTTGACAAAACCTGTTGAAAAGAAATGAATTGATGTTAATCATCCATCTCTCTCCTAGACTAGGAAATAGATTCTCAACTGGTTTCTTTGAGCTCCTGCTTTCTCACCAAAATTCATACTCAGCATAATAAAGTGATCTGCTAAAATAGAAACCAAGTCACTTCATTCTCCAGCTTAAAATCTTCCATTACTTTCACTCATCTTAATATAATCCAAACTTCTCACAAGACATGTAAGAACCTAATGGTCTGGCAACATTTACCTTTCCAGTCTCACTTAGTGCTACTCTCTCCTTTCATCACACACCAGCTATAATGTTTTTGTTGTTGTTGTTGTTCTTCAACAGCATTGCTCTTGCCTTGAGGTCTTTCCACTTAATGTTTTATTTGCCTGCAGTGCTTTTCCCTATGATATGCACATTCTTACCATTCAAAGCTTAGCTAAAATGGCTACATTCAGAATGCCTTTGCTGCCCATTCTGCTTAACAGTATGTACCCTCTCCATCACTATCTTGTTTCCCATATTTATTTATTTATGTATTCTTCCTCAATCACTATGATTTTTCATTTTTATTTTTTTATACCACTATCATTTGAAATGAACCCCATTATGCATTTGCTTATCATGATTTCTTCAGAATAATGGAAGTGTTATGAGAGTATGGAACTTGTGAGTTTTGTTTTTTGTTATTTACTGAATTCTGATCTAGCCTGGAACACATAGGTACTCAGTGAATATTTGTGGGAAGAAGGAAGGAAGCAAAGGATAAAGCAAAGAAAAAAAAAAGAAGGAATGAACTTTTCTTTCTGGTTAAAATTACTAAGATGAATGTTCCACTCTTTTTTAAAAAATGTTTTTAATATTTATTTAGTTTTGAGAAAAAGAGCGACAGAGACAGAGGATGAGTGGGGAGGGACAGAGAGAGAGGGAGACATAGAATCCAAAGCAGGCTTCAGGCTCTGAGCTGTTGTCACAGATCCCCACATAGGGCTCGAACTCACAGACTGCAAGATCATGACCTGAGCTCAAGTCAGCCGCTCAACCAACTGAGCCACCCAGGAGCCCCATGAATGCTACACTCTTAAGTATTTGGAATTCTTGTTTCAAAACTGCCTTCCTATTACCTTGTCCCTGGTGGGGGAGGGGGGTGGGGAGAAGCCTATTGTTTCAGCACAGTATTCAGTCTATTGTAAACACTCAGTAAGTGTAGATGATTTACTAATGAAATAGCCTCGAGATATGTTAGTAACAATAGGATAATGCTAATATTTTGTGGGCTGAATTAAGAATAATACAAGGAAATATTGTACATGCTATTCCATTTAGCTTCTAAGTTTTCTCAAATCTGGTTTCATTTTATGGGTTTTCAAATTATGATGTTTTGATGAATTACTGAGTGCCCCTTTATCCCCTTTTATTAGCAATTATAAAATGAAGCATGGGATAGGATTCCATTCCCTTTTTTGAAGATAGATTGAGCAAAGCATTGGATTTGCTTCGCAAACAGCCACAGCTGTCTCCCTCTACAACATAACCTCATGCTATACTTTCAACCATTTCCCTGAGACAGTGTGTTAAATTATTTACAAGACATTTGTGTACCAAATTAGACAGAAACTCTTTTACTTCTTAGTTTACTTCTTTGAATTATTGACTTGGTTTATGAGACCACATTTATTTTGGGGGGGCAATCCTTGAGAAAAATTAAATCAGGTCGCATATTCTTTTTTCCCACCACTGAGAGTTCTGACTTAAAATATTGATGGGCTGAAGAAGTAGAAGGCTTGTTCTTTACGGTTTCTATTGATCCACACAATATTGCTGTGGCTTTACAGGGAGGGTGTAATGTAATAAACCCTATACAAAGAGGCACTTCCTTTCTTTGTGTGGAGAAGGTATCTGCCAATAACAATGTAACCAGAGAGGGATGGTACATGATAATATAATGCTGAATCAAGGAGATTTGATGAATCTAGAATTGATAATGGAACATATAAAAGCCTTCACCTTTTGGTGGTTGGCTTGATGACAATATTAGCCTACAGAGTTTGAAAGATACAGTTTTTATGAGAATGTTCCTGGGGTTTATAGTTTTAGAAAAATGAGTTGCTAGTAATATAGTAAATGATACAAGTCTATACCATATATTGACTAGTTCTAAAGGTCACATAGATGTTTGAACCAATGTATTTGTACAAATTCTAAAGGAAAACGATCACTTTTGCTTTGGTTTTCTCAAATTGATAACAAATGAACCAGAGGATACTTTTGGCTTCAGTTATATGTAAAATGTTAGTTAATGCATCAGCCTTACATTATTGTGGCGATGTTATACTGTAGTGTTGCCATGACTGATGAGTGCTAGGAAAATGTTTTGAATTAAACCACATTTGTTTTAAGGCTTTGCTATTCCTTATTTCCTTTACCTGGCTGCTTAGATTGGCCCCTCTTTTTTCTTCCTTTACAATCCTACCCTACTGGACTCTAAAACCTATTTTTTTCTACAAGCCAGAGTTCCAGACATCTCAGAATATGGGAGCATGAGAAACTATGGGAGGTTAGAATGGGCTGGTCCAGAACAGTGGATGTGTGTAAAAGATTTATAGACAAAAGAAAGAAAGAGAGAAAGGGAGAAAGAAATATCAAGCCCAAGGGATACATGGGAAATTAAAACTAGATCCAAGGGCAGGGTTCTGCAAAAGGCTTGCTAAATAATAGATGGGAAAACTAAAAAGTTCTTGAAAGAATAGCCTTTTCTGTGAAGTCAGAGAGAGGCAGATTCAGTTGGCTAGGAAGCTGCTTATAGCTTTCAGCACAGAATAACAACATGGTCATTCCTCAGCTATTCATCCCAAAATGTGTCTGTGGGGTCTTATTTTCAATATGACAATTAACTTAGATTAATTTACCTAATTACTATTAATTGATTATCCCACCTTTGTAATATACTGTCTTTGTAATATAGTGTCTGAATCCAAGTAAAATTCACAAGCCTTAAAAGCACCTTTAATAAATAACTAATAAGGGGTAGGAGATTTTAGACCTTTTGGTAGATGGGGGAAGAAATTAATGTTAGGCAAGAGTCCTTTTCATTCCTGTTAATTCATGCAACAGGGACAATTTCTTTTCTATGCGTGGTAAGATTGACCTGATTCCTGAAATGTAGAATCAATAATTTCAAGGTTGGAAGTAACTCAAAGGTAATCTAGTCCAAATATCCATTTGATATCAAAGTGAATAATTTCCAAATGGAAGAAAGTTTATAATGTACATTAAACAATAATTTTATATAATAGTTACAGTACTATGTAGTGGGAGACATACTGGAGTATGAATGTCATAATGGAATGTTCATAACTTTGGAATGGGACACACATTAAAAGCTAGTAATTTTTAAAAACAATTTGTAAGTTTATTTACTTTGAGAGAGAGAGAGAGAGAGAGAGAGAGATTGAGATTGAGAGAGAATATGAATCCCAAGCAGGCTCTGTGCTGTTAGCCCAAAGCCCAATGCAGGCCTTGAACTCACACACCATGAGATCATTGACCTGAGCCGAGATCAAGAGTCCCACGCTCAACTGACTGAGTCACTCAGGTGACCCAAAAGCTAGTAAATTTTTAGTATATGTGCTGCCGAAGCGAGCACAAAAAGCTAGTAAATTTTTAATTCAACGTAAGGACTTGTCATTTGAAAAAATGTTTTAGGGGCACCTGGGTGGCTCAGTTGGTTAAGCATTCGACTTTGGCTTGGGTCATGACCTCACAGTTCATGAGTTTGAGCTTCGTGTCCAGCTCTGTGCTAACAGCTCAGAGCCTGGAGCCTGCTTCAGATTGTCTCCCTTTCTCTCTGCCCCTCCCCTGCTTGTGCTCTGTCTTTCAAAAATAAATGTTAAAATGTTTTTTTAAAAATGTTTTAAACATAATCATTAAAATATCTATGCAGGGGCGCCTGGGTGGCTCAGTTGGTTAAGCGTCCAACTTTAGCTCAGGTCATGGTCTCACAGTTCGTGAGTTCGAGCCCCGCATCGGGCTCTGTGCTGACAGCCCAGAGCCTGAAGCCTGCTTTGGATTCTGTGTCTCCCTCTCTCTCTGCCCCTCCCCACTCCTGCTCTGTCAGTCTTAAAAATAAATAAAACATTAAAAAATATTTAAAAAAAAAATATCTATGCATATCCATTTAAGCTCACTGTATACTTTTTTTTTGAGATTAGAGTTCTAGAGTTGTCAAATCTGAAAATGAAAAGGTTTTTTTTTTAATTTACTTTCTTTTAAATGATTTAGACAAATTTTAATGTAGAATTAAGCATTAAATGTGGGCACCTAAGGCTTTATAAAAGTGGGCTCCTGCAGAACCTGTAAAAATGAAATAGCCAAGGGTGTTTAACTTATGAACTGTTGCCAGGTTTACTCCTGATAAAGTCAGGCTCATTGGACTGTACTTTTCAGTCTCCTGACCATTTGCTGAAGACAGGCACTTAACCCAGTTTACAGTTCTACAGTACCAGTAGGACCCTACTGATTGCGCTAAAGCAGTCCCAGAATAAAGAGCACTGAATAATTGTATCATCAGTGTAGAGACACTGTAATAAGTGGCACCATGAGAGAGAGAGTGTACCTCTTTGCCATGTAGTGAACTAGAGTAGTGAGTCAAGAGAGTCCATTAAATAACTTTAGGATTCCATTACAGTTTATACTATGCTATTCACTGATTGGGACGGTGGGGAGACCATTTAGGCAATGGAACTCTTAGGCGTAAGAAACACAAATCATAATTCCTATATAATCCACAGAATCACAACCTTAGACAATGCTAGGGAATGTTTTCATACCACTCACTGTTTTCTTTGCTGCAATTCTTAGAAAAAGAAATAAAACAAAGTATAATGTCCTATAACTCCTATGTCTACCTCCAATTCTGTTATTATCTAATGTATAGTTTAAATTTTTCCTTTAGAAGGTAGAGGGATCATTCAACATTTTATGCAGGTGCTGGTTCAGCTTGTGTGGAAATAGGCAAGTGGCAGTATAGCGAAGGAAGAGTACCTTGTTCATAGTGTCATAGCCTCATCAGCCACTTGAAATGCTTGGAATTCAGTTATTACAATGTAATTGCCTTGTTCTCTTTGTTTTTTTTTAAGCACTCTATATTAAAATGTGAGTATTCTTAGGGAGGGTGACATATTAAATCTTAGTAACTTTGATAATTTATGAGACTAAGTAGGTCAGATCTATTTCACTATGCCATCTGGATAAGAATGGCTTCCTTCAGAATGATATGTGATTATGTCTTGACATCTGAAGATTCACTATCCATAGGTTTTGCTATTTTTAGGTAGTCCAAAGGTCTAGTTCCTGTCCAAGTTGTCATTTTATTGTGGGGTAGGTAACTGAGAATGGCATTGGATGACATGATGGTATATGAGACTCTGAGCTAGGAGTGAGCCTAGTGGACCATAACCAGCATAGGTACCCAAATTTGCTGTTCTTTACTCAGTCACATATACATGGAAGAAATTATGTATACTATGGTAAATAGTAAGTGGCAGAGAAGTAAGTCAGTGCCTAATTCAGAGTATGTGCTTGGTAATTTTTTTTTTTTTTTTTGATGCTTTAAGCAATTTTGTGAACATCCAGGAAGCAGAATAGGGGACTGGGATTTTGAGGATTGGTAAAAGGAATGCCAAAAGGCTGGAAAAGATGAAAACAAAAAACAGTGGGGTATTTTCCCAGTTTTATCCTGTTAATCAGGGCTCATGCTACCTTTGCTGTAGTAGTGACATTGAACTGATTGGTGAAAATATGCATAATGTCCACAAATGTGCCCTCTAGCCCAAGCCCTTCTCAGACTGACATTAATCCTAGTGTGCTGACTATGCAGATATAGCTGTAGACCAAGCCACTCTGCCTGCAATCATGTGGTATTGCCTAAAGCTCTGTCCTAGAGAAATGCTAGAGTTTCACGGGCTGCCTTTGAAAACCTAGCCTGACCAATCAACATATTTCTCTATTTCCTGGACTATTCATACCCTACTTCTTTTCTGGCTCTTAGTTGGAAATCACATTCCATGACAGACCAGGGCAATGATTTCAGATAGAATTTCCATTACCCAAATTAAATATCACACATTTTTTTCCCCACCCAAACCCTATTAATGAGTATGCTGTGTTGAGTTATTAAACTGCGCATGAATATTCTATGTGTGTTTTTTCTATTTTGTTTTGATTTTTTTTTTCTAAGAGGACATCATTTTCACAGTGTTGCACCTTTCTTGACATCTTAGAGAACATAACCATGGTGTCTTATGTGTCATGACACCTTTGATTTATCCAGAGTGTAAGAAAATACCAGATGTAGGAAAAAAAGAAAAGCATGTTTTCACTTGCTTTACTACTTAACATCATAATTGCAAGTTAGCTAAGGACTTCTTTGTATGGTTATGAAGAATCACATGGCCACAATTATGGGCTCTACTCTAGATTTGAGAATTGATAAACTTTATTTTTACAAGTGACGTAACATCTAGGTGTAAATTTCTATCTATATTTCTATATTTAATTTTTTGTAGAATAGCTATTGAACTATTAATTAAATTCTCAATTTGGAACATGTGATAGATCATATCATGCACTACAATTATAGGTCAAATGCACTCCCTTTTTTGTCTTAAGTTGGACATATAATGAAAATTAAAAACAAATGAAGCACATTTTAATTCATAGAAATTATGAGTTATTCAATTTGAAAGTAAGGCAAGGATATACATATGTATATAACTTCTCTATTACTTTGGGAGAAGTAGAAGTATACAACTATTGAAATTCTCAGGGAAAAATAAAGCTGAGAAAAAGATAATATTTTGTCATTTCTAATAAGAAAAATTTTTTTTTCTTCCAGAGTGCCTTCAAGGCATCCCCTGTATCAATAGCAATCAACAAAGAAATAACCATAGTTAGAGAGTACCTCTCCTGCACTCCTCCCTCTAGAGAACATACTTGCCCTTGACTTTGATGACTGGTAGTCTGCATATTCTTCCAAGTCAAGCTGCTTAGAGTTATGTTAGTCCTGAGAAAAGAAAATGCATCGTATTGATTACAGTTTTAAATGTATGTGAGCGTTTCTTGGTAACACTAGGACTCACAGAGCCTCCATCTGTGTTTTCCATGACAGGTTACATGTGTAAAATTGTTAGATAAATTATATTTTAATAGTCTTTAGAAGTTTCAAACAACATACCATCAAATTGCCAAGAATATATCTGGTAAAGTACCTAGAAGTTTGGTATATAATCACTGTTGAGTACCTACCTAGAACTAATCTGTCTTTTTAATAACAAAGTAAAAAATTGCAATCTTAAGTATAGGTTGTATGTTTATGTCCTTTGGCAGCCTGGTCAGAAAACAGTGAAATAGATTAAATGACCTTTTCCTTTTCCACCCCTAGATAATGAATTTTCGTATGTCTCCTTATTCTAATGTGATGATTTTGTGTCATATTTACTTGAGAAAATAGAAGCAATCAGAAGAGAACTTTCTCGCCCTGAAGTTTATTAAATGTACCAATCTATCTGTATCTAGAACTAATCACTTCACCATCCTCTTGTTTGAGTGAAAGAACACACTGTGCTAGTACCTAAGGCCTCTCTCTGCAATTGTGGACCAATCCCAAATTCTCTCTCCTACTCAAGAATTAGTCTCATATAATTGTTTTCTATTTTCACTTCTGCTGGATCATCCCACCAGCATATAAGCTTGTTGTAAAGATAATAGTAAACAGCTTTCTTTGAACCTACATTCCTCTTCAGCTACCACTCCATTTTTCTTCTCTCTTTATAGAAAAACTCACAGAATGTGTTTTTTTTTCCTTTATTTACTTTCTCCCCTTCTGTCTTGAGCCCACTTAAATCAGTCTTATATTTAAAAAAAGTTTTTTTGAATATTTGTTTATTTCTAGAGAGAGAGAGTGAGATAGCACATTATCGGGGGAGGGCCAGAGAGAGGGAGACACAGAATCAGAAGCATGCTCCAGGCTCTGAACTTTCAGCACAGAGCCTGACACTGGGCTCGAACTACAGATTGTGAGAACATAACCTGAGCTGAAGTTGGATGCCCAATCAAAAGAGCCACCTAGGCGCCCCTATTAGTCTTATATTCTTATGAATCACTTAAACTTCTACTGTCAGGAGTACCAGTGACCTCCAGTTGCCTAATTACTTAGTTATAGGGCTTACCACACAACTAATCGTTGTCTCCTTTTTGAATACTTTTCCTTTTTAAAGCAATACATTTTAGAGTTTTCCTTTTACCTTACTGGGAATTTTTTTTTCTCTTTTTTTTTTTTTTTTTTTGCTACATTATCCTCATTATTTTGGCATGATCAGTGTTCAGTTCTTTGGACGTCTCTATTGATTTCCTAAGTGCTCTCATCTTGTATCATGACTTTAAAAACACATCTTTGATGGTTGTATAAAACATCTAGAGACTGAGATTTGTAAGTTTGCATCATCAGACCTGGCTTCTCTGTTCAACACCAAACTCACTTGGATATTAAAATCCAATTCAATATCTCCATTGGAAATATAATAGAAATATCAATTTGTTTGTGTCGCACAGTCTTGATTCTCTCCCTGACAGTGGTAAACATCAGCCCCTACTCATTCACCCAGTTGTCCAAGGCAAAACATTGGAATCATCCTTGACACCATTCTTTCTCTCAAACCCTTTGTTTCAAACTTTTAGATATATAATGAATTGAACTATTGTCTTTAAGGAGCATCTTGCATCCCAATTACTACTAATGCTTTACATTTCTTCACAGAATTTATCACTGTCAAACAATATGAAATATTATTTGTTTGCTTATTGTCTGCTTTCTTCACTAAAATGTAAGCTCTATGAAAACAGGAGTTTTATACTTTTGTTAACTGCTTTGTCCCTAGCATCTAGAGCAGTACCTGACATCAGCTGGCTGTGCTCAAAAGAACATTTGTTAAATGAATACATAAACATGCAAATACTGAGACAGTATATTCTTTTTAGGGAACAAATTAAATGTGGCTTTTTTACAGACCCATCTTTCAAACAGGAACTATTTGTGAATAGGAGTTATTGTTTCTTTATTCATTCTCTCTCTAGATGATCTTTCCATTGTTATAAGTGGAGTATTAAAGTGCCCTGCAGTTACCACATTCTCATCAATAAGATTGTTTATGTTTGTGTTTAATTGTTCTGTATATTTGGGTGCCACCAAATTCGGTGTATAGACATGTATAATTGTTATCTCTTCCTGATGGGTAGACCCTGAAATTATTATATAATGCTCTTCTTCATCTCTTGTTACAGCCTTTAATTTAAAGTCTTGTTTGTCTGATATAAGTATGGCTACTCCAGCTTTCTTTTGACTTCAAGTAGCATGATAGATACTTCTCTAGCCCCTCACTTTCAATCTGAAGGTGTCCTCAGGTCTAAAATGAGTCTCTTGCAGATGGGTCTTGTTTTTTTTTTTTTTTTTTATCCATTCTGATACCCTATGTCTTTTGGTTGGAGCATTTAGTCCATTTACATTCAGTGTTATTATTGAAAGATAGGGGTTTAGAGTCATTGTGATATCTGTAGGTTTCATGCTTGTAGTGATATCTCTGGTACTTTGTGGTCCTTGCAGCATTTCACTCACAGAGTCCCCCTTAGGATCTCTTGTAGGGCTGGTTTAGTGGTGATGAATTCCTCCACTTTTTGTTTGTTTAAGAAAACCTTTCTCTCTCACTCTATACTGAATGACAGGCTTGCTGTATAAAGGATTCTTGGCTGCATATTTTTCTTGTTCATCACATTGAAGATTTCCTGCCATTCCTTTCTGGCCTGCCAAGTTTCAGTAGATAGGTCTGCTACTATTCTTATATGTCTACCTTTGTATGCTAAGGCCTGTTTATCCCTAGCTGCTTTCAGAATTCTCTCTTTATCTTTGTATTTTGTCAGTTTCACTTTGATATGTCATGTACATGATCGATTCAAGTTACGTCTGAAGGGAGTTCTCTGTGCCTCTTGAATTTAAATGCCTGTTTCCTTCCCCAAATTGTGGAAGTTCTCAACTATGATTTGTTCGAGTATACCTTCAGCCCCTCTCTCTCTCTTCTTCTTCTGGAATTCCTGTGATATGGATATTGTTCCATTTGATTGAATCACTTTGTTCTCTAATTCTCCCCTTGTGATCCTGGATTTTTTTTCTCGCTCTTTTTCTCAGCTTTCTCTTTCTCCATATTTGTATTTTCTAATTCACCTATTCTCACCTCTGCCTCTTTAATCCATGCTGTGGCCGCATCCATTTTTTTCTTTTTTGGACCTCATTTATAGCATTTTGTAATTCATCAGACTATTTTCTAGTACCTTGATCTTTGTAGCAATAGATTCTCTACTGTCTTCTATGCTTTTTTCAAGCCCAGCTGTTAATTTTATGACTATTATTCTAATTTTTTTTCCAATTATGTTGCTTAAATCTCTTTTGATCAATTCTTTAGCTGTCACTTCTTCCATGAATTTCTTTTGAGGAGAATTCTTTGGTTTCATCATTTTGCCTAGTTTTCTGTCCCTTATGACTTTTAAAAGCTTGTTATGTGCTCTGCACCTGCGAGCAATGCTATAATAAAGGGGGGTTATACTCTGTCTGTGGCCTGGCCCTTCAGGAGGTGTTTTTTGGAGAGTGTTACTTGCTTTCTGTTGTTGTGACTTTGGTTATTTTATTTCCCTACTTGTAGTGATGTTTTGGACCCTCCACTAGGTGTGCTTTGATTTGCTCCTTGAAGTAGCCCTGGAAAGGAAAACAGACATACAGACAAACAAAACAAATACACAAACACAGAAACAAATAAAGCAAACAAAGAAAAACAAAAGACAAAAAACTAAAAACAATCCAAAAGCAAAAAAAAAAAAAAACAGAAACACCAGCTACGGGTAAAAAACAGGGTGGAGGCAGTGCTGATGGAAGAACATATAGAAAGAGAGAAATGACAGGGGTGGGGAAAAAGAAAAAAGAAACATTGACTAGGCAGAGAGACTAAAAGGCTTAATTCGGAGAGAGAGAAAGGAATGTAAAGAAGGTGTAGAACATGTATCAAGAGAATGGATTAAATATATCTATTTAAACAAACCAATAACCAGAGTAACAGCCTAGAGGAGCGAAGAGATAAGAAGGAGAAATTGGGGGGGAGAATAAATCTATACGTCAAGAATTGTCCTAGAATTAATCTAGGCAATGCAGCAGCACTGGTAAGGAGGAGGGGTTCTTCTGGTTCAACAGCATCTATCTCACTCCAGAAGATATGTAGTTACCCAGAGCTGAGAGGTGTGGTTTGGTGTAGGATGGTCCTGCCTCCACTGTGGGCCCTGCAGACCATCCCTGAGGCCCTGTTTTTGGTGGTGGTGGGGAGAAACATGGCAATGCCCCAGTCTCTTCTCCATGACCCGGTGTCCCAAATCACTCCTGTGGAGCCATCCTCACTGTGCTGCAGGCATAGATGAGGCTGTCTGTCTTGCTCCATTGACTCCTTTGCCCTGGTGCTTGGCTGGGAATTAAACTCCCGCTCTGTGCGCCCCGGTACTGGGGGAACACCTCCTGATATGAGGTTCCAGCTGGTTTTGTCCTGTGCTGCGGCCCTTCAGGGGAAGGGACCGGTTTTTCCTGCTGAGGACTGCACTGCTGATCTACCACTGAACCCTAAGGTGACTCCCCACCTCCCCAGGTGTGTGAACAGGGCAGCTGGCCCCAGTCTGAAGATGGAATCTGCAGTTAAAGTTGGGATCCCTCTCCATCCTGGTCCCAGGTTTTTTCTCTTGTCCAGATACAGTCCTATGCTTCCCTAGTCGCTCTTTCTCTTCCCTTTGTCTCTTGGCAGAGGGGAATCCCTCCCCTTCATGCCTATGCAGCTGGTTTTATCTACCCCAGTTCGCAATCATTCACCTATGCTCCCTCAAGTTGTTCCGTTTTCTCCCTGGTAGACTCAGTCTCTTTTCCTCCCAGACTCTTGGGGTTCAAAGTCCTTTAGCTTCAGCCCTTCTTTGTTTGGGAGACGCAGGAAGTCCCCCTACTTCTCCACCATGTTGGCCATCAGCTCAGTACAGTTTATAAAGCACTTTGATGTTTCCACATTTGGCTCATATTTTATTTTACTTTTTATAAAATACTATACAATAGTTTAATATATGGCATGATATTATAAATGTTATTCAGTTCAGTAAATAAATTTTTCCATTAAAAAGTAGTTGAGGAAACCAGAGAAAAAAATTTGGCTATATATGTTTTTGACAGGAAAAGAAAAATTTTCAACCATATATCTTTTTTCCTTCCACTTATATTAACTTCATTCATATTTTTAGTTTGGCTTATTTGAGTCTGACCTATAATTTATAATATTATTTGAATACTTCTTTTTCTTATTTTTTAAACTAGATACTTCATATTTATATTCATAAGTAAGATTTCACATTCAACAATTTCTATTTTATTGCCCACTGTTAGATGATATTTTTAATACTTTTTTTTAAATGTTTTTATTTTTTTTTATTTTTGAGACAGAGACAGAGCATGAGCAGGGGAGGGGCAGAGAGAGAGGGAGACACAGAATCTGAAGCAGGCTTCCATCTCTGAGCTGTGAGCACAGAGCCCTATGGGGCTCAAACCCATGAACCGTGAGATTATGACCTGAGCCAAAGTCGGACGTTTAGCCAGCTGAGCCACCCAGGTGCCCCAAGATGATTTTTTTGTAATTTAGTATCTTTACACAGATTGCTCTTCATTTTGTTTCATATAGTAGTTTACCTTCCTATGGAGGTTGTGTGATTTTTATTATAATTGTCAACATTGTTCTCATTTCTAACTGCATCCCATTTTTCTTATTTTTAGAGACTTTATGTAATTTGCATATGATGTATTAAAAGTAAAGTTTAAAAATTCCTGTTTCAATTATTTTACATTTGTATTGGTTAACAACCACTCTTTGGGCTGCATAGATGATAGTTTTCTGTTTGATTGCACATTTAGTCTTACTCTGACCCTTCATTTTATATACTTTACATGTGAGTCATTATTTAACCTTTCATTGAGTTGAACCTAGGAATCTTTTTGTTTTTGTTGTTTTTATCTTTGGCTCAACACATATTAAGGTGTACCTACTGAACTTTATTAGTGGAGATAATTGCTCACAATTACAGGAAAATTAGAACATAATATAAAAAATGATAAACATTTATATATGTGTATATCCATATATATACACATATTTGTTATAAGTATTTATGAGGTTTATATTTATTTGTAAGTACCTGAATTCATAATTCTAATCATCTGAAAGGAAAATAACTGATATATTATTCTTAGAATTGAATGGAAGAATAAGAAGTTTAAATGAAACCTTAAAAATAAGTTGTAAGTTTTATTCACTCTGAGAACATTCATTTAGCATCAACTGTCTGTCAAAACATATTATAAGTATATACATACACATTCAGTATACTCTTGGCTATGAGAGGATAAGGGTATGTTTGCAAGGGCATAGTTATAGTGGCCTGGCATTTAAATAGGCATTATTATGATATCTAGTCAAATGATCTTCTCCATGTTTTCAAGTTTCTCCTTCTAATTCAGTTTTCTAATCAGTCTTCAAAAGTTTTAGCACTGGTTAATATATATGATAGGAAAAAACTAACTTTTGGCCATAGAGAGCATAAATACACATCTTTATAACTGGGAGAGAAAATACCTATTTTTTATGCTGTTCGCATATGGGGAATGGTGGGGAAGATGAGGGTACTTTTCCTCCCCCAGCATGACTCAACTGACAGCCTGTTGGAAAGGTTTATTCAATCTAAGTCTTGGTTCTCTAAGTATAGTCATTGAGTGCTTTCTTGTTTCTATGTTTCTATGTTTCAGTCTCTTCTATGTGGAGAGTTAGTCTTGATTACTTCACATGAAGTGTTGATGTAGGTATTCCTATGACTAAAGTCATCTAAAATGTGCTTTGCAACTGTTCCTTTGGGAACTGTCCACTGACTCTAAGAATGGCATTTGATAAGATCACATTTATTCTGGCGAGACTTATCCTCATTACCCAAGATAATGATGTTCTTCCATTGGCATGTGGGAACTTGAGGTAATGATGCAACTGGAGATCAGACATAGTACAGGTTGAGGCAGATTACATATGCCAGTTTTCATGAAATAGAAAAAAAAAAAAGATTTATACACTTAGCCCCTGATTTTTTTATGGGTTTTGCGTTTCACTGGGTTCCTCCCACCCCCATAAGTACGCTCTATGTTTATTTGTATAAAGGGGGAAACCATAGTTAATAGCTGAGACATATGAATATTATCACACTAACAAGCGTCCTTCCTCTAGTACATCATTTGAATTTTTAAAGTCACCATTATCAAATCAAACCATGTCAAATTATGAAGAACCTGACTTTATTGGTTTTCTGTTTATGAGAAGTAATAAAATCAGTAGTTGCTATATTTTGCATTAAAACAATCACCTGATTTACTCAAAAAGCAACTACAAAAATCAAATAGATTTATCAGTTACATCAAGTAAGCATTACCTGTGTTGACCAGTAATTCATTTTCATCTCAGTTTCTAAGGGGAATCTTGGTGTTCTTTCATATTCTAGCCTTACTCCAAAGAATGTTTATTACATAAGTAAATTTACTGACTGGTAGCCAGTTAAGAAATTATCGTCTACATCTGGACTTCTCATAAAGCTTGGAAGCAAAGAAGCTTTCAGTCGTAGTTCACTTTTTAAAAAGAGGCAATGTCACCAAAGGTCATTTCAGTTGTCAAAAGATGACAGTAAGTACTAACAGACTGGCAGTGTGTCTTTGTTAACATGATAACACAGTCATCTAAGACCTCTTCATAACCTGAGAAATCTATGATCCAACAGGTTTCAGGAGCGCTCAGGTCAACTGGAAAACAACAGAGCTAGGAGTGTTGAAAAGGGACCAAGTCTGGACTTCTAAATTAGAGAATGGCAAGAGCAAGCATTGCATAGTTCAAAGGGGCTTTAAAAAGTTAAGAGAGAAGCCAACCAGCTAAGCAAGCTTCAGTGTGGTCCCTAGACAAGGTTATGTTAAGCATAGATAATTCACAATTTTCACAATACTTTATCGTGGAAATGATCTTAGCATTTTCAAGACTTCATTTTTATTGGCTTATAGTAGGTGGTTCAGGGAAAGTCTGTTTATTGGGAAGAAACTCTTAGGCTAATTAATTTTATAATCTCATTGAGACTTTTTATTATTGTTTATTTTTGTTTTTTAGAAGTTTTTATTAAGTCAAAAACTTTAGGGTCTTTCTAAAGGTGGACAAGAATTTTATACCTGGATTGAGTTAATTCCTCAGAGGATAAAAATTCAAATGCCGTTCTATCTGAGTAAAACACAAGGAACCTGATATCCCTACTCACATCAGAAATGATGGGGCGCCTGGGTGGCGCAGTCGGTTAAGCGTCCGACTTCAGCCGGGTCACGATCTCGCGGTCCGGGAGTTCGAGCCCCACGTAAGGCTCTGGGCTGATGGCTCAGAGCCTGGAGCCTGTTTCCGATTCTGTGTCTCCCTCTCTCTCTGCCCCTCCCCCATTCATGCTCTGTCTCTCTCTGTCCCAAAAATAAATAAACGTTGAAAAAAAATAAAAAAAAAGAAATGATTAAAACCATTAAATAATTGTTTAAAAGTTTAGGCTTATTATATTACCCGTAGCATACTCATCTGCTTTTTTTTTTCCTTTCTTTGCAATGCTGTTTCCTGAATGATCAAATGATGTTTATGAAATTTCCTGTTAGCCAGTTTTTCTCTGTATTCCATTCATCAGTTAGAAAACGAAATTATTTTGTCACATTTCACAGAATGCTTCTAAAAGAACTGTACTCTGCAAGAATTCCATGTTACCATTTTACATGTTCAGAAAATTTGTATTGAATAAACACTAGATTCTAAATGCTAGAGGTACAGTGACAGAAGGAGAAAATAATAAACCAGAAAAAAAAAAAAAAGATACATGCAATGTTTGGTGGTGATATGGGAAAAATAAAGCAGGGAAAGCTTATAGAGAGTTAGTATATAGAGTTTGTAGGGGCTTGCAATTTTCACAAAATAAAGTAGTAAGAGAAGTCATTGCTGAAAAGGTAGCTTTCAAATACTACCCTAACAGAGGTGAACAAGTCAGGCATTCTGATATATGGGGGGGGGGGGGGGCGCGGTGGTGGTGATTACGAAGAAGGAAGAGCCTCTGAGACAGAGGCTTACTTGGCTTGTTGGTTAAGGAACAGTAAGAAGGGCGGTGTGTCTGGAGGAATATGACAAGGGTGAGATTAATAAGGAGATAAAGGAAATGACGTCAAACAGGTAATGAGAATACAGTTAATGGAGGGGTTTAGAGGCTATTATAAAGGCTTTGACTTTTACTGTGAGTGAAATGGGGAGGGTGGGTGATGGGCGTTGGGGAGGGCACCTTTTGGGATGAACACTGGGTGTTGTATGGAAACCAATTTGACAATAAATTTCATATATTGAAAAAAAATGAAATGGGAACCCTTTGAGGAATTGGGCAGAAAACTGATTCACGTTAACATTTTAAAGGTATCACTCTGGCCATTGTGTTGAGAAAGACTAAAAGAGGAGGAAGGCATCAATAAAAGCAGAGAAACCAGTTAGAAGGCTCTAGTACCATTTGGGTTGAGAGATGATGGCAGCTTGGAGCAGGGTGGTAGTAACAGTTACTGAGATGTGGTGGGATTCCTGATATGTTTTGACATCAGAATCAAAGATATTTATTGACACTTTGGATGAAGGACGGGAAAAAAAGAGGAATTGAGGATTTCCAAATTCATCCTATTTCCTAATTAGCACAAAAGCTACTCTGATTATGATTGTATAGCTAAACTCTTTCAACACTAATTTTGTATGGCATATTACTGTTACCTTTACATCTTAACAAGCATTGAAATTTTGGTCAATTAGTGCATATTCATCAAAAACTCACCAATCTTCACAAAAGCAAGGATGCATTGTTCTAAAAATAGTATCGAGCAAGTTTCTTTTACTTCTACAATCTTATTTTCTTGACTATAAAAAAAGAAGCAGCTCAGTAATCATAAGCTAGTCATGATCTAGTGATTATTTGACTCCTGGAGTCAGTCAAGGAGCCACTAAGGCTGAAGTCACAGGTGCTGTTTGTATGGGCTTCTGAGTTTGCATGTTCTACTCCAGAAAATTCACTTCTGGCCTCATGCATCCACCTCAAAAAAGTACACCCTTGCTCACAAGGGAAGCTGTAAAACTGTAGGGTGAGGTCAGTCCACCTCAATCCTCATTGCTAAAACAACAACAACAACAACAACAACAAAATTAAAACAATAACAACAACAAAACAATCTCACAGAACTTCCTTTATTTACCAACAGTGAAAGTAAATAGTATTGTACTAACATTTACACAATACATTATTTTTAAGGAAATAAAGCATACAAATGCTCAGTGGACTATGTTTTCTTTAGAGAAGCCAACTACAATATATAGTCAGTGAAGCATATATGAGTTATTAATAAATACTTTTGCAAGCATTTTTAAAAAATTTTAAAGATGCGTTAAAAATATAGGAATAAATTGTAGTAAGTAATTCAAAATTATGAAAAAAATGGACTCACTTTTACTAAACTCACTTCTCTTTTTCTCTTATTCCAGAACCGACAGATAGGCCACCTATGCTATTAATTGCAAATTCTGAAACAATTGAGGTTTTCTATCTTAATGGCAGTAAAATGGCAACCCTGAGCTCGGTCAATGGAAATGAAATTCATACTCTGGATTTTATTTACAATGAAGACATGATTTGTTGGATTGAATCAAGAGAATCTTCAAATCAGCTCAAATGTATCCAGATAACAAAAACAGGAAGATTAACAGAGGAATGGACCATTAATATTCTTCAGTCCTTCCACAGTGAGTATTTCAACTCATATGAAATGTCACCCTTGAAGGATTTCGTTTACAGATCAGTAAACAGGATTCTTAGATTTTTCTAACATAGTTTATGGCTATTGGAAATCTATATATGTAAATATGAATAGACGAATAAATGTGTTCACTACCTGTTCTGAATAAACACACACATACACATGTAGTTTCACTGTTCATACAAGTAACAAGTTAGGAGTTAATTTTAATTCTTTCTTTAATGATTATTACAGTGTCACCTAAATGAGAATTGTAATTTGCCACTCAGTGATAGTTCACAATGTGAGAGTGAAGGTGGAAATTTTAAAAAGCAAGAAACAGAGTTGATAATTATAAGCTCATCAACTGTAGTGTTTGTTAAAATGCCTTGAAAACTATTAGATTTATGCTAATTGGTAACAACTACCTGTGTTTGTTGACTTTTTTCTTAGCAAATCAGAGTTTTTATGCATCTTCCAAAGGACTGATTTGTGGTTTTGATTTATTTTGATTTCTTGGTCCAGAAATTCACAAACTAGTAGCTGTGCTTTTCTTCCTGAATATTGCTGTAAATTGAAGTCACATCGTTACACAGACACGAATACATTCATTCCATCTTTCACGCTGATGTTTGCTGTCTCCCTTTCTCTCTCTTTCTCCTTCCCTCCATCTCTCCAGCACAGGAGTATTTGTGCTTTCCTGGGGAAACCGTGTGCATGGGAATTTCAAGACATGTCCATTTATTTTTTTGATTTACAGAAAATTATTCTTGCAAATGCTGCTAACATAAAAATTGGTAGAAAAGTAAAGAAAAACTGTAGTCAAGTTAAGAAAAGAAAAGACAGTCCTGTGATAGAATAAATGTAGCTTTCAGACAGAATGTTTGGTGATTTTGATTCAATAATTATATTTTATTAATATTTTTGACATACAATTAGAAGGATTGATTATTAATCTTTATTAAACATAAGAAAAATAATATGTAATGTTTGATAAGTATGATGATATTGAATGAACCAATGGCAAAAATTATAAAAAATGGAATATAAAGTATGATGTGTACAGTTTAGTAAAAATAAATAAATGTTTAACAAATAGAATCCAACACTTTGAAAATCCTCTTAACATAAGTAAAATAATTGCTAAAGCCACTTATTTTGATACTGGACCAAAATGCCTTGTAAAAGCAAAGGTCCCTGGCTGTTTTTAAGGATTTTATAGGAAATGATAATTCCTAATAAATAGTAAATAACAAGTAGTACCAGCACAAGGAGTGCTGCCGTGTGATTTGAGTATTTCAGACCTTGGCTGAGCCAGCTGTTGGAAAGTGTTCAAACAAAAGGTCCCAGTCCCTGCCATGTTAGTAATTACCTCAAGTAATCCAAATGCATTTGTCCCTAGCAAATGGAATGGTGACAGTCAAATAGCTAGGCTATTCAAAGTTGCCAGGTAAATTTACTTTCCAAATTTACTTAAGCAACTTTTCTACATTTAATATGTCCTAATAATATTATTAATTTCTCTTGTAACATGTATTTTTAAAACAACTACTTTTTTTTAGTACATCTGGGTATGGCAAAGCGTTTGCACATTAGAATATCGGAAGAATATAATTTGTATCTTAGGTTTCTTTTGATTTATAAGGCAATGCTTGGCCAATCTAGAAAACGAAAGAGATTTTTGTTAAGCAATTCACTGAAATGCTGAAAAGAACATTCATTTTGAACTATAAGCAATAAATGCAATGGAAATCTTTTAATTAGAATAAATATTTTGTTGACAAAGTCAGGTTTAAGCTGTGCAATTTCAGTCAATGTAGAATAAAGATTAAATGTGTAGAAGTAAGTTAATGATGGGACTGGGGCAGAGGTGTGAGCAGGTCCGGGCTCCTCTGTCACTGCTTGTAATCCATGCATTTTATCACCATGCCAGAGAATAGCTTCCATTGGATATGGTGAGCTCTTCATTCACCATGACACTCTGTGAGCTGATAATGAAGTTGGAATATTTCTTGCATGTATAATTACATAAAATCTCTTGTACCACATAAGCAAAAATAATGAACCAATGAGACTATGCCTGAATAACTGGCACTGTTCCTTCTTCCATAGATGCTTTTCTCTGAATTTGCCTGAAGAAAGCATTCTTTTTATGAAAAAAATAATATATATTTTTTTAATTTACTGTGAGGAGAAAAGCAATCATTACAGGTCAAACTGACTTGCATTTAAAATTTGCATAATGGTATATTTAAATAATTTAGTTCAGTATTAAAATTTATATTTTCTGTCTCATCTCATTGGATACCCACTACATTCCTGTATGCTCTTCAAGTTTTGTAATATAAAAAAAATTAGCTACAGATCTCAGATATGTTAGACAATACTGATTGGCGAAAACAAAGGCAGAGATGGGACAACTAAATCTTGTGTTCTTCTACATTAGAAATGCAAATACTGGTGCTTTCAGAGAACCTCCCAAATCTACTAAAAATAACAACTACAACTTATGGAATGTGTTAAGTGACTGTATGCATTAGGAAGGCATAGCTGTGTCTCTTATGATGAGGGGAAAATTGGGACAGTGAGAAATTGGGTAACAGGACACAATGAGTATTGGCTATAGGTGTGAGTTGGGTCTGACTTTATCAGCTTTTGCTAAACACCACACTGCCCCTGTGGGTCTCAACTTTTGTTGTTCATTTTAGTGAGCCAAAAATGATTAGACACACTAATGTTAGGGACAATGGCTCAAAAAGACAGTCTCTAAATAGGAGAGAAGTATACAAATCTTGGAAGGGAAATGGACAAGGTGAATTGTGGAAGGCTGTATTGTTTGAGAAGACCCACCTCTTAGGGTGCCTTGGTGGCTCAGTCGTTTAAGCGTCTGACTTTGGCTCAGGCATGATCCCAAGGTTCGTGGGTTTTGAGGCCCATGTTGAGCTCTGCTGACAACCTGGAGCCTGGAGCCTGCTTCAGATTCTGAGTCTCCCTCTCTCTCTGCCCCTACTCGCCCTCTCTGTCTCTCAACAATATATAAAGACTTTAAAAAAGGCCCACCAATTGATTCTAATATAGCCGCTTAGAGAAGCCTATTTTTTGTTTTAAATTTTTTAATGTTTGTTTATTTTTTGAGAGAGAGACAGTGACAGAGAGTGTGAGTGGGCGATGGGCAGAGAGAGAAGGAGTCACAGAATCTGAAATAGGCTCCAGGCTTTGAGCTGTCAGTACAGAGCCTAATGGTGGGGCTTTAACTCATGAACTGCGAGATCATAACCTGAGCCGAAGTCAGACGCTTAACTGACGAGCCACTTGGGTGACCCTAGAGGCCTACTTTTAACATTAAGAATCACTCCTAAGCAATATTGTGAGAGAATAAAGACTAATAATAATATGCTCAATAAAGTATAGTAACCAAAGCACATTGGGCAAAGTATGATTATATTTCTTATTCAATGTTACTATTTTTTTAAAAGATACCTGATGTTTAATATCTAGGGATTTAGCCAGAAAATTGTAGACTTTGAAGAAAATTTTGGAAGTGTTTTGTAAGCAAAATTGATTCTCCAATTAAGTATTCATACAAAGTACATTTGCAACAACTAATTATTTCCCCCAGTCTTTCTTGGAGAGTACTGTGGTAGGGACACAAATGCCCCAAATCAACAAGAATGATGGGATTCAAAAAAATGGTGATGTCCAGCTGTTTTCTGAGGACAAAGTACACAAAGATAATTGAGATAGGTAGAATACTCACTGTGTTAATCCCTTGATAACAAGATGATTCAGGACCAGACTGTTCATTCCTAGGTATAGAGTAGATACTTTCATTCCATTTCCACGTGTGATTTTTCAATATTCTGCAAAATTTGAGTATGAGTTTTAGGATTCTAATATGGACTTGCCCAGCTTGTTTTGATCCATTCAGTGTGCTCAGTTCTGGTCCAGCAGAAAATTCCTGGACAAAAATAAAAAGATTGCTTATTCTTTATAAACTTTGCTTCAGAATTAACCCCAATCACTGATTTTTATTATCCCCATTCCTGGTTTTGTTTTTTGTTTTTGTTTTTGTTTTTTTGCCTCTTTCGATGTCAACCTTAGCTCATTTTCCATTTAAAACTCTGCCTAGATCCATTAAATTAAATCTTTGATTGGATAACTTTGGGATTTTGGCACTTTGCCTCTGTCTTAGCAATTTCACTTCTTTTTCTTGAATTAGAGCTCTCTAATAATCACATAATATTATTAGGCAACATTTCCTGAATGTTTTGTTTATCCATTAAAAATTCTACATATATAATACATTACCATCATAAAAATGAAATCTGCATACTGTTTATATTCATCAGTTTATAGGTGAGAAAATGAGTTTAACAAAAGGAAATATTTTTTGAAGTTGATAAGAAATCTTTAAGTCTTGGTCTCAATACACACAAATAATGACTTTTAATTTTGAAATAGGCCCTTTGCCTCAGCCCAGCCTAGGAATTTCATAGCCTTTATGGTTTCACAAACGTCCTCCACTAGGATATGGTAGGATAAGCATGACCAGTTTGTGACTCTATTGTCAATACAAGCATAATCTTGGGACAAAATAATCCACCTGTAGCAGTGGAAATACTGGTCTCAAACTGTGTCAGCTCAGTGAGTCTGCATGTTAGAATATGATTATAGAACTTTTCAGCAGTATCCCAAGATTACATAATGTCACATAGTGATGAAGAGATCATCATAGAACCTTGTTGTACTTATTTATAAGACATGTGCTCAAGTATTGAATTTTTATGAACTTGAACTTTACAATTATTTCTTCACCTGACTGGTTACAAGCCATTCATGTTGTTTTAATTTGTCTTTTTGAAATGGTTACTAGTGAAATTGTCCACTCCATGGGAACTTCTCCAATGTCTATTATTCTGCTAGAGTGACCATGATACTCCATTACTTAAAATCAAAATCATTTGATGTAGCTTCCTATTTATCTTAAGAGATAAAATAAAACTTCATTATCTGGCTTCTCTGCAAGCAGCTGACGTACCTTGCCTCTACTTACTCAAATCACACGTTCTACCTAAAAATAGTACTTATACTTCCTTCAACATACTTTATTTTCCCATTTCCATGCATGTTTGTGTATGTTGCTTCTTCATCATAGATCATAGGTTCTCATTCCCTCTAACCAGGTATCTCTTACTCATTCTTCATGGCATCATATTGTTTCCAAAAGTTTTCCAATTGAGTTTAGCAGCCCTTACTATGCGACCTTATCACAAATGCATTATATTTCGGGGCACATGGGTGACTGAGTCAGTTAAGCTACTTCCACTCAGGTCATGATCTCATGGTTCATGGGTTCAAGCCCCACTTCTGGCTCTGCGCTGACAGCTGAGCCTGGAGCCTACTTCAGATTCTGTGTCATCTACGCTCTCTGCCTCTCCCCCGCTCACACCCTGTCTCTCTCTGTCTCTGTCTCTGTCTCTCTCTCTCTCTCTCTCTCAAAAAAGGAAATAAACATTACATTTTTTAAAAGAAAAAATATGCATTATATTTCAATTTTATGTTTATCTGTTTTTCCAAATAAAAAATGATTCATTGGCTTTAGGATGTGAGGAAGGGTGAGCACAGAATTAGAGTTAGAGACACAGTTAGAGGCAACTTCCAGAGAAACTCTGTCAGATCACTACTAGAGACATTTAGAAAAACAGGCTGAATGATGGCTAAGTAAGATCTGATCTATGTCTAGCTAATAGTCTCACATGTCAGTCTTAAATGTTTCTAAGGTACTGGGTCTACTCAATGACTGTTGACTTTTATGGACTTAGCGTCTGACTTTCCCTGGGTATGTGCTTATAGATTTATTTTGGGTCCTAACCTCAATGACCATAGAAGCAACTTGATTCAAACCTTTTAGAGTCTCCCCATCCTAAGGCAGCTCAATTAAACAGTATTGGAGCCAAAGCTCTTAAAACAGAGGTCAATTAATTTTTAGTGCAGAGATTAAATTGAACAAAGCAGTGTGGACTTTTTAACTCTTCTCCTTTCTGGGCGTGATTAGATTTTTTTCTTTTGAAGGAAGTTCTGCTATCTCATATTTAGATCCTTGAATGCATAAAATGGTGAATGTGCTTATGATCTCAATCATATATACGTAGTTGTTATTATTAAGGTTTCAGATGCCTTTTATAATAAAGGTAAAGGGGAGGGTCAGGATTTCTCTGTAATTCTCATCCCCTGAGAAACACTGTAAGCTACTTCAAACTTGGGGTTGTATGCTTTTCATTCATTCAACAATCAATCAATTCTGGTTCTAGGATTCCATTAGAAAAGGTTCAGGAATTGTTCATCTCTGAACTGAAGAGCTGAAGAAGAAATGACTAAGACCATCATTTTTGTATAAATTAATGAGCTTTTTAAAAGAAAATTTCTTATCTACATTTCCAACTCTCCCACAGAAACAAACAAAAAAATGTTGTAAATTTGTTTTTGGCTGCGATAACTGGTTTTATATTACTCCCTAAGAAACATCTGTGACGGATGTAAAGCACATCCTCCATGAGGATGTTATAACTCTTTATTTCCAGAGATACATTTTTATTCACTGTTGTTCTATAAGCAAATACATGTTTTATTCAACTCTTTATACTTCTTACAAAGTTTTCATTTTATATTTAGTATATTTACATAAGATGACTTTTTTTCTGAGACGTGTGTGCAGCTAATTAATATAATGCATTCCTTCTGGGATCTGGAATTTTAGCAAAATGATCAGGCTATTCATTGAGTGCAAAAAAATAAATAGAGACAGAGGCAGAGTTAGCAAAGATGTTGATCTGAGGATCTCAGGATACATTTCTGGAGAACTTTCAGAATTCCCTTTTTGATACCGTATGCTTAATGGTGTGGGCAGTGATGTTAAATTATATCTTAATTTTTACATTAGCATTAGATTAATTTATACTTTGAAGAGTAAATAACCCATTTTGATTTACAATCAGAGCACAATCATAAAAGACTGTCCTGAATGCCTAGTAAAAAGGGAAGAAAAAAACACTCTCAGCACTCTGTTCCTCTATAAATTTGTCGTTATTGTTAGTTCAGTTGTCAGGCTGCAAAGAACTAAATTACTATTTATTGTCATTTGGCAACTTGCTTGAAACTCACCAAAGCCAGTATTCAACATGTGCTAAGCTTCAATTTTTGGTATTTTTTCCCCATGAATTTGGTGAAATATACTTTACTTACACAGTGTACATGTATTCCCCTACAGAGTCTGCTTCATCATATAGAGAATTTTTAAATCATTATCCTCATAGTATTTTTTTTTGTCCAGATTCACATGTCTGCTTGTTTCATTATGGATTTTAATAATCAAAGTGGGATTCTCTTGATGATCCTATCATGATGCCATATACCAAGTAGATCAAAATGTTTGGCAGGATTTCTTTATCTACCAATCTGAAACTTGGAATATAAAAGCTCTTTTCATAATGACTAAATAAGCTGCATCATATATTTGAAATCCATGATGTCTAATTACGAAAACCTGTGTTTCTGTCTGGATAAACTTGATCGTGGTAGAAGAAAGAAGGAAATAAGGAGAGAAAAGAAAAGGAAAAAAGAGAAGCTATTACTTTACAGCAATTAGCCTTGCAAAATAATTTCTGACTTAGTATTTATTTGGTATTTTTTTAAGTATAATACCATAATTGTCTACTTCAATTCTTTCATTTTATTTTGCATTTCATTAAATAATTTATGTCAAGTAAAATTGGCATTTTTCTCTTCATATTCCTCGATCATTAGAAAATGTTAATGTTGTAAACACATTTACAATAGGAATGTAGCATCAAATCTAAAGGCAGTGAGCAGAAGTGTAATTAAGCAAAGTAATAAAACTGGCACGTATCATTTCAGTGTCTGATTAAGATTCTTGTTTGTTTTTATTTTTATTGTTTTCAGGCTATAACATCTTGTGACTTGTACATTTATTTTAACCCTGATTTATATTTCTATCACCACAATGTTTGGGGTGAAAGTATGGTGACTTGGTATGGTCCTAGCTTTGTCATTAACTGGCTATATGACCTTATACAAATCATTTTAAAATGAATGATCTTATTCACTTAATCGCTGAGATCCCACCCAGTTTTAAACATACCTTCCCCTTCCATTACTTTGTATTTGCTTTTCTTGTAATTTGAGATATTCCTGTGTGTGTGTGTGTGTGTGTGTGTGTTCGTGTTCTGAGGGGAGGAATATTGTTTCTTCTCCTCATTTATGCCTTTTTCATTTTCTCCTACCTAATAACTCACAATAGGTACACTTCAGTCCTTTAAAGAACCAGTTCCTAAAAAAACATTCCTTGGGACACCAGTTTGTATGATATTTGGGAAAATTGTTTTTGTGGTCAAACAAGTTTAGGAAATTTTTAATGTTATGGAACCTTATTGGAGATTTATGTGTATATAGCATGCTAAAGATTATTCAAAGTCCTCCAGTAAAGTACCTATTTTACTTAGTGTATCCCAGGATTTCCTTTGTTTGTTTGAGTACCAAACACTCGATTGATATTTTTGTGGGTATGCCTGTGGGTGTTTCTGTGGATACATGATTATAAGGAGGTGACATGAGTGTGTATACATGCCTAATATGGTATTAATACCTATCTTGGGTTTTATGTTATCTATTTTGAGAAATATTGTTTTTTTTTTATTTTAATGTTTGTTTATTTTTGAGAGAGACAGAGACAGAATGTGAGTGGGTTAGGGGCAGAGAGAGAGGGAGACACAGAATCCAAAGCAGGCTCCAGGCTCTGAGCTATCAGCACAGAGCCCACCACAGGGCTTGAACTCAAGAACCACAAGATCATGATCTGAGCCAAAGTCGGACTCAACTGACTGAGCCAGCCAGGCACCCCAAGAAATATTGTTTTCAAGGTCTGAAGGAGAATCTCACATTGAATTCTCCCATCACTTTTTTATATATTTACTATCTATGTGGCTAAACCTATACAAGCTATGTGTATAGGAATATATAGAGACTTACAGTAATCACAGTTTTCTAGCTATTTCTTCCTAATGGCCCACTACTTTTAGTCTGTACACAAAGGATATAGGATCCACATACTACATACTCTGACCCTCTGATAACAACACCAGAATCAGTTTCAGAATTGGAGCTGACAGGAATCAGATGTGCAATAAAGATTTGTACATATGTGGAATTCATTCCAGGAAAAGGCCTAGCCCAAAAGATAATTTGTGGTTGAGGATGGTAGTGAAGAGTAACTTCAAAATATAGACTGTCAGGGAACTTCCCATTTAATTTTAACAATTTTTTCCAGAGTTAGGTAAGAGTATGGTGACAAAACCTTTTTTGATGATAGAAGAGCACTGTCAAATGATGAAATGGTAATTTAGATGATGAAAGATTGTTAAAATGTTTGTGAAATACAGGTCTAGATTCAATATGCATACACACACACTGGATTGGGGGCACATTAATAGGTATTCCAGTTGTCAAAATGGTAGAATTCTAAAGTGCAGTCCTGATGATTTTCTAAACCCCTCATAAAACTCAGAAGGCCTCAACTCCATTATATGGAATGCCTTTTGCTTTGACTCTATGCTTAACAAGTAGATTTCAGGTTTGATTTCTCACATACCATATTTCAGGGAGGAATTTGTTAGGATGGTACCTGTTAGTAATTGTGCCACTGGAGCATCCTGTCAGTAGTTATAAATTAACAAATTGACCCTCTGGTTGATCCCTTAGTGTCCTGGGAGTCTGGTAAGCATGACATAATTCTCCAAAGCCTGCTAATCCTTTGGTGAAAAACTCAAAAGAGTTCCCAAAATTGCAAATCTAATGATTAAATCTCTGCTTCAAATATTCTGCACATCTTTGTCATCTTAATGACATTTACTTGATAAGATTATATAAATTTTCTTAGCAACTTTTGTTATTTTAATGTGAGAATCCAAATCCGTTTAATCTCCCTGTTTTAAGGTAATGCTAAGGAAAATGTATCTATCTCTACTGTTATTTTCCAGTCCAGTTTCACTAATAAATGAATGGTTATAGGGCACCTGGGAGGCTCAGTTGGTTAAGCATCTGACTTTGGCTCATGTCATGATCTCATGGTTCTTGAATTCGAGCCCTACTTCAGGTGAGCCCCACCTCTCTCTACCCCTTGTGGGATTATCTCTTCCCTCGCCCTCGCCCTCCCCCATGCCCTCGCCCTCAGCTAGCCCCTCTGCCTCTCCCCCCTCTCCCTCCCCCCCTCCTCCCTCCCTCTCCCTGCTCTGCCTATCCCCCATCCCCTCTCCCCCATCCCATCTCCCCCACTCCCTCTTCTCCCTCTCCCCCTCCCTTTCTCCACCCTCACTCATTTGTAGTGTTTCTCTGTCAAAAAAAAAAAAAATCAAAAATTGTTATACTATGTTTCTAAAACTGAATGGTAAGGAAGCCCTATGTACTACTAATCAACAATGAGACTCATTTCCCAACAAATCCATATAATAGAACATGTCCCAAAATTATGCTAAAAAAGGTTGTTAATCTTGTAACCTCACAAAAAAAGGCAATACTTCTATAGCCAAATAAGCTTCTATTTATTTCTTGTTATTGTTGTTGTTGTTGTTGTTGTTGTTGGGAGATACTATTTTGCTTACTAAAAACAGCAGCAATAACAGCAACAAAAATGTTACTTTTTCCCTTGTGGCTTGGTAGAACAGTTCAGCTGATCTGAACAGGTAAGAACAATTTCTTATCCATGTGAAATAATACCTCACCTGGCCTTAAGACTTAGTTGGTTGTTCGTGTTGTTTAAAAATATATTGATAATTTGTTTGGAGTTGTGAGAGGTAGAGACTTCTCCCTTATAGAACGTCCACTGTGTCTGAAAGAATAATTTTTGGTACATCAGTCCCAGTTCTGTCCAGAGAACAGACACCTTGGTGTTTGCATCAAGAAGTGCTTTTGTACAGAATGCTCTCAGAATTGTTGGAGGAGATAAAGGAGAGAATTCTAGGCTGTGCCTTGAAAATGGCATCCAAAATAACACAGAGCGTTAGGAGCTATCATAGTTCTCTTTTCTAGAACTATGCTGGAAATAAGATCCCACTCTACTGCTACCACTGCAGTTGCAGCTGCCCTTGAACACGCTGGTAACTGGAGATCAGACTTCCACAGCTGCAGTGCAGGAAGCAGGAAGGCTTTTGATGATGCCATGGCCACTGTTGCTGTGCCCACACTGCTTCCCCTAAGGAAGCTGGATGATGGACACTGAGCACCACTCCAAGCACATGTCTTATTTACAACAGTCGTGCTTCCCAGGTGAAAATGTTACAATGGGCAGGAAAATGGCCTCACAGTTTTTCTTCCACATTTCTGAGTACACATCAGTTAGCATCCAAAAACTGAGCTTCCAGTTTGTGTGGAAGATAGCTTAATGGTTTTTAGTCTCTTTGAGCAGACAGAAAACAGAATGAGATTGATAGAGCAAATCCAGAGTATCCAGCATAGGTTTTTTTTTTTTTGTTGTTGTTGTTATCTTTTATCTATAGAAATAGTTCATATCAGTTCTTCTGTAGTTGAAATTATGCATTTGCTTCATCATAGTTGCTTACAAGTGCAGTAAAACCAGTACAGGAGCTGATTATTACTGTGTTTTATTCTGCTCCTTTGATAATTAACATTTAGTTAAATTCACGTTGTGTCAGACTGTGCTTTCCACAATTTCATTCCTTTCTCTGGAATCATCAATTTACTTAAAAAAAACTCCCATTTTTCTCCAAGGTGGCCCATTAGATCCCGTCTATTATTTGTTTCCTCTCAACCGATTTCAGGAACTCATCAAATATTTCCTCTTCCTTCATGAAGATCTGAAAGAGGGTAATGTATGGCGGGAAGAAAGATGGCATCATTGAATTCTACATAAGCATGCAGGTTTTGAAAATAAATTATCTTTTTATTGTTTGGTTTTGTTATCACGAAGAGAGATATTTAGCTGCTTATGAAGTTCTGAACAGGAACATAAGTTTTAAAAAAGACATTTTAAAATGAAATAAACCATTCCTTTAAACTTTTTGCTGTATCAGATGCAAGTTTTCCTCTTTCAGCTTTGAGGATTTGATTTGTAAGAACAATACAACTGACTAAATTAAAATTGTCATGGGTATCTCCACAAAAATTTTGAACTGGAAGGACTACATTATGATTGTGATTACTCACACAATAGTCCATTGGGAATTAAAGCAGGTACTTTGGTAATTTGTGCAGAAAGACGTTTGTTCCTAAACTGCAGATAATTGAGGCAAAATGCTTCTAATATGTGAATTATGCAAATAATCATCTCAGTGTTCCATCCCATTCTATGTTAAGCCTGAGCTTTTATTTTGGGACTCTCAATTAGTGTTGTCCATCCTATTTCCATGGGATGAAATTCACACAAAATTACATGGTGAATCAAGGTAATTATTTTAATAAACACAAGCTCTGTTTTCCAACTCTTTCCCCTTGAATTACACAGGCTTACTTGGAGATATCTGGTTCTGTCCCAGACTACCACAATAAAATAAATATCACAACAAAGCAAGCCAAGTTATTTTTTTTTGTTTCCCAGTGCATAGAAATATTATTTTTACACTATACTATAGTCTATTAAGTGTGCAATAGCATTATGTCTAAAAAACAATGTATATACCTTAATTGAAACATACTTTATTGCCCCAAAATGCTAACTCACACATAAGCTTTCAGTGAGTCATAACTTTTGCTGGCAGAGAGTCTTTCTTCGATGTTGATGGCTGCTGACTTATCAGGGTGGTGGTTGCTAAAGGCCAAGTGGCTGCGGCCATCTCTTAAAATAATGCAGCGATGAAGTTTGTGATATCAATGGACTCTTCCCTTTACCAACAACTTCTCTGTAGCATGCAATGCTATTTGATAGAATTTTATGCACATTAGAACTTCTTTAAAAATTGGAGTCAATCCTCTCAAACCCTGTTGCTGCTTTATCACCTAAGTTTATGTACTATGCTAGACATTTTGTTGACATTTCAACAGTCTTTGCAGCATCTTCACCAGGACTAGATTCCATCTCAAGAAACCATTTTCTTTGCTCATCCATAGGAAGAAACTCTTCATCCAGTCAGGTTTTATCATAAGAATGCAGTTCTTCAGTCACATCTTCAGGCTCTGTTTCTTAATAGCATACAAAATGGTGAGTCCTTCCCAGAAGGTTTCCAATTGCTTTGCTCAGATCCATCAGAGGAAGCACTGTCTATGGAAACTATAGCCTTAATGAATATATTTCTTAAATAATAAGACTTGAAAATCAAAATTACTCCTTGATCCATGGGCTGCAGAATGGGTGTTGTGCTAACAAGCATGAAAACAATATTAATCCTCTTGCACATCCCTATCAGAGCTCTTTTGTGATGAGGTGCATTGTCAATGAGCAGTAATATTTTGAAAGAAATCTTTTCGTTTGTTTGTTTTTGAGCAGTAGTTCCCCACAGTGGTTTTAAAATATTCAGTAAGTCCCATTGTAAACAGATGTACTGTCATCCAGGATTTGTTGTTTTATTTATACAGCACAGGCAGAGTAGTGTAGCATAATTCTTAAGGACTTTAGGATTTTTAGAATAGTGAATAAGTATTAGATTTAACTGAAAGTCACCAACTACATTAACCTAATGAGAAAGTCAGCCTGTCCCTTGAAGTTTTGAAGCCGGGCATTGACTTCTCCTCTGTAGCTATGCAACTCCTAGATGGCATCTTCTTCTAATAGAAGGCTGTTTTGTCTACAATGAAAATCTGTTGTTTAGTGTAGCTACCTCCATTAGTGATATTAGCTAAATCTTCTGGATAATTTGCTACAGCTTCTACTCAGTACTTGCTCCTTTATCTTGCATTTTGCAGCTTCCTTACCCCCTCAGTCTTCATAGAATTAAACAGAGTTAGGTTCTGGGGTGCCTGGGTAGCTCAGTCAGTTAAGCATCTGACTTCAGACCAGTTCATGATCTCATGGTGCGTGAGTTCAACCCTGCATCGTGCTCTGTGCTGACAGCTCAGAGCCTGGATCCTAATTCAGATTCTGAGTCTCCCTCTCTCTCTGCCCCTCCCCCATTAGCACACTGTTTCTCTCTCTCTCTCTCTCTCTCTCTCTCTCACTCTCTCTCTCTCTCTTTCAAAAATAAATAAACCTTTAAAAAAAAAGAGAGAGAGTTAGGTTCTTGTTCTGACCTAAGCATTAGTTTAAGGGAATGTTGTAGATTGCTTGATCTTTTATCTAGGCAACTAAAACTTTCTCTATATCAGGAATAAGGTTGTTTTATATTCTTATCTTTTATGCGTTCATGGGGTAGTACTTTCCATTTCTGCCAAGAACTTGTCCTTTTCATTTACAACTTGGCTAACTGGTACAAAAATCCTAGCTTTGAGCCACTCTTGGCCTTTGACATGCCTTCCTCACTAAGCTTAATCATTTCCAGCTTTTGATTTAAAGTGAGAGACACATGACATCATCCTTTCACTTGAATTTAGAGGCCATTATAGGATTATTTATTGCACTAATCTCAATACTGGTATGTCTCAGAGAATAGGGAAGCTTGAGGAAAGAGAGAGAGAGAGAGATGGGGGAATGGTTAGCTGGTAGAGCAGTCAGAACATACACAACATTTATCAATTAAGATCACTGTCTTATATGGTTGTGATTCATCATGCCCCAAAACTATAATGATAGCACACCAAAGATCATTGATTACAGATCACCATAACAAATATAAGAATAATGACAAACTTTGAAATACTGAAAGAATTACCAAAATGTGAGACAGAGACATGAAGTGAGGAAATGCAGTTGAAAAACTGGCAACTAGAAATTGTTTGACATAGGTTTGCCACTGAACTTCAGTTTGTAAAAAAGGAAATCTATTCAAAGTGCAATAAAGCAAAGCACAATAAAATAAGGTATGCCTGTAAATTGAAAATCTTCTGGAAAGGATTTATTAATCTGAATGCCATTAAAAACATTTGTGATTCATGGGAAGAGGTGAAAATATCAACACTTACAGAAGTTTGGAAGAGCTTGATTCTAACTCACATGGATGACTTTGAACGTTTCAACACATCAGTAGAGGAAGTAACTACAGATGTGATGGAAACAGCGAGACTAGAATTAGAAATGAAGCCTGAAGATTTGACTGAAGAGCTGCATTCTTATGATAAAACTTGAATGGATGAATAGTTGCTTCCTATGGATGAGCAAAGAAAATAGTTTCTTGAGATGGAATCTAGTCCTGCTGAGATGCTGCAAAGATTGTTGAAATGTCAACAAAATATCTAGAATAGTACATAAACTTAGGTTATAAAGCAGCAACAGAAGATGGTATCTGAGCTATCACTAGATACAGAATCTGCTGGCACCTTGATTTTGGACTTTCCACAATTTTCCAGAATTGTGGGAATTAAATGTTGTTTAAGTTTCCCAGTCTATGGAATTTAGTTATACCTACTCAAACTCATTAAGACATTCTCTTTTCTTTACTCTAAAAATAGAAGTACATTTATTTCTTGGTATATCCCTCTGGAGTATAATGGGACAAATCCCTAGAAAAACAGACAAACAAAAAACACGCTTCCTCCATGTGTACACATCTTAGACTTACTTTAGAATCAGATGTCTGAGGTGTAGGACTATAAATTTGTCACTACATTGATTGAGTAAATCTGGATTTCTTCTGAGCTATTCTTTAATTCAGAGATGATGTAACACCTTCAGAATACTTCAGTGTAAATCCTAAAAATAATCTCCACCCATGGTCAAATACATTAAATTGAATCACTTGTGATTGTTTTTGACTCTTGGGCTTGACTCTTAAAATTTTTTAATAAAATAAATAAAAACAGTCCAAAAGCATTTATTGTTTTATGTTATGTATATGTTTCCATGAATTCATGTCATTCCATTACTGTTGTGTAATTAATCCAAACAGCAGAGTAAGTTTAATTTAAAATGTTTGCCAATAGCAAATATGGCTAAGGAAGCATCTTAACAAATATTTGGTCTTTGGGTTAATCACTTGATTTTTTTTTAACCAGACCCAATGCAACAGATAGCATTGGTTCAATTGAACCACTCTTTATTTGCAGAATCAATCCACTAGAAATACATCAGTATATTCTCTTCTTCTCTTATTGTACATCAAAACCAATAACCAAAATCACATCATTTTTTATTTGTTTTGTTTCAGATTCTGGGTCTGTAACTTGGGTAGAATAAGAGATATGACAAATATGAACAATAAACAATAATATTGTAATATATTAAATATAAAGTGCTATGTATATTATATAATGTAATTATCATAATATGTAATGAAAAGTTTGTGTTTTTAGTGATATGAATCAAAAGGTAATCTAAAGTAAGATAATATTTGCAAACAGAAAAAGTCAAGGTAACCAGTAGTGTCTGAAACAAACCATGGCCAAAGTGTCAATAAATTCTTAATAATAGCTACAAAGCTGTGAGAGTCATAAAATGATTCTTGGTAGGAATAGACAGCAAAGAAGGGCTGTAAAGAATTGTAAGCAGTAAGGCTGTAGAAGTCAAGATATGGCAGTTTTAATGCAAAAGTGAATGTGGCAGCATTTCATCCCCAGTACAACATTTTGTCAGGACATCCTTCTGATCTTTGCTTTATTATCTCTTTTTATTCACTTAGGCTCACCAGTTGTCACTATTCTTCCAACAGTTATATGGCACTATCATCCCTCACACTATTGTTACTCCCCCTGGGTACTCATTCCAGCAAATTGCTATTCTGCCCAATTATGCTTTTGTAAAATTACTTGTCCACAGTAAGTAAAACAAATCCTTCTTATGTACATCTTTCCTGGGTAAAGAATAGTGATTTGCAAAATTTGAGCTCACAGGTAAAATCAAGGAAAATATTTCAGCTGATTGAAGAACAAAGGGGCTATGACTTAAGATGATCCCCTACCTGATTGATTTAGAGGTGAGGGCACCGAGTGTAGGCAGGAGGTTCTTGAGCAAAGACTAGCATGAAAAGAAGAGTAGTATTGATTTGGAAATATTTGCTGGGCACTTACCATGAGCTAAACACAATTCTGTTTGAGAAATTTAGCAGTGAATTAGTTATACAGAATCTGCTGGCATGGGGCTTACATTCTAGTGTGGGGAGGCAGTGAGCTACTAAATAGTTAATTTCTATCACTGATGAATGCTACAAAGAAAATGAAATTAGCCAATAGTACTGACTGGTGGGGATGCGCTGTGTGTGGAAAGGGAATGAAGTGGTATTTTTTAATATCCATTGGTCAAGAGAGGCCTTTCTGAGAAACTGACATTGGAGCAGATACCTGATTGAAGTGAGAACACGAGCCATGCACATTCAGATACTCTTCTCTTGAAGATCAAATACAAATATCCTAAGGTGGAAGCTTTCTTTGCAGGTTCCAGAAAAAGTAAGGAGGCTAGTGTGACTGGAATAGAGTGAGCACGGAAGAAATGAGTTGGAAAAGGGTTTAAAGACTTTCTAAGTCATGTTAAGTACTTTGGATTTTATGCTAACTATGGTGAGAAGTCATTGGATATTCTATGCATATGAGTGATATTTTGGAAAGTGAGACTATAGACTGAATTTTTATAATAAAGCCTGTTGTTTACTAAAGCCCTGAGGAAGAAACAACACAAATGGAAGTTGGAAGGCCACTACACCTCATCCCCTGAGTTGTTCATGGTAAGCTGTTACAAAGAGAACTATACCATAAAATTTTGACTTAAAATTGAGCTGAAGTTCATCAAACTTAAATATTTATAAAAATATCAATGATATCGTTTTGAAAGCATTAGCACAGGAGAGTAAATATCAAGAGTTTTACCAATTTTTAAGACTTTTTTTTTCCACTGACAATCAACCATAACATAGATTCAGACTATAAAGAGCACTATTTTCTTCTTTGGTGTCACAGTATACTTAGGGTTTTACTGTGTTCCCTTAGTTGAAGTATCAGTGAAGAAGCTATTGCAGCCATCCAAAGGAGAGAAAACAGTCTCTTGACCAAAGAAAGTAATAGTAGAGATGGAAAGAAGTGTATAGTTTCAGGTGAATGTTTAAGATTAAGATTTGTGATGAATTTACTACAGGATTAAGTGAGGTGAGCTAAACTAAAACGAAGGATCAATCATTTGAGTCAGGAGTCAAATAAGAATGCAAAGTTTTGCAAGTGGGAAAAACACTTTTGTGTAAACTGGTTTTGTTTTTTGTTTGTGTGTTTTGTTTTGTTTTTGCTGTAGAGATAATAACACTTGCATCTTTTCTAAGTGCATCCACCATGGGAAATAAGATTGGCTTGTAGCATAGTTTGGAAGATGGAATTGTGAAATTGTAGAACATTGAAATATCAGTGATCTCTTGTGCCTTCCTTCCAACAGAAAACATAAGAACACTCAAGACTGGGGGTGCCTAGGTGGCTCAGTCGGGTTAAGAGTCTGACTCTTGATTTCAGCTCAGGTCATGATATCACAGTTATGAGATTGAGCCCTAGGTCAAATTCCGCTCTGAGTGTGGAGCCTGTTTTGAATTCTCTCTCTCTCTCTCTCTCTCTCTCTCTCTCTCTCTGCTCCTCCACTGCTCACACTCTCTTTCTCTCTCTCAAAATAAACAAATAAACATTAAAAAAAACACAACATTCAAGACTTATGCAACTATCTAATACTGGCCTACCATCTGCGTCAGAAGCACCTTCCTTGTCTTTTCTCATAAAGGCATGCACAAATTGTATGTAGAACATTGTGACTATTCATATAAAGAACGAGCCTTGATGTTCATTTTGACTTACATTTCGTGTGTTTGAAAAACAGAATTGGAGACTGGGAAGAGGCAGTGTTTCATTAGTTAAGGGGAAAGGAAAGGGCTCTGTAATGTGCCAGAGTCTATTCTTGACTAAGGATGGGCCTGCCCACAGTACACCCAAACTGAACTTCTGTAATACCATTTTAATTATTACACCAAGCAGATAGAGGTTTTGTTTACTCAGTTCAGTTTATTTAATATCATCTAGGGATAAAGTGAGTACATGCTTCTTGATAAAGATTACAGTGCCATATAAAAATAAATGCAATTGCATCTTATTCAGCAAGCATTTTTAAATGTCTGGCAAAGAAATGTGATATAAAACTTAAATGTTAATTTCCCACTTAAACCAAGAGACACATAAATCGAAGAAAGCAGATCATTTCCTTACAATTTTACCATGTTTTAAATTTTATTTTTACCTGCTCTTCTCTATATTTGCATTAGAAACACTATAACTGTCTTTAGTGAAGGCAGCATCACAGCTTGAGGGACAATATTTGAATGGAAATAAAAATGCTAAGTTAAAATGTTTATAATATATAACAAGAATAGACATGTGGATAGATGCAATCTGTGGAATGTTTCTGATTTTCTGTGATGTCTTCAAGTTTACTATCATTCGTGGCTTCTTCACCTAAGCTAGAATATAACTTAAATGTATTCCTTTAAACATGATTATATATTTAATGTTGACAAAGGATGTATAGGTAGTATATGCCACATGGTCTCACCTTTGCTCTGATAGTCTTTGATGTCACTATTTCTCTCCTGGAATTTGCAGAATCTTCCTAACTGGTCACCTGCTAACTTCCTAACTGGTCACTGTAGTTGAGTCACACCTGCTAGTCTCTGTTACCTCATCTCTTCACATTCATTTATATTTTAGCTATGATAGAGCTCCTCACACCCCTGCTCTTCATTTTGAGCATATGCCAGGTTCAGTCCTGCTTGGTAGGTTATGCCCCCAGATGTCTACATGGTTAACCACCTTATTTTGAACTTAGTTAAAATATCATCCTTCTAAAGATACCCTCTCGGACCAGTCATTCTGCAGGCCATTAATACTATCTGACACTGCCTTTCTTGGGAAGGGGACCGTATAAGGGATCCACACCTTGATCATGCCCAGATATAGTTGTTTCAGCACAGAGCCACACTTTGTAAAAGTAAAGTAGACATTTTCAAGAGAAAGAAGAAAAATTATCTTTACATCTCCCAGGTTTTATTTATAAGCAGTGACAGAGTACCCTCTGTATTTTAGCATTAATCTGCACTACACGTAATTTAAATGAACCAAAACAGTTGTCTGTAGAGACAGTTTAGTTCAGATATACTCCTATAAATGACATCCAAGTGATAGAAAGCCAATAAAATCTATCTTAAAGAACTACAGGATTTGACTTCTGTATTAGTTATGTATTGCTGCATAACAAATTACCCCAAAACTTAGTCACGTAAAAAGAGCACCTATTATCTTAACACTTTCTGTGTGTTAGAAATTCGGGAGTTGCTTAGCTAGGTGATTGACGTAGAGTTTCTCTTGAGGTTGTAATTAAGGTATTAGCCAAGACTGCTGACAGCTAGTGATTTAACTGGGCTGGAAGATATGCTTCCAAGCTCATTCTTGTGACTGTTGGCAATAGGTCTTTGTTCCTTGCAAAATGGGCTTTTGCATGGGGTTGCTTGACTATCCTCATAGCATGGCATCTGGTTTCCACCAGAGTGATTCAAACAGAGAGCGCAAAATGGAAGTTATGATGCCTTGTATGGCTTTTCCTTGGAAATCACACTCTCATTTCTACCACATTCTACTCAGTACAAAAAGTCACAAAGAACAGCCTGCACTGAGGGGGAAGAGAATTAAGCTTCACTTCCTGAAAAGAAAAGTATCAAAACATTTGATGTGTTTTGCCCACATAAAATGTGGGCACATTTTAAAATTATCAAACCCATTAAGTGTCTATGTTATCATTAGTTATTTATGGTTTTATCTAGTACTGCGGCATTCCCTAGTAATAAATATTATAAGAAATCATAAATACATAAACTAAAGGGCAACCTTTAAGTCCTTCTGTCCCTGGAAAGGCAACTAATATTCATGGGAAACTTACTACATTTCTTTGTACTGCATTCTTAATGTTTGTTTTCTAATTTAAGCCCCTCACCACCTTGTGAATTGGATATTATGTTTATTGAATATAAGAACAATGGCTTTTACAAATATTAGTGACATTCCCAAGAACATATTTTTAAGTAGAGCATTACACTAAAATAGATGAGAGGTGCCTGGGTGGCTCAGTCAGTTAAGTGTCTGGCTTCAACTCAGGTCAGATCAGTCTTATAAGTTCCAGCCCCGTTTTATCCCCTGGGCTGACAGCTCAGAGCCTGGAGCCTGGTTCAGATTCCATCTTACTCTCTCTGCCCCTCCCCTGCTTGTGATCTGTTTCTCTCTCTCTCTTTCAAAAATAAACACATATTATATATATATATATGTGTGTGTGTGTGTGTGTGTGTGTGTGTGTGTGTAATGTAATAAATAGTATATACTGTTTACTTCGGTGTAATTACACTAGTGAGTCGATTTAGTTTGAAGACAAATTTTGTTTGATAGACAAAATGCTTTATAATTTTTATTAATTAGTTTACTATATTTAAAAATTGGGAGACCACCAGAATTTGGCTCAGGTCATGATCTACAGTTCATGGGTCTGTACCCTGCATCAAGCTCTGTGCTGATAGCTCAGAGCCTGGAGCTTGCTTTGGATTCTTTGTCTGACTTTCTTTCCTTCCCTGTTCACACTCTCTGTCTCTCTCTCAAAATAAGTAAATAAACATTTTTTAAAATTGGGAGACTTCAAATGAAATCCAGAAATCTGTATTTTGGGCTTCTTTGTTATTTTTATTTATTCATTTTTTTATTCTTGTTTTTCCTTTTATTTGAAGAATACTTGATATGCAGTATGTGTTAGTTTTAGGTGACATAGTACATATTTATATGCAAACACAGTGGTCACCACAGTAAGTCTGCTTACCATCTGTCACCATACAAAGTTGTTATATTATTGACTGTATACCCTATGCTGTACATTACATTGCATCCTTGTGTCTTATTTATTTTATGACTGGATTACTGTACCTCTTAATCTCCTTCACCTGTTTCGTCCAACCTCCCATCTCCCTAACCTTCTGGCAACCATCATTTTATTCTCTGTATCTAAGAGTATGTTTCTGTTTTGTTTGTTCATCTGTTTTGTTTTTTAGACTCTACATTTCAATGAAGTCATGTGATAATGATTTTTCTCTGATTTATTTCACTTAGTACATCATAAGATGTACTTATGCTAAGATATACTCTAGGTCCATCCATGTTGTCACAAATGGCAAGATCTGTTTTTTTTTTTTTATAGCTGAGTAATATTACATTGCATGTATATACCATGTCTTCTTTACCCATTCATCTACTGATGGATGTGTAGCTTGTTTCCATGTCATGACTATTGTAAATAATGTTGCAATGAACACAGGGTGCATATGCTTTTCAAATCACTATTTTCATTTTCTTTGCATAAATACCGAAAAGTGGAATCGCTACATCATATGGTAGTTCCATTTTTAATTTTTTGAAAAACCCCAATACTATTTTTTGTAGTGACAGCACAAATTTACATTCTTACAAACAGTGCACAAGGATTCCCTTTTCCCCACATCTTTCCTAACCTTGTTATTTTTTTCCTTTTGATAATAGCCATTCAGACAGTTATGAGGAGATGTCTTATTGTGGTTTTGATTTGTATTTCCTGTTGTTAGTGATGTTGAGCATCTTTTCATGTGTCTGTTGGCCAACTCTAAGTCTTTGGGAAAATGTCTGTTTAGATCCTTTGCCCATTTTTTAATTAGATTGGTTGCTAATTTGAAATTCAGTTTTATGAGGTCTTTATACATTTTGGATGTTAATCCTTTTATTGGATATATCATTTGCAAATAACTTCTCCCATTCAATACATTACCTTTTCTGCTGGTCGATGGATTCCTTTGCTGTGCAAAATCATTTTCTTTGATGTGGTCCCACTTATTTATTTTTGCTTTTATTGCCCTAGCCTGAGGATAGAGAGTTAAAAAATATTTATATCATAGAGGCACCTGGGTAGCTCAGTAGGTTAAGCATCTAACTTTGGCTCAGGTCGTGATCTCCAGGTTAGTGAGTTTGAGCCTTACTTTGGGCTCTGTGCTCACAGATCAGAACCTGAAGCCTTCTTCAGATTCTCTCTCTCTCTCTCTCTCTCTCTCTCTCTCTCTGTCTCCCTCCCTCCATCCCTCTCCTTCTGCCCATCCCCTGCTCACACTCTGTTTTTCTCTGTCTCTCTCTCAAAAATAAGTAAAAATTTTAAAAAGTTTGAAAAAATATTTATTATCACTAAGACCAATGTCAAAGACCTTATTACCTATGTTGCCCCCCCGCCTTGGAGTCTGATGGCTTCAGGTTTTATTTCTAAGTCTTTAATCAATTGTGAGTTTATTTTTATATATGATGTTGGAAACTAGTCCACTTTCCGTTTTTTGCATGTAGCTGTGTATTTCTCTCAACACCATTTATTGAAGACACTGTTTTTCTCGTTGTATATTCTTCCATCCTTTGTCATAGGCCAATTGACTTTATAAGTGTGGGTTTATTTCTGATCTCTCTATTCTGTTCCATTGACCTATTGGGTCTGTTTTTGTGCCAATACTATTATGTTTTGATTATGATAGCTTTGTAGTATAGTATGATATTCAGGATTATGATAACTCCGGCTTTGTTCTTCATTTCCAAGATTGCTTAAGCTATTTGGTGTTGTTTCTTTTTCGGGGGGGTGGTCCATATAAATTTTGGTATTATTTATTCTAGTTTTGTGAAAAAGTATGTTGGTAGATTGATAGGGATTATATTGAACCTATAGATTGCGTAGGTAGTATGGCCATTTCAATAGTGTTCTATTAAATAGTATGTGAGCACAATAAATCTTCCCATTTATTTGTGTCATCTTCAGTTTCTTTCTCCAGCCTCATAGTTTTCAGACTATACATAGTTCACTTTGTTGATTCAATTTATTCCTACACATTTTATTCTTTATGTTATTATAAGTGGGATAATTTTCTAATTTATTGTTCAGGTACCTCATTATTAGAATACAGAAATACAACAGATAGCATTAGTCTTTAATACACTAATACATTAATACAACAGCATTAATACAACAGATTTTGTATTATTAAGTTTTACTTAATTCATTTATTAGTTTTAATAGTTTTGGGGCAGAGGTTTAGGATTTTTTTAACGTATAGCATTATGTTATCTATGAAGAGTGACAGTTTTATGTTTTCTTTAACAGATTTTTTTTTAATTCCAGTGTAGTTAACATACAGAATTATATTAGTTTCAGGTGTGCAATATAGTGATTCAACAATATACATTACTTAGTGCTCCTCATTATAACTGTATTCTTAATCCCCTTCACCTATTTCACTCACCCCCTACTACCTTCCCTCTTTAACCATCTATTTGTTTTCTATAGTTAAGTCTATAAAACTTAAGTTTTGGTTTGAATCATTTGTCTTCCTTTTTGTTTGTTTTGTTTCTTAATTTCCACCTATGAGTGAATTCATATGGTATTTGCCTTTCTCTGACTGGCTTCTTTGCTTAGCATTATAATCTCTAGATCCATCCATGTTGCATGTGGAAAGATTTCATTCTTTTTTATTGCTGAGTAGTATTCCATCGTGTGTATGTATGTATGTATGTATGTGTATTCACACACACACGCACACACACACACACACACACTACATCTTCTTTGTCCATTCATCATTGATGGGAATTTGGACTGCTGCCATAATTTGGCTATTACAAATAAGGCTGCAATAAATAGGGGTTCATATATCTTTTTGAAATAGTGTTTTTATATTCTTTGGTACATACTCAGTGGTGGAATTATTGGATCATATAGTAATTATATTTTTCATTTTTTGAACCCCCATATTGTTTTCACAGTGACTGCACCAGTATGCATTCCCAGCAACAATGCACAAGTTTGTGCCCCCCAACACACACACCCTTGCCAACACTTGTTTCTTGTGTTTTTTGATGTCAGCCATTCTAACAGGTGTCAGGTGATATCTCATTGTGTTTCTGACTTGTATTTCCCTGGTGATTAGTGATGTTTAACATCTATTCATGTGATTCTTGGACATCTATGCACCTTCTTTGGAGAAATGCATGTTCACGTCTTCTGCCCATTTTAATTGAACTATTTCTGTTTTTTTTTTTTCAGACTTGAGTTGCAAAAGTTCTTTATATATTTTGAATACTAATTATCAGTTATTTCATTTGAAAATATGTTCTCCCCTTCAGCAGGGAGTATTAGTATTATTTAGTTTTATTTTTAGTATTGTTTCCTTCATTGTTCAGAAGCTTTTTATTTTGATACAGTGCCAATAGTTTATTTATCCTTTTGTTTCCCTCACTTCAGAAGACATATCTAGAAAAATGTTGCTATAGCCAATATCAAAGAAATTGCTGCCTGTGCTCTCTTGTAAGATTTTTATGCTTTTGGGTCTTATATTTTGATCCTTAATCCATTTTGAGTTTATTTTTGTGTATGATTAAGAAAGTGATCCAGTTTCATTCTTTTGCATGTAGCTGTCCACTTTCTTAACACTATTTGTTGAAGAGACTTTATCCCATTGTCTGTCCTTGCCTCCTTTGTGGAAGATTAAGTGAGCATATATCACAGGCTTATTTCTGGGCTCTGTGTTCTGTTCCACTGATCTGTATGTCTGTTTTTGTGCCAGTGCCATATTGTTTTGATTACTATAGCTTTATAGTATAACTTGGAATCTGGGATTGTGATAACTCCAACTTCGTTCTTCACTTTCAAGATTGCTTTGGGCGTTTGGGGTCTTTTGTGCTTCCATACAAATTTTAGGATTAGTAATTATAGTTCTGTGAAAAATGCTGTTGGTGTTTTGATAGGGAATTGATTAAATGTGTAAATCATTTTGAGTAGTATAAACGTTTTAACGATATTTGTTCTTTCAATCCATGAGCATGGGAAGTCTTTCCATTTCTTGGTTTTGTCTTCAATTTCTTTCATCAATTTTTTTATTTTTTTTTAATTTTTGTTTATTTTAGAGACAGAGAGAGAGAGAGAGAGAGAGAGAGAGAGAGAGAGAGAGAGAGAGAGAGAGAAGGAGGGAGAGGGAGGGCATGAGTGGAGGAAAGGGGCAGAGAGAGAGAGAGAATCCCAAGAAGGTTCCATGCTCAGCATGGAGCCAAACATGGTGCTTGATCCCATGACCCTGTGACCATGAACTGAGCCAAAATGAAGAGTCAGTTGCTTAATCAAGTGAGTCACCCAGGCACCCCTCTTTCATAAATGTTTTATAGTTTTCAGAGTATAGGTATTTTACCTCTTTGGTTAAGTTTATTCATAGGTTTTTTATCATTTTTGGTGTATTTGTAAATGGGTTGTTTTCTTAAATTCTCTTTCTGCTGCTTCTTTAGTGTACAGAAATGCGATAGATTTCTGTAGATTGATTTTGTATCCCACAACCTTACTGAATTCATTTATCAGTTCTTTTTTTTTTTTTGGTGGAGTCTTCAGGATTTATATATATATATATATATATATATATATACACACACACACACACATATATATACATATACACACACACACATATATATATACATATATACATATATATATACATATATATATATACATATATATACATATATATATATATATATATATATGTATATATATATATATAGTATCTTCCTGCCTGCAAATGGCGAATGTTTTATTTTTTCCTTAATAATTTGGATGGATTTGTTTCTTTTTGTTATCTGATTGCTGTGGTTAGGAGTTACCACATTACATTGAATAAAACTGGTGAGAATGGACACCCTTGTTTTGTTCCTGATGATAGGGGGAACGCTTTCAGTTTTTCTCCATTGAGTATGATAATAGGTATGGGATTTTCATATATGACCTCTGTTGTGTTGAGATATGTTCCTTCTAAACCTACTTTATTGAGGGTTTTACCATGAATGGATACACTTTGTCAAATGCTTTTTCTGCTTTAATTTACATGGTTATATGATTTTTTTTATATTTTCTCTTGTTGATTTGATGTGTCACTTTGAGTGATTTGCAAATTTTGAACCACTCTTACAGAAATAAATCCCTCTCGATTACAGGGAATAATTATTTTAATGTAATGTTGGATTGGGTTTGCCAATATTTTGTTGAGGATTTTTGCATGTAGGATCATCAGAAATATTGGCCTATAGTCCTCTATTTTATTGGTGTCTTTATCTGGTTTTGGTATCAGGGTAATACTGGCCTCACAGAATGAATTTGGAAATTTCCCTTCCTCTTCTACTTTTTGGAATACTTTGAGAAGAATAGGTAGAGTTGTCTGGCTAAAGGTTTATCATTTTCAGTGATGTCTTTTCAAATGTTTTCATTTAAATTCGAGTTAGTTAACATACAGTGTAATATTGGTTTTCAAGAGTAGATTTTAGTAATCAATTACTTACATAGAACACCCAGTGCTCATCATAACAAGTGCCATCCTTAATTCCCATCACCCATTTAGCCCATTCCCCACCTATGTCCCTCCATCAACCCTGTTTGTTCTCTGTCATTAAGAGCCTTTTTTACAATTTTTTTTTAATATTTATTTTTAGAGAGACAGAAACAGAGTGTGATTGGGGGAGGGGCAGACAGAGAGGGAGACACAGAATCCGAAGGAGGCTCCAGGCTCTGGGCTGTCAGCACAGAGCCTGATGCTAGGCCTGAACTCATGAGCCATGAGATCCTGACCTGAGTGGGAGTCAGATGTTCAACCCACTGAGTCACCCAGCCTCCCTATTAAGAGTCTTTTATAGTTTGCTTCCCTCTGTCTTTTATTCCCTTTCCATATGTTCATCTGTTTTGTTTCTTAAATTCTACATATGAGTGAAATCATATGGTATTTGTCCTTCTCTGACTGACTTATTTTGCTTAGCATAATACACTTTACCTCCATCCATGTTGTTGCAAATGGAAAGATTTCATTCTTTTTAAAAGTTTTTTAAAATGTTTGTTTGTTTATTTATTTATTTTGAAGGAGAGAGAGACAGAGAGAGAGAGAGAGAGAGAGAGAGAGAGAGAGACAGAGCATGAGCAAGGGAGAGGCAGAGAAAGAGGAAGACACAGAATCCAAAGCACACTTCAGGCTCTGAGCTGTCAGCACAGAGCCTGATGTGGGGCTTGAACTCACAAACTGTGAGATCATAACCTGAGACAAAGTCAGATGCTTAACCAACCACACCACCCAGGCACCACTGTTTCTTGGGTGATCTTTTCAAAGAACTATCAGCTCCTGGTTTTAGTGATCTGTTACATTGTTGTTAGTTTGTTTGTCTGAGTTTTGTTTTGTTTTGTTTTGATTTCTAGTTATTTACTTCTGCTCTAATCTTTATTATTTCCCTCCTTCTGATTTTGGATTTTTTTTCTATATCCTTTAGGTATAAGGTTAAAAGGTTTTGTTTGTTTTTTAAGATTTTTCTTATTTATTGAAGTGGGCCTGTATCTCTATAAAATTCCTTCTTAGAACTGCTTTTACTGTATCCCAGGGATTTTGAAAAACTGTGTTTCCATTTTCATTTTTCTCAGGTATTTTTTAATTTTACTTTTTTTATTTCTTCATTGACACATTGATTGTCTAGTGGCTTGCTGTTCATCTCCATATGTTTGTTTTGTTCTTTGCTTTTTGGTTTTCTTTTCTTTTTTATTTTCTTCTTTAATTGATTTCTAATTATATACTGTTAAGGTCAGAAAAGATACTTGATATGATTTCAGTCTTCTTAAATTTATTGAGATTTATTTTGTAGCAAAACATGTGATTTATCCTATAAAACATTCCATGAATACTTGAGAAAGATATGTATTCTGCTGTGTTAGGATGGAGAATTCTGGTAACTTTACCTGGTCTAATTCAGGATATTGTTTTCTCATTAATTTGCTGTCTGGACATCCAGTGATGCAAGTAGACTATTAAAGTTCCCTACTATTATTGTATTTCTATCAGTTATTCCCTTTGTATCTGTTAATATTTGCTTTATATATTTAAATGTTCCTATGTTGGATGAGTTAATATTTACAAGTGTTACATCTTCTTGTTGAATTTGCCCTTTATCATTATGTAATGCCCTTCTTTGTTTCTTGTTGCAACATTTGTTTTAGAGTCTAGTTGGTCTGATATAAACATTGCTACCTCAGCTTTCTATCCTTTCCATTTGCATGGAATATCTTTTCCTATCCCTTCACTCTCTGTCCATGTGTGTCTTTGGATCTGAAGTGAGTCTTTCTTATAGGCAGCAATAGACTGTATTTTTGGCCCCTTTGAAATAATGAAGCATTTCTATGTCAAAACAATCAGCTGAAATCAATCCCACCTTTTTATGTAAATGTATAACTTCAGGCTATCTTCTAGTTTAGTCATAGTTCCTTCCAAAAAGTTTTGCCTATTTATGTTATTTTTCTCGTTCTTGTGGACATTTACCTTTTCTATTTCTGGCTAGTTGAAGACTATATAGCAAATAATTTGAAAAAGAAATCAAGAGGTAAATTTTGTCAACGTGTAACTTTCAAAAAGTTAAAAACATGACTCATATGATATATAGTATTCACTATAGTATTCATATATTAACTATATGTTAAGGAGTCATTTATCTCACTAATGAGAGAACCAGAAGGATGGTAAATCCGGTTCAGAGGAGCGCAGAAGAGACTGTAGAATTTATAATCACTGAAATAAAAACATGCTAATTTAAAATTGTAAAGTTAGATATAAAACCACTTAATGTCATATAGCAATAAAAAGGGGTATCTTTACTACGTGATGGAAATCATTTGCATCTCTATTAGACAAAAAAATTATAATCAATGTATAAATTAATATCTAAATTCATAGATATTTGGACTGAATCAGTAGTAAGCTATAAGTTAAACAAAGGTATATTACTTAGGAAAATTAACTAGTTATTGAAGGTGCCTATTAGACAATGGTTCAGTGTGACATTGAAGGCACATATAGACATTCCTTTATATTTTTTTAACAGGATTTTGACCTTTTTTCTCAATAATTTTGTGGCATGGACTACTCTATTAAACAATACTGGAGTAAATGTGTCCTTCTGCTAGAGTACCATAACAAAATGCCACAGGCTATATGGCTCAAAGAATAGTAATTCATTTTCTCACAATTCTGAAGATTAGAGGTTCCAGATCAAGGATTCAACAGGTTTGGATTTCTCTGAGGCCTCTCAGTGGCTTACAAATAGCCTCTCTTCTCTGTGTAGGGATCCTTGGTATCTCTCTTTGTATGTCATAACCTCTTTTTATAAGTATAGGGTAAGGTTAGATTAGGGCTCACCTTAATGGCATTGATTTAATCATCCCTTTGAAAACTTGAGCTCCAAATGCAGTCACATTCTGGGGCAATGGAGGATAGGACTAGAAAATATAATAGGAATATATTTAAATTTTTGTTCTGGTACAGTAATAAAGCCCTGAACTAAATATTTATGATTTTTTTTAATATGTCATAAAATGATTATAATTATCTTCAGCAACTTCCTATGATCTTGGTTGTATTTCAGCAAAATGAAGATGAAATACTGAATCCATTGTCTAGAAGATTTACCTATCTTCTGAAATGTGTAAATAATTCTGGTCAGATTTACTTATTTATGTACCTTTATATCTGTCAGCTTGCTTACTTGAACTTTTTGTCTAATTTCCTCCAATCTTAATAAAAGATTACATTAAAACTAGACAGAAACTTCAAATATAAGAAAAGGAAACAAAGCCAATTCCCACAATAACTGAGTGTTTGGCTAATTATTAGGTTCTTTCCTGAGACCTTGTTGCTTCAAACTTGGATGGTTGTTAACAATACCTATTGTTTCAGTAGCAGAGGATATTTCTGTAATGATACAGACTTGAAAAAAAGGTGTGAATGCTGTCAAACAGCTCTTTTGTCCGAAATTTCACTTGCATAGACTACATCAACTACACAGTTGAATGGACTCTGATACATACTTTATCTGAACCGCAGGTATTTAAAATGGCATTTGAAACAGTGGGTTCTGTTCTCTAGTTGATATAATAATGTAAAAAGAATAAAAACAAACAAAGCATACATTTCCAGATTTCTGGAGACAGAAATATTTCAGCTTTTTAAAAATCCTCACTGCTGAACTGGTTGAGAAAAGCTTCATGTAGTTTGTGGAAATTTAAATGGTTATATTTCCATAAAGACTGTGCAATTCAGGAATGAAACTGTAATCGATAGCTTGAAAATGTGTGTCCAATGAATTGCAGTATCTGCTTTCTGCTTGTCCTTGTAAAGCATGATAGAAATTCCACAAAGTTGCTACTTTCCGTACCTTGCTTTGACAATATACCATTACGAGTGACAATAATGACACATGCATCTATATTAGTCTTTTTGTTGAAAGGGTATCATTCACTGAAACAGCATGTTACTAAGGAAGTATTTTGAAGCATAGAGCAAGAAGAATGTTTAGGTTCAGATTGCAGAAGGAAACTCTGCTTTGTCAATGAATCAGAGATCCATAGTAAGTTTGAACAAGAAGGTGTCAAAGTATAATTTCTAATAGATAAAAACATGACTGTCATGAAATTCAAGAATAAATATAAACCAGAAACTTATTTATGGAATTATTGAGGTAACCAGCACAGTAGTGCTGATCTAAGAGCATTAGTGGAATTGGATAATTACAAGCATTTTAAGGAAAAAGAATGTATAAATAAAATTTGTCGGTAAGTATAAAAATGGTTAATGCCTCACAGGGCAGTACAACCATAACCTTTGAGGTTATCTTTTCTACAAGATAATTATTCACAAATTAACATGAAATTTCACAGTATAAAGGTCTGATCAAATGGAAAATATTCAAGTCAAACACAGACACATTCTCCTAGAGCTGCTCTATCCCTTGTAGCCACTAACTACCTACCTAAATTTTTAAATTTAAATTTGAGTGAATTAAAATGAAATACAACACAGATTTAGTTTCCCTGTCAAACTAGCCACATTTTAAGTGGTCCTAGACACATTTGGCTAATGGCTACTTTATTGGACAGCATGGATGTAGAATATTTCCTTCTTCACAGAAAGTACTATTGAATAACACTTCTGTGGAAAATTAATATTTGATCAGGCCTGTTTTATAATGCATATGCATGCCACTGAAAAACATCACCACTCCTTTGGCTTAATTTCCAAGTTTTGAGTATTGTTTGTAAACAAAGAGACTTTACAGATCTATTTTTCCAGCTCCTTTTTTTAATGGAAGAGGATTTGAAAATATAAATTTACCTTAGATTCATAAAAAGTTTACTCCTCTTACTACTGAAGAGTTTAGCTGTGTCATTGAACCAATTTTCACATTGGGTTGAGTGAACTATTTAGTATAAATAAGAAAACTGGGAGAAAATTTTATTGTAAATACTTACATTTTGGGATTTAGAAATCATTTGTCCATTTGTCTAGATCATTCTTAGTCCTTAAATAGCAAGAAGAAAGGTATCAAAAGGTAGTCATTACTTTATAGAATAATTAAATCACCTATTTTGACCTAGCAAGAAATTAATTATCTGTGTAGTTTTGTTTTTTTGTTTTTTGATGTTGTTGGTTTTTTGTTTTTTTGTTTTGTTTTTTGTTTTTTTGTTTTTTTTTTTTTTTTAATCATGAAACCATCTATACTTGTGAAATGCTTTCTCTGATGGTTTGGGCAGACTTACATAGTCTTTGGCTTATGATACTAAATTTGCATGTGTAACACAATGATTTTGTTTTTAATGTGTGTTTTTCAGATGTGCAACAAATGGCGATTGACTGGCTTACCAGAAATCTCTATTTTGTGGACCATGTCAGTGACCGGATCTTTGTTTGTACTTACAACGGGTCTGTGTGTGTCACCCTGATTGACCTGGAGCTTCACAATCCTAAGTCAATAGCCATAGATCCAATAGCGGGGTAAGAAGTTCTGTTTTATAATGTTTGATATGAAATAGTTTCCATTAAAATAAGTAATGCATCCAAAAATTGTATAATAGATCGGTCTCTGACAGGAGCTGTGGAATATAAGATTGCAGGCTCAGAGTATTTTTAAATGTTGATATTAACAACTGCATTGCAAGGAGAAAAGAAGGGCTATAATTTACCATGCAGAAGCTGGGTAATACCAGTTCCTTAACACATTTATATTGCTGGCCTAACCTGAGATACAAACAACCCTCTTCACAATTGCTTTGGGGTCACCAGACAAGAGCCTCAGGATAGTTTTAGGTTAAAGAGAGGAGAACTTTAAGTTCCCTTAGCAGTAGACCTTGTAGTCAGCAAGCTTCAGAAACACCACTTGAAAGATGTGCTGAGAACAAACTTACGTTCAACACATTTGGTATTTATAAAAGGTGTATGATGCATGTTCACGGGTACTACTAAAACATTAAAGTCATCCTTGTTAGTTGAAACCATCTTTTTTTTTCCCCTCCAACTACTGATATGTAAATACTATATAATTATGGAGTTACTGAATTCTTTATCAGAATTCATCTTCACTTTTTTTTTTTGATTTTCTAATTTTGCAAGCCACTTTGTTGGTTAAAAGTATGTCTTATCTGACCTTCTTTTATCTAATAGGCTCATTAATCTTTTTAAATATTTCACAATTTGTCAAATACAGTCATAAATGTTTAAATTCCCATCAACTTTGTTCACATGATTAGAAAATCAATATAGAAATTATGCTTCAGTTTTACAAATGCTATGGTATTGTTGAGTGGGAGGGGCAAAAACTATATAGAGTACTATAAATTCAGTTTTTTCACCAGTGCGTACTGGGCAAGGATACTCTCACATTACTGACATAGTGTATAATTTTAATCGGAGGAACTGTTGTTTTTTTCAGATGTAAGTTGTAGCAAAGATTTGAAAACTGAAATTTAGCTTGTTACTGGTTTAATCGTCCCCAAGCAGTTGAGGCTGAAATGTCTGATGGAACGTATCCTAAACTGCCATAAGCCTCCATTCAATAAATGGGAAAATATTTACTGAAGAAACAGCTGTCCTCCATATGTGGACTTTTGTCACTCTTTACTTAAAGTCTGATTGAATATTAAGATGCATCATCACAATGGTTCTGATTTTGACAAGAACAGCTTGCACGTAAGAACTTTGCTAGGAAGGCTGTGTAATATAATTCTTGAATGTAGCTCTATTTGTATTGCAGCAGATGGTGACTTGACTCAATCTGACTGCAGTGATGCTTCAAAAGACATTAGTAAAAGAAGTTGTATTTAAACTGATTTGTTTGGGTTGTTGGATAAGGGTAGTAAGAAAGAATTGGAAATTTACAAATGTGGTAACAACATTCTTTTGGAATTATTTTGGAATTCTGTCTAGAAATATATTTGCTTGCATGTTTTTCCCTGGATTTGCTAACCGAATTTCAAAGTAGCCTTTAGACAGTCTTATTTATCAAAAATGTTAAGAGGTGAAGCTACTGTCTTTCTCCCCTCATTCTACCATCTTATCTTCCCCCATTTTTAAAAACTAAGATCCAGAGACCCTTTTTAAATAAAACTGTCCATCTCGAATATAATATATATGAGTACCATCTCTCTTTCAGGACAGCAACATAGTTTATATTCTCAAGCTTCCTGTTTCTCTCTGTCATTACACGAAAGAACCATATTTTGTTACTTTTGTCAAAGGAATTAGGAGTACAAAACCCCCATATTGTTTGCACTTATTCTCTGCAGGATTCCTTGGGGCCTAGTAACTGTTTAAATGTAATTTTGTCATGTATCATTTATCACAATAGGTTCTTTGGAATTTTTCGTTTGAGTTTGCTCTGTGTCTCAAGCAGTTTTTCAATCATGAATTGCAGAAATCAGAGAAAGCAGAGCTCTGTTCTTTTATAAATATAAGCCTGTTTGGAGTATAACACTTTCAAATATATTCTACTTTTCCCTTATTATCAGAAATTTGGCTAGGATTAATACAATGCTATCTAGGAAAGGAACAGTAGGTTTTTTCCTTTAACTTTTACTTCTGGGCCTGCTCCAGCGTAATTTGAATAGCCAAAGCTGGAACAACTGTGCATGACCTACCAAAGGGGATATGTGCCACCAGTGAAATTTCTCCTACCTTTTCCTAAGTGTATGGACTGAGTGATTATCTTTGGCTCATTCTCTTAACTTCTGAAATCATTGGAATACATTAAAAGTCAAATCTGATTTTTAGAGCTTGACCTTAATAGCAGTAGAAATGGAGGGAGATTTGCCTTACTTCTTTCAAAGCTGCATTGAAAAAGAAATCTTTTACTTGGCTATACTTTTAACTTTCACTTCTAGTGATGGTAATGACATTGGAATTGAGAATTTGGGAAAAAATCTATTTGCGGGGATGTGTGGTACCGTGTATGAAACCCAAACATAGTAGAGTTATATGAGATGGATAACCTGAAGGACAGGGGAAATCTCCTTAGTCATGAGAAAAAGCAGGAATTGAATATTTCTTGAGTATACCATTTTTCTATGTAGGATGGACTTCTGACTTGTAGAGAATGAACGGCAGAGTGATATGTAGGATTTATGTGTGAATCCATGACCTCATGAGTGAAATGAATAAAAAGTATATCGTCTTTGTTCTCTATGAGAGCAGGCCAACTGCTAGGAGGAGAAAGTCTCAAAGTTGAGTACACACAGAAGTGATTGACAGTATTTGAATATTTAATACACTTTTTCCCATCACCTACCTGGATCCCCACTGCTGGCAAAACCAATCATAGATGAGACATTAGAGATAGAATCGAAGTTAGAGATAGATCAGGGAATAGGATGGGCTTATGAAATTCTAATCTAAGAATTTAGAATTCTGTATGAATGTGGGACACCAGAAAATAAGGTAGGTTTCCCTATGACCATGAAAGGGCTTTTGTAACAAGGGAATCCTTGGGGTAGATATCAGGTTTTTCAATTCTGTCAGGTGGCTCCCAGAGCCAGCCTAAGTTCCAAATTAGAGCCTGCACTCACTAGTCACTTTTTTATAGGACATAAGTAGAATTGTTGAGGACCTTTGGCTGTTAATCCCCTCATAGTGCACTGTGGATAAATTAAATCTGTAGATTGTACTCCCACAACTAACCACTATCTATTAGTTTGGGGATTCAGATGGTTCAGAAGTTGCTATGGGTTTGAAAATTAGGAAGCACCTAAAAACATGCCACTCTGTGCTCTTATTGTCCTCATGGAAGTATCAATGTGGATGAGTCATATACTCTTCTGCAATTCATAAGTGCCCCTAATATTCTGACATTTATATTCACATTTTGATAGGTTGCAAATTGTGAGTCCTAATTTTTTTGAGGAAGAACTACCCTCTACACATACCCACAAAAATGTTTCTTTAAAATGATGTGAACTTAGTCTCCCTGAGAATCTTTTTGCATATTTCTCTTTATTAGAAGAAAATTCAGAGAATGGAGGTAATTCAATACCTTCAATAATCATTCTATTGAGTTTATGTTTCGACTTGCTTTAAAATTCCTCTTGGAGATCCTGAACTTAAAGTTTCTTTCTTCTTTTTTTTAATGATTATTTATTTTGAGGAGACTGTGAGCAAGCAGGGAAGGGAGAGAGAGAGACAGACAGACAGACAGACAGACAGACACTCCCAAGCAGGCTACATGCTCTCAGTACAGAGGCCAATACAGAGCTCAAAACCGCGAACCGTGAGATCATGACGTGAGCCAAAACCAAGAGTCACATGCTTAACTGACCGAGCCACCCAAGTGCTCACTCTTGAATTTAAAGTTTTTTAATGTGTTTTCTTATCTTAGCAACAAATTCAAGTGAATATCCATTATATTAGCTGTATTTTAATTTTTTATCTGTTCATAGTCTAAATATCTATATGCTGATTTCCTATTTGCACCACTACTACCTTTTCGGAGTGAGTCCAACACTCTTAGATAACATTTAGATTCATAGAGAATTATCTGAACAATAGGCATTTGTCTAAATTGGCCATTTTACAAGGTTTTTCAGGAGAGTTTATCATAGCCACTTTTCAATCCAAAGTTCCTTTCAGGAGTTGCTGATGTGATTAGGCAAGACAACATGGAAATGCAAGTTCATGTTTCCCGGTCTGAATTATTTTAAGTGAAGCTAGTTGTTCAAAGACTCACTCAAGGGTATAAATCCATATTAGCTGTTTTGTGTATGACTCAAATTATTCTCATTAATTCATTTTGTCTAGGGTCAAACTCTCCAAATTACTCTCCAAACCTTTCTGTAAGTGGAGGTTCACGTATGGCATTGCCTTTAATCACTGTCTCCTTCCAATATAATTTATATTGTGATTACCCTGGGAATACAGAAAAGTAATTTGGAGTGGTGTATGTTCATTACACCTTTTACTGGAAACTTAACCCAAATTGACTCAACTTTCACTGTGTTCTTAGCTCACATTATTCATAATAGTAACTCAGAATAATGCAAAACATTTTACATCTCTATTTGCCCTCTTTGCTGTTCTTTCTCTCTCTTTTTACTCTATATGTTTTAAATGTTTGTTAAACTTATACCCAAATTACTGACTTCATAGTTCTATTTCTAGTAATTATATTTAGTATCTTCCCAATCTTGCACCCACTCTCTATAAAAGAGATTTCTTTGAGTTATCACTCTGATAAATGCTGTCCACTCAAATAAAGGAATAGGAAAAAAGCACAATTATGAAGGAATTTATTATTTCACTTTTAAATCTAAATATAGGATAGTCTCTGAGTTGATTATTTTAGTGGCTCAACAATATCATTCAGGATCTGGGTCCATTTACCTCTTTGTGATATTATTATGATTAGTGTATGGTTTTTAGGTTAATTCTCTTGCCATCATAAGATGAAGTTCTAGGGATCTTGTGTAGAAACATGGTACTCCACTCAAAAGAAGAAAAAACATTTTTTTGTTTTTGTTTTGTTTTTTTTCCTTAGATGTTCATGTCTTCTTAGGCAGAAATGGGGTAGATGCCTTCCTGAATGGGACAAAACCCACTTTTTTTTTTCCACCATTGATATGTGAAAGAGTGAAATTAGGGCCAAGCAAAGATGGAAAAATAAATGGACTAAGAACCAACATCATCTACTACATCCCCTGTCATATAACAGTTCTCTCTTATGTGCAGTTCTTCGAATTTCTTTTCCCAGGCACTGAGGGGGTCTCTTTGTACTTACCTTAACTTGTTTGGAATATGGACAAATACTTTATTCCAATTCTTTAGTCCCTTTTCTAGGAGAACCCTTCCATTTCCTTTTAGCCAAGGCCATTCAAACTCATTTCAAGGAGTATTTTTCTTATCTCTTTTCAAGGCAAATGACATTTCTTTCCAGTAATATTTTATTTTTTATTTAAAAAATTTTTAATGTTTATTTATTTTTGACAGAGAGAGAGAGAGAGAGCAAGAGAGCGAGCGTGAGTGGGGGAGGAGCAGAGAGAGAGAGGGAGACATAGAATCCGAGGCAGGCTCCAGGCTCTGAGCTGTCAGCACAGAGCCTGATGCGGGGCTTGAACTCACCAACCATGAGATCATGACCTGAGCTGAAGTTGGACGCTCTACTGACTGAGCCACCCAGGTGTCCCTCCAGTAATGTTTTATATGATACAAAGAAGAGATTGGGTTGGGAGTTCTCTCCTAGTGTTCCTATTTTTATCTTTAAAGATATACTTTAAGAAACTGATGGGAGCTTTTATTCTATTCAGATTCTTCAATGGTTTTGCAATCTATGTGAATATTCTAAGCCTAATGCTACTGGGGTAGCATTAAATACATTATTGTTTCATTTATAAAGCAATTCTCAAGTGGCATGAAAGTTTTGTATTCTCTGCCATAGAATAGTTTGCACACTGGAAGAATCTATGCCATTTTTAGACAAGAATAATTTTATATTTCCAATTAATGTAAAATTATTTCTAATTGTTTCTTACATAGAATTGTATGAAAACAAGAAGCAGATATGAGCAAATGGTATTGCTTTTGAAAATATATGGACAGATTTCCTATTTCACTCAGTTATAATAAGGGCATGAAAGATAATGGTATGATATATTTTCTTATGGAGCTTTGAGTATAACAGAATTATGCATTAAATATCAAATATTACAACCAAAAGATATAGTTATTATAGTTTACAAAAAAACATACATTCTAAACAACAAATTCTAAGCAGTAATTTATTTGAAGTTTATGAGCTAAATAGTGGGTTAGGCACAAATATTATTTTCAAAAAACAAAACAAAACAGAAAATGTTGGTTTGTAAACACCACAAGGGAAAAGACAAAAATTAAAAACAATAAAATACATACTTGACACCATTCGCCTTTTAAGTTACCACTCTTTCATATATAACATAAATTCAGGATTTTATTGTAGGCCATATAATCATATTCAACTAAAAAAAAGAATCAGAAGTAAAAAAAAAAGTCAGCTTTTATGCTGGGTTATATTTTGTTCTGCTTGACTGCTGAGCCTTGAAGGGTATTGATCGAAAATTGATATTTTCCCTTGAGCCAGATTCACAGTGGTTTGACTAGGGAGAAATTGGCTTGGCTTTAGGGTCAAGTTGGATGTTTTATAGTGTCAAATAGTGTTTACTCAATATTTTTTTTTTTAATCATGAAAAGGAAAAAGTCAAATGTTGAGGGTAGCTGGTCTTCTGTCAGTTTTACTGAGGTAATTGTCTCTGTAATCTCTTGTAAAAATTGTTTATGCGGGAGGCAGCGCACTGCCTGATTACGAGATATACTACAAATCTGTAGTCGGGGCACCCGGTTGGCTCTCAGTCTGTTAAGCACCGTACTTCAGCTCCGGTCATGATCAAATGATCCGTGAGTTAGAGCCCTGCGTCCGGCTCTGTGCTGACAACTCAGAGCCTGGAGCCTGCTTCAAATTCTGTGTCTTCCTCTCTCTGCCCCTCCCCTGCTTGCATATGCGCTCTCTCGCTCGCTCTCTCTCAAAAATAATGAATAAACATTAATTTTTTTAAATATAAAAAAATAAATCTATAGTCATCAAAATAGTATGGTACTGACATTAAAATATACAAATAGCCCAGTGAGTGGAAAAGAATTGAAAGCCCAGAAATAAACCCAAACATATTTGGTCAACTAATATTTGACACCAGAGCCAAAATACTCAACAGAAAAAAGACAATCTCTTTGTACATTGTGCTGAGATAATTGAATATTCACATGTAAAAGAAGGAAACTAGCCTTATATCTTCTACCACTCACAAAAATTAAGTTGTAATGGGTCGAAGATTTAAGTATAAGACATGAACCCATGAAACTCCTAGAAGAAAACAGGAATAAAACTCTTTGACATGGGTGCTGGTAATTAATTAATTAATTTTCGAATGTGACATCTAAAGCACAGGCAACTAAACAAATAAATAGATTAACAAACCAACCAGTGGGACCATATCAAAATAAAAAGCTTCTGAACACCAAAAAAAAATCAACAAAGTTAAAAGGCAACATCTGGGATGGCAAAAAATTTTGCAAACTATGTACCCAATAAGAGATTAATTTCCAAAGTATATAAAGAACTCATACAACCCAGTAGCAAAAAAAAAAAAAAAAGACATCAACCCCATTAAAAAATGGGCTAAAGATACAAATAGATGCTTTCCAAAGAAGATATATGAAGGCCAACAGGTACATGAAAAGATGCTTAGTATTATTAGTTATTAGGAAAATGCAAATTAATAGCACAATGAGGGATCACCTTATGCCTGTTAAATGGCCATCATCAAAAAGACAAGAAATAATGCTGGCATAGATGTGGAGTAAAGGGAACCCTTGTGCATATAAATTGGATACAGGGAATGTAAATTGATACAGCCATGATGGAAGACAGTATGGAAGATACTAAAAAATTAAAAATATGATTACCATATGATACAGTAATTCCATTTCCAAGAATATATCCAAAGAAAACAAAAACACTAACTCAAAAAGATATCTGCACCTCCATGTTCATAACAACATTATTTAGAAGAACCATGACATAGAAAGATACTAAGTGTCTATCAATGTATCATTGCATTTTTATACAAAGAATTTGTGATACACACATGCATGCATGTGCTCACACGTGTACACACACACACACGCACACACACACACACACACACACTGGAATATTATTCAACCACTAAAGAAAAAAATGAGGAAACCCCATCATTTTTGACAATATAGAAGGACTTTGAAGGCATTATGCTAAGTGAAATAAGTCAGACCAAGAAAGACAGGTACTGTATGAACTCATTTATATGTGACATGTAAACAAAAAGCAAAAAAAAAAAAAAAAACTCTCAGAAAAAGAGATCAGATTTGTGATTACCAGTGGCAAAAGTTGGAAGATGGGAGAAAAGATACAAACTTCCAGTTATTAATAAGTACTGGGGATATAATGTACAGCATGGTGAGAATAGCTAACACTGCTGTTTGATACATAGGAAAATTATTAGGGGATTAAATCCTGTGAGTTCTCATCACAAGGAAAAATATTTTTCCTTTTATTTCTTTTTTTTTGTTATTGTATCTATATGAGAAGATAGGTAGATGTAAGCTGAATCCATTATACTATATGTAAATCAAACTATCATGCTGCATGATTTAAACTTTTACAAACATATATGCCAATAATTTCTCAGTAACACTGGAAAAAACATGGAATAAAAAAAACTTGTGTTTAGGGGCGCCTGGGTGGCGCAGTCGGTTAAGCGTCCGACTTCAGCCAGGTCACGATCTCACCGTCCGTGGGTTCGAGCCCCGCGTCGGGCTCTGGGCTGATGGCTCAGAGCCTGGAGCCTGTTTCCGATTCTGTGTCTCCCTCTCTCTCTGCCCCTCCCCCATTCATGCTCTGTCTCTCTCTGTCCCAAAAATAAATAAACGTTGAAAAAAAAAATTTAAAAAAAAAAACAAAAAAAACAAAAAAAACCTTGTGTTTAGATAAACAACTGCTCATAAAATGTGCCTCTATGTCATCTTAAACTAATTTAATGTTTTTTGATAAAAGCAAAACAAATGATTTTTGTCATTGTTCTTCATGATTGAATATAGGTTATAGTAACATTATCAGCAACCAAACTATTAGTAAATCTCTATAATTACATTCTATATCTGGTTTAGTGTGGCATAAAATGAGATTAAAAAGCAACATATAAAAAGAAAATAGTCCTACTTTCTGGAGGGTTTCAGTCTAAGTCTCATATTGAATTTATATTTGGGAGTCTCATTAATTTGAAGGTATAGCTAAATAATTGATTCATCCCATGAACTTAATGTGGAACATGTCTAAAGTGTTTGGAATTCTCCAGTGATTTAAAAATCTCTGAATTGCTAAGATTTCTCATTTTTTAAGTGAAAACAAAGATATTCTGTTTTATTTTTTAAATGATTTATTATTATGAACTCGATTTGAGAAAGATATTTCAAGTGTATATAATTTTATTTATTAATTGAAATGACTGCATAAGACCAATGTAATTTTCACAGGATATACACTGAAGTTTGAAGGAATATCAATACAGTAATCTCATAACAACTGTATTAGGATAATGGTAGTCACTTTTATAAACCAAAATGATGACATCACACAATAAAATTATATTTCATACCCGTATGAATCTGATGAGTGTGTTAGAGGTTGGTAGGTATCTTCCTCCTTGTGGTTATTCTGAGATAAGGGTTCCTTCCATTTTGTGGCTATAGAATCTCATACGGCCTGTTCGCAACTAGTAGAAGGGGGAAAATGTTGAATATCTGTAGACAAGTTGGATGCAAGGGGATCAGGGAAATGTAGCATCAGGCAGTTTCTTGCCCATGACATCACCATACTATGGAAATGGGAACATGCATTTTGAATAAACATTTTGCCATTTCTGTCCCAGTCTTCTCTTCTGGCTACCAAATATCCATATATGCCCTTCTTCTCATAGAATATAGTACATGAGTTCAAAGTGGAGGACCTCCAGGTGATGTGCAGTCCTCTCCATCACGTCCTTTTGTACTTCCTTGTATACAGCAAATTATGAACCAAAAGACAAGATATCTGTCCCGACTGTCCCCTCCATACTCTATATAAATCAGTGGAACAGTGATAGAATAATAAAAACAAGAATCATCATCTAGAAAATAGAAGATTGGAGGCACACAGTAGTCATTGGCATAGAGAAATAATGAAATCCTACCAGGAAAGTAAAGGAAAGACCCTCTGTCCTGGTAGTTTAGAAATTCCCTTGTCTAGATGGTACTTCTTTCCTTGTAACATCTCCCCTTGTTCATTGTTCTTTACCTGTGCTTCCCCAGGGAGATTCTTTCTAGTCTGTTGTGCTAAATACTACATCTGAAGTTGGCAATGGGGCATCCTCCCCCTGTGGACTCTATATATTTCACAGACTGTTTCTTGTTCCTTTCAAGTTGTTTTAAGGTTTGAAGAAACAAAGAATTTTGTAAGATAGGCTCATGGCTTTTGAAGTTATAAATTCCCTTGAAAATTAGTAGAATTTTGATTTCTTTGCTTCCCATTACTTCTATATACCAATATCCTCACTCAAAGTTATACTCTACAAATAATTATCAAACCCAAATTATTTCTTTGCACCTCACTCTCTTGGTTTTCTCTTTCAACCTGTTTGTGGTCACTTCGAAGCCTGAAAACAACACGCCAGTGGGAAGCAAACACCTTTATCTAAAGCTGAAACTCTTCTATTCAGTTGAGAAGTTAATTGGCTTTTGTTGTTCAAAGTAATTCCGGCAATTTTTCTTAGTATTCACATCTTAGAAACAACTGGATCTCCAAAGCTGGAAGACCTCAATTTTGGACTTGGTCTATTCCCTTTCAGTTTTTGTTGTCAGTCAGCCAGTTCTTACCTATACTCATTTTTCCCCATAATATCTTGCCAACGAAGGCATGTAGTAACTAACACAATTACTAATATTAGACTTTTAAACTTCTTCCCTTAAATACATAGGCTCAAAAAGCACTTGTTTTTTCTTCCAATATATTTATCAAGATACTGCAAATGACATTTTTTATCAAGTATTTTTAACCTTTAATATTTTCAGTCCTGAACATTAGTTACCCTGATGCTGCTGCCTTAACCATGAGGCCAATGTTATGCATTAAAGAAAAAAAAAATAATGTTTATTTTTGAGAGAGAAGAGGGTCAGAGAGAGAGAGGGAGACACAAAACCTGAAACAGGCTCTAGGCTCCGAGTTGTCAGCACAGAGCCTGACTCAGGGCTCAAACTTACTAGCCATGAGATCATGACCTGAGCTGAAGTAGGACACTCAACTGACTGAGCCACCAAGGCGACCCATGGTCATCTGACAATGTTATGCATTTTTAAATGTTTATTTATTTATTGGGGGGGAGGGGCAGACCGAGAGGGAGAGAGAGCCTGATGGGGGACTCAATCTCATGAACCATAAAATCATGACATGAGCCAAAATCAAGAATTGGATGCTTAACTGAGCCACCAGGCACCCCTTCAATGTAGTAATTTACAATCTTATTATATTTAATGTATTTTAAATTTTTATTAAGGTAGTTTTGTACTTGTGCTACCAACTTTTTTTTTTAATTTTTTTTTTAACGTTTATTTATTTTTTTGAGACGGAGACAGAGCATGAACGGGGGAGGGGCAGAGAGAGAGGGAGACACAGAATCGGAAGCAGGCTCCAGGCTCTGAGCCATCAGCCCACAGCCCTATGCCAGCCTCAAACTCACGGACCGCAAGATCATGACTGGAGCTGAAGTCGGACGCCCAACCGACTGAGCCACCCAGTCGCCCCTGTGCTACCAACTTTTGAATTTGTTATGATAATACTCACTGCGTAAATTTCAGTGGATAGCACAGTAGAAATTTTGTCAATTTGTTTTCTGTTTTATTGCTCAAGGTCGAGTCCAATGTATGCATTCTGAACTATCAAGCAGCTTTTATCCTTGTGATGATTCAAAGATGGAGGTTCCTTCCATCTTGTGGTTCCTACATCCTTTAGGGTCTGAGAATCCTCTGATTTTTGACCAGAGAGAGGAATGACATGTCTGCCTTTTTTCTTTTTCCTAATTCCAGCTCAGTAATGACCATCATTATTTCAGTTACATTCCAATTAGTGACATCTAGTCACTTGGTCACATCTGATGACAAGAGGGCTAGAAAATATGGTTTCTAACTGGGAAGTTGTCAGCCATTCCACATTTTGGAAAGGAAGGGGTGTGAGCTATGAGCTTCTGGTGACAGATGAGTGCTTCTGCCACTATGACCACCATCTGATTTTATTATTTTTTTTTCTTTTTGGGTAATAAAAAATTAAACGTAGTAGAGGATAACATGTGAAAGCCCTATTTCTAAAATGTATTTTAAATTGAGTAGATTCATATTTTTCCAATTTTTTTATAATCTCCTGAATGCTTAGAATTCAAGTTTATCATTTTACTTTGAATGAGTCACTTTCATTATTAGGTTTGTATCACCTCTTGCAACATTCACAAATCCAAACAACTTTTAATCAGAGAAACTTTTAATCAGAGAAACAAGTACATTATGCTCTGGCCAGTAAATGAAATAATAGGCATTTTCAGATTTGGGCAATTTCTCCTAATAACTGGTGCCTAATTCCTAGAACCTAAATATCCTCTTTTTTGGAAAGGCTGGAAACACCATGAATACTCCCAACTCTATTTCCTACTCTTTTCAGACATTCGAATGATAATTATTCTTTTGTTTGTACTTCTTAAGATCTCACTACTAGTACCAGCCCATAGACTTGCTTGTTTGTTTTAGAACATGCTTTGAATAAATGTAACGTTTGCAGAAATTCAATCTGAGAGTGGAAGACATAATGGATTATTGGTGGGCATAACATTAGAAGTAGAAAAGAAAGAGAAAATAGTTGAAACAGTGTAAATATAGTGTAATAATGGTTGGTGTGTTGAATAATACTTCAGATACTAAAAACCCCCTCCTAACTCTAACTGGCTTAAATGATAAGTTAATTCATTTTCTAACTTAGAGGAAGGCCAGAGAAGAGCAAGCTTGGTTGGATGTAGGCTTGGTTGAAATGATGCCTCATTGACATCTTGAAGGAGCCATATCCCTTCTATTTCCCTGCTCTCCCATCCACAGCTACAGCCTTTTCCCCCTTGGTCATAAGTTTGTTGCCACTACCAACTGAGGAAAATTGTGTACTATTCTCATGCAGCAAGAAAAAGTAAGAAACCTGACCCCTTACTATGGACTATAAATCCATTATTTCAGTTTGAATGGGCTAAATAAGGTTGCTTTCTCACACCTGGAGCAGTCTCAGTTGCTGGGGAAATACCATGTACTGTTTGGATTTGTATTAATTGGAGTCCACCCCAAGATCTGGAAGTGTATTCAATTTCCCCCAGTCATTTGAAAATTTGGTAGTGGTGAGGGAGCATGGTTGGGAAGGTCACTGGGAATGATGGTTCTCTGAACATAATCAAGTTTCTGTTAGGAAAAGAACTAGAAGAAGCAAAACATAATTTCACTGAGAATGGGAGAGAGAGATGTATTGATTCACTGCCATGAGAATATTTGCTGTAGAATGCGAATTACTGTACTTGAGAGCAAATCATGTTCTTCATGATGGATATTTTGAGGTTCTTTATCAAAACCCTGCAAGCAGTAGATAAGGATGGTAATGGAGGTGATGATGATGATGATGACGACTACAACCATGACAGTGAAAACTGCATCGATAATACCTGTGATGATTTAACAAGGCAATTACTCAAACTGTCACTACCAAGCATGTTTTTTTTGGTGCTGAATCATGCTAAATTTACAGAGAAAGCCCTAATTTATTCCACAGAGAAAGATACATTTGGGATCTATAGTTGCTTCCCAGTAAATAAGACAAACATAGGTTTAGATGATTGAAGATAAGGAAATTTCTAGTGAGAAATAGAACTAGCTGCTGGAAACTCTGCCTTCCTTAAATGCTCTTACTCTTTGGATCTGTGTATGTTTCTATTTTTTAAAGACAAGTACCTGGGTAAGATAAGCAGACTAATAACATATACATTTGAGGTTGCTTAATAAAGAAAATATTTTTTAAGCTATGCCTTATTTTTATTTATTTTTATTTTTTGTTGACTTATTTCATATTTCAGATTCCACTTATCAGACAACTTAATATTGCATGGTTAAAAAATAATTTTAGGGGCATCTGGGTGGTTTGGTCCAGTTAAGTGTCCAACTCTTGGTTTTATTTCAGATCATGATCTCACGGTTTGTGAATTCAAGCTTCACATAGGGCTCCATGCTGACAGCATGGAGCCTGCTTGGGATTCTGCCTCCCTCTCTCTGCCCCTCACCTACTCATGCTCACTCACTCTCTCAAAATAAATACATAAACTAAAATATTTAAAAGGCAATTTTAAATTATTTTATTACAATTAATTATATTAAGATGAATAATACTAAATAGCTCATAAAACTTCTTTGTTTTGTAATCTATAGGATTAACAGCTAACATATGATTAATTGTAATTAAAACCAAAATCCCATTTTTCCCAAATGAAATAAGAATATTTACTTTAGCCTAGAATATTGTAAGTAAATTGACAGGATCAAAATCTCTTCCAAAAACACCTGTAATTAATAGTATTTTTCAAAACTTATATCAGAGCTATGACATTTTTCGGGGAGGTAGCTTTATTAAAGATGTGCATTGGAAAGATCTTTACATTATATATTTTTCATAATAATATTCTTAATGTTCATAATGTAGAGCCATATATAAACTACCTGAGACAAATGATTATGCAACACTTTATAGAGTGTCCTGTTCTGCCCCTTTGTCTTGCTTGGATAGATGGTGACTACATCACATAGAATTCATATAGTGAGGCCATCTGTGCAAAAATGGAGGTGATTTTACCTCCATCGGAAGTGAGCATGTTCTCATAAATGGTCTCAAGTACTCCAGAACTTCAAGTCACTCTATCATCATTTACCTAGAGACTAAACTCTTTTACATAAGGATAAGTAAAGTCAATTAACTAGTTTTGCATTATTTATCTTATTTTCTTTGTGCTTTGTGCTACATCAGAATGTGAAGTTGCAGTTCTGATAGGGCCCATTTTTTTGAGAGACAGAGAAAGAAAGAGATTAATATCAACAGCATTACTGACTGTTTTCTGTGGCCAGTCGTTGTCCTCAGCACTCCCTCTACACTTTTCAATTTAATCTACAGAGTTATCTTGTGAGGTACTTGATACCTCTATATTCTTTTACATATGAAGCTTTGGGAAGGTAAATTACTTGCCCATAGTCAAAAACCCAGTAAGTGTTGCAATCAGGGTTCAAACTGAAGCAATGTGCACTCTTAATCCACTACACTACACCCATGAGTCAGCTTTAAGCTGGGAGAATGGGGGTTAAGATGAGGTATGTGGGGGTTTGTGGTATACTACCATTCATGCACAAGACTAGGTACTCAGCCCTGAGGAAAATGACACTTGGGAATATGCAGGGTGGTAATTTTATACCTTAACATGGGCACCTATAAGTTTGTATATCTGTTAGTTCCATGAAGATGAGTAGAAATGACACACAGAATTTGTTCTAAAATTTTAAAGGAAGTAACTGTATGGCATTCTGAAAAAGAAAACAAAATACAGAGAAAGCAGAAAGATCAGCAGTTGCCAGAGTTTGGGGGAGGGGATTGGGTGGAGGGGGGATGAACAGATGGAATAAATATAATTTTTAGGGCAGTGAAACTCTTCCATATGATATTGCAACGTGAATACATGTCATTATGTATTGGCCAAACCCAAATAATTAACTGTACAACACAAAGAGTGAACCGTAGTGTAAACTATGGACTTTAGTTAATAGCAACGCAGTAATATTGTTTCATTAATTGTAACAAGGGTAACACAGTAATGCAAGATATTAATAATAGGACAAACCATGCGTTAGGAAGAAAGGGGATGTATGGAAGCTCTATAGCTGCTCAATTTTCTATAAACCTACTGCTTTAAAAATAAAACCTATTTACTTTTTGGAAAAGGAAGAAAAAAGAAACTGAGTGATTATAGGACTATAATTGTGAATCAATCAGGAAATAGGTGACTCATTTCAGAATAATTGTATCTTTTCTTCAATAGTGTTGAAATCTAGGACTTCCACATTTTCACTTAGATTCAGTCAAATTCCAAAAAAGTTTTCTGTGCTCTCTGTATACCACTAGGCTATGAATTCTGGATGAGCCCAAGTCTACTTGCCAGGATTACTCCCTAAATAGCAAAGAAGCACATTTAGAAAGCATTAATCTTGTAAAGCCACAGGGCCACAATTAAAGAGTGGTTCAATGGTTTTCCTAAATGTATAACTTACAAGGACAGATTTTCCCCTGCATCTTTTACCCTGATTATAATGATGGGCTCAATTTCCCCATGTATAGTCAGCCATTGTTAACATGCTGGCATTTGAAAGGAGTATTTACTCTTGATTTTAAACATAAAAGAGCTTGTATGAGCAGAGAAAGAGGAAGTAGGTAAATGCTAACATTTCTTGTGGAGTGGAAAGCAGTTCCCCTGCACTTTTCTCACCATTCAAGTCACAGTTTGAGAAGGAAATAGCTTTAGAAATTGAGAGGGCCAATGGATCCCTTAACTGTGCTTTCTCCACACAGTTAAAGCTCAGTGTGAGACTGGCTGGCAAATAAACAATGAGGAAGAAGTCACATGAGGAGGGGTTATTAGAGAAAGAGTAAGGAGAGTCACATTTTGGTTATAACTAAGGACTAGCTGACTCACCCATGCATGAAAAATCCTTCCTCAGGTGTCATTTTTTAGGGATGGTGGCTTAATTGCCCCCCCAAAAGGCAGCTTTTTTTAATTCAGAAATGACTTATGCCTTATTATCATATCTACCATGTCAGGATGGTGGGGTTTATTTGGTCCTCATATCTCTTCATAAAAAAATGGGACTTTTTTAAAGATAGCACAATTTTAGAAGAAACGATTGAAATCCATACCACAGAATAGGTTTTGCTATATACCATTTGATAGGAATAGGAGTATGTAAACATATTCCCAAAAATATATATAGGTACTCTATAATTAAGAGTTTGTATAATGGGGAACGAAATTCCAACATGGATATAATGTTAATAACTTAGGTAAACAACAGTTTTTGTCTGTTTAGATTTTGATTATACTGGGGTGAGAGGAGTGAGAGGGAGTGGTATCTTTCTCAGTGCCAGTCTGTGTGCAAATCCTGTCTTCACTTCCACATTTGAACATGGTTGATGTTGAACTTGTTGCTTCCTGTTATCAGTTTTGATACATCAAGTGATGACATCTCAAACTTTTGTCCTTAGGACAATTTCTTCTTTAATACATAACAACTATAATTTTATTGCTATTGTTCTTATAAGGTCTGTTCCTGGAAGCTACTATACCTTGTAATGCAGGATTAATAATAGTGCAATTGTGCTAAAACACTTACTTCGATTATTTGTGGCTATCCTGAAAAACTGTGCAATAGAAGCCCTTGGTGTAGTTTTGGAAAAACTCCATTGATTTTAAATGAGTGGGGAAACACAGAAATGTCAAGATAAATTACTAATCAGAAGTTTTTTTTTTCCTATTATTTACCTATATATGCCCCATCTTTCCGAACCAACTTTGTACTACTAAGGGTATTTATATCAAAATGCCAGTGAGCACTATGTCTATTATGATTACTAATTTGCTCTATCTGTCATGCACTTACTATATCATACTATTTTATAAGCTATTGTATCATTTATTTGGTCTTCACAAGAGCCTGTGAGATTTGCATTATTTATTATACCCATTATACAGATCAGGAGACTGAAGCAGCAATAGAAAAGCACTTGCTACATGTCACATAGTTACTAATTAATGAAGTCAGGTTTTGAACCCAGAAAATCTTGCTGTAGTGTTCCTGATTAGTAATACATTTAAGCAGAAACAACTCTACTAAATGAAGACCATACGGATAAAAGTTGCTAACAAACACGATCATTGTTATTATTACAGTTATTTATTGTAATTATTTTCTCTCATGTCCTTTTCTGTTTTGACAAACTGAACTGCAAAAATCTGTCTATAATTTGGTAGTTCAGGATTTTAAATTTCAATAGTGATTGAATATGATTGTTTAATAGTTCACTGTCTTACACAGTGCACTTCACTACTCTAGGTAACTGACTCATTTTCTTTCTAAACACAGTTATAATAGAAAGCAGTGCCTCACTTTCTAGCAGATGGAGAGCAATCTTGTTTTAATGCACATCATTTATAATAGATACAAGCTGTCAGATAACTTCTGGTAAAATAGGATGCTGAATCAGACATTTATTTTTAGTGGCAATTGTTGACACATACTAGCCCACCCAAATGAAAGTATGCCATATTACTTGGCTCTATAGATAAACTATGTTATAATATTCTTTGTCATGTTTCATTTTAGGTTTCTGCTTTAGACTTCCTACCATACACCACCATTTCCATCACTTATCTTTAAACAGCTTGTCGTCCTAAAACCATTATACATTATTTTAGATAGTTATATTTTAGCTTTTATTTCTAAAATAAGAATCATCTAAAACCTGGTAGTTTTAAGTAGTTACATCATAGTTAGAAAAATGTGCTCTGGAATCCAACAGACCTAGATTTTAATCTCAGCATTGCTCCTTATTAACTGAATGGAAAATATGTTTTAATCCCTGAAAACCTCCATTTTTAAAAAAAATTATGATTTTTCTATCAAAGATTATTATATGAATCAAATAAGTTAGTGTTTCTACAGTGGTAGTTATTTACCATATATATCATTAACTGTAGTTCACTAATATGAGGCATCAAATAAACAATGCAAGCCCCCAACAAAAACAGATTTTACAAAAAGTGAAGGAGCTGAATGAACACCTACATGACCATGTTGGTCATATATCAACTGTGTCTGTTCCACTTAGTTAATGTCTATCTTGTATTGTTTGGTAAGTATTTTAATATTGCTACTGGAAAAAAAAAAACAAAAGAAATATTGACATTTATCATGTACAATGCCTCTTTTGGTTAATTCATGTAGATGTGATATTTGGAAAATATAATGGTAGCTAGATTTGGGTAAAATTAAAAATGCTTAGTGTACATTTTAGCTGCACATATACTAAATATGGAACAATACCGAGATTACCCTGACTACTGCATAAGGATGACATTTGTGAAGCATTTCTTATTACATAATTTTAGAAAAAATACATTTTATATGTTGTTTGTATATTCAATGATAAAGCAAGTATGGTAAAATTATACTAAATGGGGATTCTGGGTAAAAGTTTATTGGAGTCCTTTGAACCATTTTTATGACTTTTCTACAAGTCTCAAATTATTTAAAAAATTAAAACAAATAATATCTTGGGAAATAAAAAAGTAAAAATAAAGTAGCAACCAGTCTTTTAAATTAGTATGTTTCCACTATATCTAGATGAAGCCATGCAGGATAGGTGCTTTTGAAGTATAAGAGGTTTTATGTATTATGTGTGTACATTTTAATTTTTGGATTTGCTAGTACTACTCTACACTAAAATAATGTATTTTTTTAATCAAGTTGTTAAAAAGCCATATGAGCTTAATTGATACATCATATAAAAACAAATTCTTGGGGCGCCTGGGTGGCTTATTTGATTGAGCATCGGACTTTGGCTCAGGTCATGAACTCACCGTCTGTAAGTTTGAGCCTGCATCGGGCTCTGTGCTGAAAGCTCAGATCCTGGAGCCTGCTTCATATTCTGTGTCTCTCTCTCTCTCTGCCCCTCCCCTGCTCATGCTCTGTCTCTCTCTCTGTAAAAAGTAAACATTAAAGGGGCGCCTGGGTGGCGCAGTCGGTTAAGAGTCCGACATCAGCCAGGTCACGATCTCGCGGTCCGTGAGTTCGAGCCCCGCGTCAGGCTCTGGGCTGATGGCTCAGAGCCTGGAGCCTGTTTCCGATTCTGTGTCTCCCTCTCTCTCTGCCCCTCCCCCGTTCATGCTCTGTCTCTCTCTGTCCCAAAAATAAATAAACGTTGAAAAAAAAAATAAACATTAAAAAAAAATCTTAAGACTATTATTTATTTTTTTACTCCAGTGCAACAAATAAATGCTTTCATACATACATTGATAAATACAAATTATGGTAAGTTCTATGTGAATATACTTTGTTATTTTCAAGAGTGACAGAGAAGACATTAGTTAGATTACTTGGTTAGTGAAAGTCTCACTGAGGAGATGACATTTAAAATGTTACTTAAAGGATAAGAGAAGAAAATTATGGAAAGAAAGTGGGAATGTTGACAGGGAGCACAAGGAGTCTTTCAGAGAGAAACCAAGTCTAATGCCTCGAGAAATAAGAGAGTGGAGCATGTTTGAGAGGTGGAAAAAAGATAGCATGGTTGGCGTACAATAACCAAGGAGAAGAGTGGCTCAAATTGAATGTGAAGAGAGAGGCTGGGGGTATATCATCCAGAGAGGCTGGGGGTATATCATCCAGAAACTTGATAGTCAAGTTGGAAAATTTAAAGTGTCACTAGGCCAGATTTATAATCTATGCAACTCTGTTACTGTGAAATATAGTGTGTATACTGTGTGTGTTTGTTCATAAGGGTCAAATGGAAATGGAAGATTAGTGAAGAGCCAATTTCAATAGCTTAAGATGGGTAGTGGTTGCTTGGACTAGGGTATTACCTGCATAAAAGGAGGAAACATCATTTTGTAATATATTATGTGTATGTATTATGAATGTGTTATGTGTAGAAGACATTTAATTTACAAATAGCTATGCCTTAAGACTTCAAGTGAAAGCATGCTAATAATAATGGTATGCTTAACACTTAAGAAAATATTAGAAGCTTGTGGCATTGTGTTAACTAAGACTTCTAACTAAAAATGATATTTTTAAATAAGAATTTAATCATGATTATTCATATAATCACAAATTATATGAAACTTTTAATTTTTTATTTTCCTTTATATACTCATATTTAAATGGATATAACTACTGAGAATGTACTATTGTTCCTATTTTTCTTAACGGTTCAATTATACTTAAAATATTAATGACACAATTTGTATTATATTGGTAGAGGATGATGATGCCCTTCTCAAATGAACGGAGTAATAATAAGTGAATAATGAATTGTTAATCCTGGATATTGTGAGTTTGTAGGAGGTACATGTATATCTAATAGATGATGAAAAATTTTTAGCAGATATTATTTGAAATCATAATATCCATGTGGATAGTGAACTTGTCATAGTTATAATTATACAAACATTTAATCAATGCTATCAATATTTCACCATGAAGAGTTAACAGAAAAAAGACAACCAAAAATAAAGAAAGAAAAACGAGAGTTCGTGGTGTAGAAGGTTATACATAGTATATTAGGAAGAGTGCTGCCTAAGTCAAAAGATTTGGCTTCCAGTTCTGGATTCAGGTAACCTTGGTTAATTCATAACTGATGATTTGTAGGTTTCCTTTCAATTCCCACATTCTTTGATTTTTTCTGAAATATACCAGGGATGGAGCTCTCCAGCTCCTTGTATTTAAGTGTTTTATTCATTTTGCCTTCTTTCAGCACAACTTGTTTAAAAATCAGAACTTAATATCAGTGAAAATATTTCATTGTCTGTCACTGTTACTTGAGTTTGTTGAGACACTGGGTTGTTGGGAAAAATGGAAACATTAGATGAAGGGTGGTGTTTTTATAGCAAGAATGAGATGATTAAAACACTGAGCCATTGAGATAGCGGGTCCAATAGAAAGAAGGAAATAATAGTAACCAGTTTTAGTGGTTGGGTAGGAAAACATTATAAAAGCTAATCAGTAAAAGAATTCTGGACCAGCTGCTACTATATTCCAATTGCATATTCCTTCTTAGAGTGACTCTGTATCCTCCAAATTCCAAAGCTTATTTTCTCTCTAATGAGGATATGGGGGATTTAAAGCTGGCTTCTCCAAATCTGGATTTCAGCAAAATCTGTTTGTTACTATCACAAAAAGAAATATGTCCCAAAGCAAGCATATCATAAGGACTACAAAGAGAAAAAAGCCCACAATTTGGGTTAGACTACCTAGGGTTAGAGTTCTAGTTTAGTGTCCTACTAGTTGTTTTATGAAACTGTGAAAAATCATCATCTGACGTTCAAAAGCAGCATTTATAAAATGTGAACAATTTTGTCTGTTTTCATTCATCCCTAGTAGGAAAATAAGTGTTGAATATGACAACTTAAAGTGCTTGTTATCTGGAGACTGATATATGCTTGTGAGCTAATTTTTATATTCATCAGTTTAGCCAGTCTAGTATGACCATTGATGGATATAGATGAAAATTGAGGAAAATTGGGGAATTGAGTTGTGTTCCCAAACCCGATGCTAATTAAGAAAAAAGCAAAAAATTCCACAAAACTCTTAGTTCCTCCAGCTTCAGAATAGATCATCACAGGAACATTAACTTCTCTGTAAGATGCTGTTCACTCTTCTAACTTCCATCTCCACCTTCTGCTTCTTTGTAATCACTGCTTCTCTCACTCACATTACGAGTTCTCTAAATGCCATCCAACTCATGATACAATTGGAACTGAATTCAATATCTAATGTATACAATGCAGATTAATGCTTTTCTTTTGTCATTGTTCTTATCAGGTCTAATGTTGATTTCCTACAAAAACATCAAGTAGCATCAATGTTTCAATGTTTTTTTTTAGAGTACCCCCAAATATTTAATATTATACAAGTCCAAGATGTAATGATCTTCTGCAGCGCATATGATTTTTAGTTAGTGCCAAACCAGGGGTTGTAATCCTAATTTTGTACAGACATCTTCCTAATGCCTCCCAATGTAAATTCAGAAATTGTCATATATCCAAATGGTCATCAGTCAGTAGGAATCATCTTGCAGTGCAAAACATTATTATTACCAGGTTGAAGAGTTTTCATTCATTTTATAAAATTCATTTCAAACTATACCTTGTAATATAAACCTCTAATTTCATTTTATGGAAATAAGTGAATTTGCTTAAACAGAGAAGGAAAGTTTGTAAATATGCAGCCTAAACATATCTATTGTGAAATTGTGTGTAATTCCCAACAGAAGAGCTTCAGACCACGTTTTTGTGTTTACTTAGGCTATTAAATGGTTATGCCAGGAAGCAAGAGTGTGGGGTGAGGACGAGTAAAGAAAGGATATAAAGAAATATGAAGCATGTTACTGTGGCAACTGTGGCCAACTGGGGCTGATTCTCCTTAGAACTTTCTGAGAAGTGTATGGAGTGCTTGACAGAACTGCCTACCTGAAGGTAGATCATGACAAAACTCCTTTCCTTATTGGTTGAGTACCGCCCTTGGTGTGTTAATTTCCTAGGCTTATGCGTGCCTACTGAACAAGATTTACTTTGCTCAAGGTGAAATGTTGTCAATATTTTGAAAATCAAAGCTCAATTTTTACTGTCCACCATAGATTCCACAAGAATTAGGAGCCAAGAGGATGCATGGTGGGACATTAGACACATTATTATGAATGCGTTTTGTGAACTTCAGTGATAAACCACCTATACATACACTGTTTAAATCATGCAGAACCCAGTATTATTATTTTTATACCTACACTTCCAATTATATTTTCAGATTTGGAAAACCAGAATATACATAAACTGGATCCTCTTATTTATGTTTATGTCAAAACTGCAAATTAATGTGAGATTTTATTCTATTTGCAAGCCAAGTTTGCCTGCAGAGCTTCCTAGATCTGAGAAGACATGAGACTTTGGGTCATAGATAAACTACTTTATTACTCACAGGACTGCAGGCAGCATGAGCTCCACACTCAAATTGGTTCCTCTCTTTTTTCAAAAATCATTGAAAGATAAAGAGCAGCACAAGGGTGTTTATATTCTGGAGAAATCCTCTAGGGCAGTTCTGAAAGATCATTAATGTCCCTTCCTTCCTCATACCTCCCATAGTCTAAGGTTATCTCCTCCAAGTACAGGATTTTTGCTCTCCGTCCAGCTCATAAGTCTGAAGTGCTATAACTTCATCTTTTTTTCTTCCCGGTGGTCTCCTATTTCACCCAGAGATTATCTAGAAGAGTCAAATGAAAGAGGTGCCAAAGTATATTTATAAACTGTAACTATAACTAGTTTTAATGTCCTACTTCTCATCCTGAACAGGTTGCCATCCAGAGACTATAGACATTTAGATGGGTCTGGGATCGGGGCGCCTGGGTGGCGCAGTCGGTTAAGCGTCCGACTTCAGCCAGGTCACGATCTCGCGGTCCGTGAGTTCGAGCCCGCGTCAGGCTCTGGGCTGATGGCCTCGGAGCCTGGAGCCTGTTTCGATTCTGTGTCTCCCTCTCTCTCTGCCCCTCCCCCGTTCATGCTCTGTCTCTCTCTGTCCCAAAAATAATAAACGTTGAAAAAAAAAAAAATTTATAAAAAAAAAAAAAAAAAAATAGATGGGTGTGGGATTGCCATTATAGGGTAAAGAAAGACACATTGTGCTGAGAAACTGTCAGGAAGAAATCCTGGAATTTCTAAAGTCTATATATAATGCCCTATAACCCTCAACCCCCTTTCCCCTTAGACTGTATCATAGTCACAGCCAACAAGTTAAGTGTTCTAGTGTATGTATTCTAGGTCACAAGAAATTTATCATCACAGCATAGGCTCCCCTAAGTTTCAAGTAAGCAATGTAAAGGTGGCCCCAGGTGGATGATATGCACATAGTAAGTCTGTATTATAGCTGAACAACTCTGAGTTTAGGAAACCACAATTTTATAAGGCCACAGGTTAGCCACTGGCTCAACTTTTACCCTGGAGAGAGGGATTATCTTTATTATTCTGATCAAGCAGTGAATCTGCCCCCTGCCCCAGAGGGAGACACTTATCTCTGTCTTCTCAGGCTGTTTGCTTTACAAACATCCTTGAAAGGTAGTACAAATAAAGGTTGTCAATGCCTTTGCTTAAAACAAAGAGAAGAAATTTCAGAGATTAAAAAAAAAAAAAAAAAAAAAAAGGTGAGAGTTCCAATAGAGAATTGTGTCCATATATGTTGTTGATTTTGGTAGTGGCAAGCTAGTCCTTCCAACTGAAATGACTATCTGTCCTGTCAGCTATGTTTCAAAATAATACAGCCTGAGAAGAACTTGCAAATGAATATTGAATTAGAAATAAAAGATGGCTATTTGACAAATTTACTTCTGTTCATTTATATTTTTATCTTATTTATCCCTAGTGTTTATAGTAAGAAGGAAAGTGGAACTTCCATTTCATAATTTTTTATGAGTACATGTACAAATAGTAACAGCTAAGTTGGAAATAAATCAAAGGTAATAGAGAAAACCATTGAACTGTATTACTAATTTGCCTCTATTTTAGGCAAATAATTAAATTAAAAGTATCTTTTATTGTATTGTATTTAATACTTTTATTTGAAATACTTTGACTCTCTAAAAATTGGAAGATTAGTAGAAAGCTCCCATAAACCATTCATGCTACTTCTGCTAATGATAACATCTTACATAACATAAGAAATAATTAAAACCAGGAAATTTATTTTGGTACGATATTATTAACTCAACTATGCAACTTATTCAGATCTCATATGCACACTTTTTTAGTGTATAGTTCTTTGAAATTCCATATATGTATATGGAATATAATACAACCATCACCAAAATCAGGATACAGAACACATCCATCACCACTTTATAACTCTCCTTTCTTTTTTTTCCTTTCCCTGGCCCTAACCTCTGGCAACCACTGATCTGTTCTGATCACTATACTTGTGACTTCAACAAATATTGCTAAATGGGAGGTTACTTCAGCTAAAAACTTTGAGACTGTTTTTTTTGTTTGTTTGTTTTCATTCAACACGAGTTCTCTCAAGATCCATTCATGTTGTGCATATTGGTGGTACATTCTTTTCTATTGCTGAATAGTATTCCATTGTAGATATATAACACATGTTATTTACCCAGTCACATGTAAAATAACCTTTGGGTGGCTTTCAGTTTGAGGCTATTGCAAATAAAGCTACCATGAACATCCATGCACAGGTTTTCATATGAACATAACTTTTCATTTTTTCTGGGATAGATACCCAGGAGTATGACTGCTGAGTAAATGCATGGTAAATTCATGTTTAATTTTATTCTAAAACAAAAAAACAAACAACAACAACAAGAAACCCTGCCAAACTGTTTTCCAGAGTCTGTACGATTTTCCTACTGTATGAGATCCAGTTGCTCAACATCGTTTTCAGCACTTGAATTACCAATATTTTTCTTAAATTTATTTTAATAATTCTGGTAGGTATGGAGTGAGATCTTATAATAGCCTTAATTTGCATTTCTCAAATGGCTAGCGATTTTAACATCTTTTATTTGCTATATTCCTATATTTTTAAGTGTAATGCTATTTATTTGTTATAACCAAGCTACATTGTGACTCTAAACAATAGGACTTCTTTTGCCCAACTGATTGATTGATTTCTTATCCTTTAAGAGGCTGTATTTAATTTTGTTCTTATTTGGGAAGTTTATACTTTTCAAGCATTTTAATTGCCCCAAAACATTGGACTAACACACAGTTGCCTTTTGATTTCATTACTTTCACTTTTTTTGTACCCTACGGTCTCTTATGTTCCTTTAAATACTGCCCTGATTTAGATTGGGTTAGCACAATTTATGATCATGTACTGCTTAAATTATTTTCCTTCTCATCCTCTTCTTATCTGTTCTAATAAACTATAACGTTACATTAGAGGTTTACAATAATGTGGAAAGAAGAAGACTATATTAGTTTACTAAAGTGAGACCTATTTAAAAATATGTGAAAAACATTACTGTTTTTAATGAAATAGGAGATTAGCCAGGGGTCAAGTAGGTAAGTACTTTCTGTAGAAAAGAGCCTGACTTTATGCATTCATTTCCTTCTTCATTCAATCATTCTGCAACTACTTTACTAAGCACTGATTTTGTCACAACACGCTATGGAAAATACCAGTGTGTAGGACCTTTATATCCTTCAAGGACTTTACAAGGAATTTGGGGTGGAACTGGTTATAAGAAGTAATTAAAGGGGCGCCTGGGTGCGCAGTCGGTTAAGCGTCCGACTTCAGCCAGGTCACGATCTCGTGGTCCATGAGTTCGAGCCCCGCGTCGGGCTCTGGGCTGATGGCCCAGAGCCTGGAGGCCTGTTTCCGATTCTGTGTCTCCCTCTCTCTGACCCTCCCCCGTTCATGCTCTGTCTCTCTCTGTCCCAAAAATAAATAAATGTTGAAAAAAAAATTTTTTTTTAAAAAAAGACAGTAATTAAAAAGTAACACCAGACACTATGGACTATAGATAAAGACTCCAGGTTGATGTTACTAACTGCCTTACACTTTACCAATTTAGGCGTTATTGTGTGTTTTTTTTAATGTTTTATTTATTTTTAGGAAGAGAGGACAGAGCATGAGCAGGGGAAGAGCAGAGAGGAGAGGGTGACACAGAATCCGAAGCAGGCTCAGGCTGTGAGCTGTCAGCACAGAGCCTGATGAGGGCTCAAACTCACGAACTGTGAGATCATGATCTGAGCTCAAGGTCAGATGCTTAACCGACTAAGCCACCCAGGCGCCCCACCCCCACTTTTTTTTTAATCTGTAAACAAAGTACCTGAATGAAAAATTTCAATATTCACATCCTAATATTCAGAAACTGGAAGTCAGCGAAGTTGATAGTCAGGAGTCTTATAGCTGACAGTTAGGATTCCCTACTGTTCAAAAAAGCATAAAAAGAATTATGTTGTGGCTGCTTAGCACCACAGCAAGAAAAGGAAAAGAGATGTGCGTTAAGCCATGACATGGATTATCTTTGTACGTACTTAAAAGAAGCTCATAATAAGTGATAGGTTGCTCTCTCATGATGGACCACGAAAGAACAAAATTGAAAAGCAAGTATCTTGCAGAAAGGTTGAACATGACTCAAGAAAGACCTGGGTTGATGTCAGTAGTAGTATTTCGGTCACAAGCTTTCTCTATGTTTCACTAATTTGGTCTATAAAGGAACAGAATTTATCTTTTCTATGTACTTAAAAAATAAGACAACATGACATTGATTTTAATTATGTTGAATACCTGCTAAGCAGTATATTTATATATTTTGCATTCTATGTTGTGATTCGAATTCAGCTGACCCTTGCCATCATATTGCACAAAACTGCACTGATATTATAAAATTATTTCAGAGAAAAAAAATAACCATTGTGTATTAGAAGCAGGAAAGCAAAAAGATGTGGGATAAAATATAGGTTTAATTTAACAGGTTAAAAAGAAAAACATGTATTGATATAATTCGTGTGAGTTTAGTCATTTAATGACTATATTCAAACATCAGTTCTTCTGTATTCAGTGAGAAAATAGGAATATCCTATCCTCTATTTCACACAGTTAACATAGCTAGTCATTAATAGAATATATTAAAACATGTTTAATAGCTAGACAAAGTGATTGGCTAGTTATGAGAGCTGGTGTATTTGCAAGTCTAAGTAAACAACATGCATGCACAATATGAAAACAATAGTTTTTTTGTTTTTTGTTTTTTTGTTTCCTGTGCAGACTTCAATAACTGTCATTTACCCCTGCCTAACCAATGACAATAACATGAGTTACATCAATGGGAGTTTTAAAGATAAAATAACTTAATGATTTTTGTTAGCTGATCCTATGTTCATAGAATAAGTTCTTACATAAGTTTTTGCCTGAGGTCACTCAGTAAGATTTAACAAATGATATCTAGGTTATTGATGAGGAAATTTTTTTCTAGCACGCTATTTTTATGCTTAATTAATGAAAGGAATATGCCTAAGTGAGATTTGTTAGCTTTTGTTGACAAAGATCTTGCTCATGATAGGTTTTTGTTATATGTCTGAATGAATAAAAATGTCAAAAAATCTATGTCTACACACTTATATGTATCATTAAAATTTTTATATTATACTAAACAGTAGGTGGTAAAAATGTTAAGTTTCTATTTCTGATTCTGTAGCAACTATCCATGTGACCTTGGTTCATTAGGTCTTCTCTCCTGACATCCCTTTTTCCTCATTCCACCAAAGGAGGCAAGACCATTCTCCAAAATGTCTTTTCAGTTTAAAGATTTTTTCCTATTAATTTGTAAATTTTATAGAAAATATGTAAAAGAAAAATATACATAAAATTAATAATTAGACATTATTTATGTCCCAGAATAAACTGTTAATATACTGTATTGCCATCACAATTTTTTATATATAATGAATAAACTTTTATATGCATGTTTTATAAATTTCCAAAGCAAATTAAATTGGATGTTATGAATACTGTATATATCCGTATAATTTTATAAATTTAAAAGCAAATCATAGGTGACAAAAGCACCATTGTTATTAACTACCTATACAATATAATGCTCTATACAGTGAAATGCAACAATAATTATTTTCCTATTTGTTAGACTTGTGTAGGGTGGATGAAGTTGGGACTGAGAACAAGATTTTCATTGGGCAGGATTGTCAAGTATTCTGTTACATTTTACCAGTCCAAAATGATAACTGATGTTGAGATTTTTTCTAGCAGATATTTATTCACTGTGACTCTGCTTTAAAATTTGCATTTACTTCAACTACCTTGTTTGCAACTTTGACTTTTAAACAGAAAAAAAGAATTATCAAAATTCCTAATTGCGTATCTACCAGTGGGTTTCTTACAATAACTTTTGCTTTTACATTTATCTGTGAGAACTCTTCATTCAGCATTGCAGTGTAGTATTTTGGTGTTTGTTTCTAATTCCTACTCAGAAGTATGGTTTGTGAATTGATTTGGGAGGGGATGGAGGGAAGGACCAGCACTCTGAGTCCTTCAAAGTCCAGCTCTCATCCCTAGAAGGGCCACCTGCTGGGTTTTCTTTTGACATGGACCTGGGGTTTCTGAGTGAGGTGACAAATAGGTCAGGAGACACAGAACCTGCTTCTATTTTCTCTCTGGTTCCTGGTTGTTTTAGTTTTGGTCAGAATATGTAGGTTGGTCATTTTGTTTCTCATTCAGTTTTATCAGTCATATGGCAATTTTTTTAAGTTTATTTACTTATTTTGAGAGAGAGAGAAGAGAGCACATGATTGGGGGGGAGAGAGAGAGAGAGAGAGAGGGAGAGGAGAGGGAGAGAGGAGAGAGAGAGAGAGAGAGAGAGGAGGAGAGAAAGAGAGAGAGACACTCCCACGCAGGTTCTGCACTGTCAGTGCAGAGCCTCATGCGGGGCCTCAAACTCACAAACCACAAATCATGACCCGAGGCGAAATCAAGTCAGACACTTAACTGACTGAGCCAACCAGGCATCCCAAGAAAAGTAGTATTTAAAAGTATGTTTCCAGCATTGGTCATAGTTAAGCATTTAAACAATTCGAAGAGATGATTCTGGTTCCAAATGGTAGGATGTGGGATATTTGTTTCTGGTTGAGTTGCATGAGAAATTCTGTGGTGTGTCGGTAACAGGGTTGCAGACAATATACCCCGTTGTAGTAGTAAGTAGTAGTAGTAGTAGTAGTAGTAGTAGTGGTATTTAATGTATTTTTTTTCAGTCCTACTAGCTTATAACCAATTGAGCTGAATAAGTGAACAAAGAGAAAACAACACCACCAAGAGTTTGTGTTCCCTGGGTATACCATGCAGCCTAATATGGAGGACCTGTCTCCTCATTTCCATTTCAGCCTGTTTCTGGACCATAACTGCATTTATTTCAACCTTTTCTGGTGTGTGTGTGTGTGTGTGTGTGTTTTGCCTCACAAAGACCAGGTAGCAAATTAACAGCACTAACCATTAAATGGATGGCAGATATCTCCATTCCTTAACTCTATTCTTCTACTTGAAGAAGTTTCCAATTCATTTTGCTTCTTTTGTTTGCTTGTCATTCTCCCTTCTCCTATATATATTACCAGAGATTCCTCATTTCCTTGTTCACAAATTCATCTTAAATCCTAGGACTAAGACTATACATATATTGATTTTGCAGCTCTTTCCTGATTTTCCCATGTGCCACAAATATGTCCAATTTTTAATCATTTAACAAATTTAGAGTGACTCAGCTATATGAGGAATAGAAGATGTAAAAAAAACTACCTATCTGCTTTCTAAAAATTATATTCTTGTAGCAAGCATAAAATATGCAAAGAAATAACTGAAATGTTTTGGTAATATAAGAAAGAATATAAGAGCTATAAGAAAAACTATTTAAAGATAGGTGAATTTTTGTTGCTACTACTTAAATCTTGATTTCATAATAGTCTTTAAGCTGATCCTTAAATAATGTCTAGGATTCAATCTTATCATCATCTCTTTTTGGGTTAAAAGTCTTTAAATATTTGAGGTAAAAACTAGAAAAGTCTTATGTGAAAGTAGATACACTCTACCTAGATTCCTGAGGTTTAGATTCTAGAAAGAAAGTATTAAATTCTAATATGACAAGAACAATACTAAACTTATTAAGAAACCTTTGGAAACAGTGTATATGTGTCTGCTTGTGTGTACTAGAATACAATAGGCACACAAAAATGTGCTCTGTCCATACATAACACCATAATTCCATCTGTTTATTTATTAAAGATGATATGTTAAGAGATTTGAGAATGAACCTGTTGGAGTAGTTTTAGTTTAGGGCAAAATCTGACTGGAACAATGAGGCATAGAGTATTGCTCTGGGGTTGAAACTGACAAAACCTGAGCCTGGCTTATTTGCAAAGTCCCTGCTATTCCTCTCTAGCCAGCGCACGCGCTCTCTCTCCATGGTCTCTCTCTGTCTCTCTCTCAGCCGTGATGATATTTGCATGGACATCATTGTGAGTCTGGCAATTTGTCTTTCACTCTGTTTGTATTTTCTATTTACTGGTGATGCTTACATTCCTCACTCAGAACATGTGTCCTTTGGGGGAAGAGAAATGGAGTGGTTATTTAGAATAATTATTCCTAAGTGATTTTTTCCCCAAAATATTGTTAGCCTTCTCAAAACTCCACAGCTACTTCAGTGTAGAGAATATAAAAGAAAAACTTTGAAAAGCTAGCACTAAAGGCTAATATTGTGCTAGATTTTCTATAGATATCCTTCTTACAATTCTGTGAGAGAGCTTTTATTATTTGTTTTATAAAATCAAAAGTTCAAAGAGTTTGCACAGGTTTATAAGTGCTGCATATATTAATTAAGTAACCCATGTTTCTCCTCTATAATGTTTCATAAATAATGAGAAATGATTTGAAGAAGTTAGCAAAACATATATCAGAAGCAATTAGATCTCTTCTTTCTGTGTCACACATTTGGACAGACCAAATTTATTCTAATCTTTCAAAACAGATTTATACACTGAAAAAAAGCTTGACAATAACATAGTCTATTTAAATTAGAATTTGTTTCTATGTTTGTGCCAACATTAAAATGACCTCTTGCCATAGGTCTAAGCTTCAATTAAATCAGTCAAAAACAGATTTTTTTTCTCCATATCTTGTTTCCTTTAATGCTTGTTTGAGAAAGGGCACTAACTAGATTATGTTCTGATGACAGAAGTTAGAAATGAAAACAATTAGTTGTCCACGATGTGCCAAGTCTAGATGTCAAGCAAGGATGGATGTATAACCAAAAAGGGGATATTAAAAGACATTGAGCTGATACTAACTAGTGAAGACCCAGCATATATGGCAGCAGTATAATTTATTGTTTTTTGAGGGATTGAATCATAGGACTAAAAATGAAGCAATGAAGTGTGATTTAGGTGATATGTAGTGCTAAAAAAGTTAATGAAAAATGAAAATAGGAAGCCATTGTTTCCTAGGAATACCCATTAGGTAGGTTATAAGACATTTGGGTAGAATAATATACTTGACTATGATATAGGACCAGCTGACAATTTCATAGCGTGATGTACGTGGTGAAAATAGAATAACATTGACAAATATGCTTATTAGTAAGTCCTGCCTCCTCAGAGTGTTATTGTACATGTATGACTTGTTCTGGCCAATGAATTGTGAGAATTATATCAATTATAATTTTTAGAACTAGTGTGTGATTTACCGCATTCCCTTTTTCTGTCTTAGCAATTATGGAAGCATGAATTTAAATGGAACACCCATCTCTCTAAGAATCTAAATGACTACAATGTATAGATCCTCAAGAGCCTTCATGTAGCCTCAGCTAGAAACAAACTTTTGTTTTAAGGCATTGATAATATGAAGTTGTTTGTTACTGCAGCATAACTGTGCCTGTTCTGTCTAATATTTATATTGTGAATTCCTTCCTTACCACTGTATCTCTACTATCTAAAATAGTATCCAATATAAATATTTATGGAATTAGTGACCGACTTAATAAATGATAACATATAAATATTTGTTGCCTTCTTTGTGTGTGCAAGCTAAGGATAGCCTAGCAAAAACAAAAAACATATAAAAGCCATCTGGAAATAAGGAAAAATTATTTACATAATTTATGGGCTAGAAGTAAGTGCATTTTACTGGTAGAAGGCAAAGGTTAACACTAATTGAGCTAAGGAGCAGGAATAAGAATCTTGGGACCTCCATTAGTGAAGTAACTTGAGGCTCTTGCCAATCACAGGGCTAGCACTAGGGATTTGTGAGGTGAAAAGATTCATTTTTTTTTCTTTTACATAGAAAATGCTGCATTAGGAATTTAGTTGTGCTTTGTGTGATTCTAGGTGTGAAACTTTTACATAGCAAGGAAACATGAAATGGAATTGTAAATTGCTGAGTAGTCTTTCTTATTCAGACAGATTTTTTTGTCTTTGTGTTAGAAAAAAGGAGATTTGGCAGCCAGCCATATAATTAGAATTAACCTTGGCTGTGAAAGCATGACAGATGAACTAGCCTGGTCACTCTAATATTTGCCTTTCTGCATGTGGAATTCCTTTCTTAGACCATGGCATAGAAGGAAATGTTCCTCTTTTGAAATTTTTCTCTGTATACCAGTCATGTTGTTTCCTCAGGACACATCATAAAGATATGCCACTGAATACTCTAATTGTGGCCTTCACCAGAGCTATGAAAAACCACCCCCCCCCAAAAAAAACCTAATCTATACCTCATTGGTCAGAATCTCAGATTTTAATAAAAAACAGAATTCTAGTCAGTTGAGTGATTTTTCCAATATTTTTCAGCTTACTTTTCTTTGACAGTCATGGGCCCTGTAAATTGAAAATATATTCAAAACATTTGAGCTAAATTAGTTTAGCATTTTACAGTTAAAATAAAAAACTGCTGTTTTCTCAGAGGACCACATACCACCACTGACAACACTCTCCCTCCCCATACACCAACATCACCTCACCAAAATACTTTTTTTCCCCTCTCTCTACTGAGTATTACTCCAAATTATCTGAAAGTTTAAAATTCAAACTCAGCAGGTGTCAAACTCCCAGGAGAGGAAATTATGCAGAATTTAAAGAAAGTCATTTATGGGGTGCCTTGGTGGCTCAGTCCGTTAAGCATCTGACTCTTGATTTCAGCTCAGTTCAGGATCTCATGGTTCATTGGATTGAGCCCTGCATCAGGCTCTGTGCTGCTGGAGTAGAGCTTGCTTGGGATTCTCTCTCTCCCTCCTATTCTCTCTCTCTCTCTCTCTCTCTCTCTCTCTCTCTCTCTCACACACACACACACACACACACACACAATAAATAAACTTAAAAAATAAAAATAAAGAAAGGAATTGGCCTGGCAATTGTTTTGACTATAGGTAACAGAGCATTTTCTGTTTCGGTCCAACTCCATCAATGAAACTTGAGTCGATGGAAGTCATGTCCAATGACATTGAGAAGGCTCTCAGATTTAAGGAAGGGGTTTGAATACTAGTTAGAACTGAAAACTGCCTTTAGGATAGGTTCTATTTCCTTTCATTTCCTGCTGTAGATAAATGAGGACCAAATATAGGAAACTATGAGGTCATTTCAGCAAATAAAAACTAACCCTCTCCTCTGAGTATCAGATACTGTGGTTATTGGTGCTAGAAATTTGCTCACTGTAATGGCTTTAAAGCATGGCTGCAAATTCTTTGACACTTTGATACTCCTCTCTCATTCCTCAGAGTGGGCTTGTCACTGCTTCAACCAAGATATTAGGAACGGAATTATACTAGGTGACTTCCGAGGCCAAATTCTAAGAGGTCAGGAAGCTTCCACCTTGTTCACTGTAACACTCAGTCCTGGGGCCCTGAGAGCCAGGCAGTAACTCTGAGTACCCTGAGGACGCCACACTGGAGAGGATGTCATAATGTACTGGTTAAGAACAAATGCTAGAGTCAGACTGTGTGGGTTTAAATCCTACTCTCCCAACAATCAGATATATAATCTTGGGGCAGTTAATTTCTATGTGTCTCGGTTTCTTCATTTATAAAATAGGGAGTAACAGTAGTCTGGAATCTGTTGCTTTACTAGTAGTTTATACAGTTGTTTAAAGGGCCAAATGTGTGGGATTTTTAAAACTTTTTATTCAATTTATTTAAACTAAAGATACAATCTTCCCATTCCTCCCACCACCCCACCCCTTGCAACCATTAATCTATCTCTGTATCTATTAGCTTGTGTTTTTTTTGTTTGTTTTTTAGATTCCACATGTAAGGGAGATGGGAGATCATATGGTGTTTGTCTTTTTATATCTGACTTATTTTACATAGCATAATACCGTAAAGGCCCATCCATGTCACTGCAAATGGCAAGATTTTGTTCTTTTTTATGGCTGAATAATATTCTAATGTTTATTTATTTTTGACAGAGTGGGGGGAGGGGCAAGAGAGGGAGACACAGAATCTGCAGCAGGTTCCAGGCTCCGAGCTGTCAGCACAGAGCCCAATGTGGGGGCTTGAACTCACACACCGTGAGATCATGGCCTGAGCTTAAGTCAGACGCTCAGCTGAGCCATCCAGGCGCCCCATGGGATTTTTTTATTTCTAAAAAAACACATGTCATCTGTTCACTAGAACATACTTACTTTTGAACAATTTTTAACATGTGAAACTGTGAACTTGAATATAAACAAAATCTTTAAAATAAGTGTTCCTATTGCTTCTACTATCCAGCTAAAACAACAGGAAAACAACTATTTTTACCCTTTTAGAATGGGATCTTGTATCAGTCAGGGTCCTGACAGGAACCTTACATGGTTTAAGAATTTAATAAAGCACCTGCTTGCAAAACAGAACATTTTAAAGGAGGCAATAAACGATGTTGACCTACTTAAGATGCAAGAAACAACAGGATGCTAGTACCACCCCTAAGCCTGAATGGCAAGAGGAGGAAGTAGGACCTTCAGAGCCCAGCGAAACCAGAAACCATGTGGACAGAGCTGCCTGAGACTGAGCTATAAACCTGGGGGGAGGTAGTCTCTACTGGAAAATGTGTCCCAGAGCAGAAAAGGAGAGTGGAAGAGAAAGTTCAAATCTCTATTTCTGTCTTCAAATCTCTCACTGGTGATCCTGATTGGTTGAACTCAAACAGAGGCTAGCTAGGGAAGGTTGGGGGTAGGGGCGCGATAGTATTTTGGTTCACTGGATTCAGCATCATGGGGCAAAGAGCAGAGCAGGAAAAAAGTGGGAATTGAGGCCCGAAAAGGGTTAAAAAAAATTAGCACAGCTCTTACTTTTTGTTTCTGTTTTCATATTTCAAACAAACGGTAGTAATTTCAGGCCCTTTCGAAAAGTAAAGTATAGCTGTAATTCTGTTGATGAAAAAGTATCTTCTGTGCTATCGATGTCATATTGCTGCCAAGAGAATGGAGGACAAAATATGTATTCACAAATATACATACACATGTGTTGTATCTACACACAGCCATATGTATTGTATCTTCTTGTTATCTCTACTTATCACGTGGCCTTCAACAAGACACGAATATTCCCCATGTGCTTAATCACTTTCTTTATATTTGTGAAATAAGAAATAGCTTTTTCTACAATATTCTCTGCAGTATGTTTTAAAGTAATTTCATTTATTGCTCTCTGACTTCTAAAATTTTTTAGGGAAACTAAAAAATTGTTACTTGACTTTTATAAATAGAACCAGTAACGTGGTAATATTGGTTTGCACGAAAAAACTGCTTATGCAATTATTCCAATTTAATGTGCTTTCATTGTATTTAAGAAAAATAGATATTCCCCCAAGCTTAGTGAGTATAAAAAAGAAATGTAAAAAAATTTGAAGCCCATGAAGGCCACTGAGGAAGGAGAATGAGCCAGGCATTAGAGAAAACAAAGAAAACAGAAAGAGTAATAGGTTGCTAGTGGGATGAAATAATGGTGAAACCTCGTAGAGGACATATTTTGTGCATCCTGTAATCCAAATGCCAATGTGACAAAAATTTAAAAAGAAAAAAAATGTAAAAAAAAAAAATCAATACTTTATGATTAGCAAACCAGCATGTTATATTTACTATACAGAGCTTTACACATCTTAAAAAATAGTTTATTACAACAATAATTGTGTATGTAGTATAGTCTAAATATCTGAGGAAAGGAGAGGTGCATTATTTCTGTGATGAGAAACTTTTTGGTAATCAGTACCTTTTACACAGTATAGTTCAACTTCTCAGCACAAACTGGAGGACTGTTAATAAAAGAAGGATATATTCTCAAAATGTTATTCATTTATATTATTAATTTATAATATTTTAATTGCTTATAATTTTGTTTTTATCGAGGTATCATTAGCATATAATAGTTTCAAGTGTACTGCTTATAATTTTCATAGCAAAAACTTGTTAGAATGAACTAATAGAGGTTGAAGGACATTATTAACATATCATTAGTTTATGTAAATCTAATACTGTCTGCATTAAAATAATAGCCATAGTGAGACTCTGAAAGCAAAAGGGAAAGTTATTTTCTTAACTTTTTTTAACAGTTAAATGAAGAAATCACTTGTGTAATATAAGTTAGAAAAGAGCTCAGGTTCTCTTTGGAGGCACAGTTAATTTGTCTGTTTGCTCAGCACTCAATGATTTTGGAGATATTAGTCAACAAAAAAAGTACTAATAGCTTTTACAAACATTAGGCTGAGAACCATTTTCCATTTAGTCTGTAGTTAGTTAATCGAGTGTATGTTCATTTGTCCATATAAGCTATAAAATCCTACAATGGAGATGTAATTATAATTAACATTGCTGACCAGTTAAAAGGCATAAACAGTAGTATGCCCATCAACATGCACTCTCTATTTGCTGACATTTCCAGTTATGCCAGATGGTGAATTTAATGATGGTGCCTTGTGGTGCTTCTAATGATTTTTGTGCCTGATGGTACTTTTATAGGGCCCGTCACATCATAGAAGGCTGAAGGGTGACTTAATAATGATCCTCAAGCATATGAAGGGTCATGAAGTATGGTTATGAAGTGACCAGCTGTTATTCATTCAAACGAGAAGGAATAGATTTTTGCTGTAACAAGAGCAATTGAACTTAGATGTTAAGTAGAACTTCCCAATAATAAAAGATATTTAATGAGAGGGGTGATGAAAGATGCTAGAGAATATTTTCTTTTTTTCTTGAGAAAAAATGTGCTCACTTGTATTAAAGCCAAGTTTGCTCTTATTTTGTAGATAATATTTCAGCTTCCTTTCACATCTATGACTATATTTTCATACTCCAATACAAAATGTATTCAAATACTGACTCTAACGTATTACTTGATGTCTAGTATATTAGTTGCTTAAATATTTTAGATCTTGATTTACTAATCTGCAAAATGGAAATTAAATTTTATATAGACATTTGGGGACAAGTGTAAAATGTGTTAGCTATAAGGCAGGGTTGAATTTGTTTCTTTCATTTCTCCTCCATGAAAATGAGGCCAGATAGGTCAAAGATGTCCTTTTAGTCAGATTTTTTTTTTTTTTTAACTTTAGAGGACCAGAATAGTGGAGACCTGTGTAATGGTAGGGAGTATTATAAAACCCAACATCTTTCCTATACAGACACTAATTAGGGATAGTTATCCTTCATAACATTAAATGTACCGTGTTCGAAAAGGTAGAGGAACTTTTTCTAGTTTAGGCTCCTGTAATTACTAGTAATATAACCCCCAAATAACTCATTTAAAGCCTCTGATTTTTATATTGCTCCCTTTGTAAAATATGTTAGGGAACCTGGCATTGACAGATAAATTTTGATACCACCCTTGTCATGGGGAAACAAAAGACAGTGTTAGAAGGTTGGAAGAGATATAGCTCAAAAGGTCCAGAGTAGAATTTTCTGCTTCAGTGGTTTATTTGACCTTGTGTATCAAAAGAATAAAGACAGTTGTAACCAATGTGAAGAGAAGGAAATGACACCAAACCTCAGTGTACTCACTTAGAAACTCTTTGACAAATAATATGTTCCAGGCACTGTTCAAGATACTAAGAATTTGTCACTAAGTCCAAAAAATTCTGTCTTCATGGGGTATTGAGGGAAAAAAAATCAACAAATAACCACAAAATAATAAGAGAATTTCAAGGGATGATGTACTGGGGGAAAAAAAATCAGACAGTTGAGGAGATGATAAGATAATGAGTACAGGGAAGGAGGGAAGTGAGTCTATGGTCCATGAAGGCTTCTAGGCTCACATATGATACTTGTTATCTGTATAGCAGGAAGAATTCAACTATGCAGAGTTAGATAATGGGCCAAGTTAAAGGCTAGACGTAAGGATTCAGTCTATTGCCACATTTCTCAATCAAATTTGTGGAGCTTTAAGGTATAACATTGGCAAAGTTTGGTTACATTCTGTTCCTGGCTTTATTAGTTACTAATTGGTCCCTGCTTATCGATTCCGTATTAGGTAAAATGTAGGAGAGGGAGCAGAAATGTTATGAAAAATTTATTATTTTCACTTTTCTCCTCTCAAACACTATGATTCATTCCTATCTTGTCTATTTCTTGTTCTTATAGATTTAAAGATGAAATGAGATAATGGATAGGTAACCAGTTCACTTAGGATTACTCAGTGGGATATTATGAAACGATTTTATTTTTTTCTAATGCTTTCAGTCATGCTCTGTTTTGATGTCTACTTTCCTTGTCTCGTAATGATATTGTAGGCAGATACCACAATTTCTCTGATCTCTTTCAGTTATTAAAACCTAACCCACTCTAGTTAAATATTCAAATCCCATGACTTTTTAAAAACTTCATTGTCGGGGCACCTGGGTGGCTCAGTGGGTTGGGTGTCGGACTTCAGCTCAGGTCATGATCTCGTGGTTCCTGAGTTCAAGTCCCTCACTGGGCTCTGTGATGATAGCTCAGAGCCTGGAGCCTGCTTCGGATTCTGTGTCTCCCTCTCTCTGCTCCTCCCTTGCTCGCATTCTCTCTCTCTCTCTCTCTCTCTCTCTCTCTCTTCTCTCTCAAAAATAAATAAACAGTAAAAAATTAAAAAAAACAAACCTTCATTGTCTTCTACTCTGGGCCTTAGTCTGCAATTCTAGTACAACAGGGAAATTCCCAGTCGATACCTAGACTATATTTGAGTTTTTAGACACCTAAAAAATTTGATTTTTTTTTTAGGGCACCTGGGTAGCTCAGCAACCAACTCTTGATTTTGGCTTAGGTCACAATCTTGCTGTTCTGGAGTTTGACCCTTCATCTGTCTCTGTGCTGTTTGGGCTTCTGTCCTCTATCTCCCTCTCTCTCTCTGTCCCTCCCCTACTTGTGCTTGCTCGCCCGCTCTCTCTCTCTCTCTCTCTCAAAAATAAACACATAAACATTAAAAAAAGGGCTGTTAGCACTATAAAATGAAAGGTATAGTAGTTATTAAAGATGGCATTTTCAATTCATGAGTTACTGTATGCCAAAGCTTAGAAAAGAGAGAACGTACCATGATGGTAGTCAACCAGGAAGCCTAATTCTGTGCAAATGACTGCAGGAGCTTAAAGTCAAAACTGAAGCCCATGTTTATAGACAGAGGAGGAGAACTGCTAGAATAAGTCCAGTCATTATATTTTACCTAAAAGTCTAGAACAGCTGTCAAAATGGCAACCTCTTTTCAGCATTGAGAGGCCTATAATGAATGAGACAAGTATCTAGTGAGAAAATGGCAAGATTCTTTCACATCTCAAATGTGGAAATCAGGACATGGCAGGTAAAGGAGTTTGGAAGGTAATTCGCATATTAAAAAAATGGATTTTTGTTATAACGTGCCAGATTGTTAATGCTTTATAATCAATTTCGAAAGAAAATCAATAACGGTTGTTTCTACTGCATTTAAAAAAAATGTACCATTTTGTGTTTATTACACACTATAACATTTATAATCCTATTGGTTGGTATGTTCCTACATACACTGAGAAGCACCTAACAAATGCATTGAATGGTGAATTATTTCATTTCTGAAAAAAGAAAGTGGTTTAAATTAACCCAGCTATTTGTTTACATGCAGATTGCCATTTTTTCTGCTCATTAAAAATAGACTAAATGAGTTTTAAAAATTTTGTCTAGAATTAAAGATATAAAAAAGCAAGGTTTTTTTTTGAGACAGTTTGAGAAAATATGCATTTGAAAACTTTTCGCATATTATCATTTCTTTTTTTTTAAATGTTTTATTTATTTTTTGAGAGAAAGACAGAGTATGAGCTGGGGAAGGGCAGAGAGAGAGGGAAACACAGAATCTGAAGCAGGCTCCAGGCTCTGAGCTGTCAACACAAAGCGCGACGCGGGGCTGGAACTCTAAACCGCGAGATCGTGACCTGAGACAATGTTGGATGCTTAACGGACTGAACCACTCAGGCGCCCCTGCATACTATCATTTCTACAAACACTTTTCTTTCTATAAAAAGAGTAATCCAAATGTCAAGTTTATCATTTAAGTTAATAACCCATATGTATTTTTTACAGTACATATTTGCAGTATTTTTTTCTATTTTCTAAAAAGAGGGACTTTTATGTTTATTAAGACATTTTTTCTCTTCATTTAATGGATATGTGATTATTGTTCTGGAAATAAACAGGGAAAATTTTATTCTAGGTAATATCATTAGTAGATATATTCAAAAGTCTGAAAGCAATATCTTTATAGAGGAGATTGGGAAACTATATTTATCAAGATATGGTGTCACTGACCATGGCTTTCTTTCCTTGTGAGTGAAAAATACTCATTCCCTCTATATATCTCAAGGAGAAACATTCTCAAAGTTCAGTGTTTTATTAGTGTGAATAAGATAAATGAAACACAGCCAATTGTATGTATGTATGAATGTATGTACACATACATTTATGTACATATGTGCATAGTACAGATGAAGAAATCAGCTTTAGAAGAATGAAACAATGTATAGATATTTAAACAGAGGTAAAGTTACTTAAAACATTAGGAAATAGTACCAAGAAAGAAAATGAAAGTCATATAATTAATTATCTCAAACAGAATAAAAAATTAAATGTTACTGTAGTAACTAACATGGTCACCAAAACTTTGTAGCTAAAATTTCTTTGTCCTTGGAAACTGGCATGATCAGCTCCCAGATTATCAAGAACTTTTAAAGTATAAATAAAAATTTGAACTTCATTACGAAAATCTATTAGTTTTATTTGCCATGCTAATGTTATTTAAACAAAATTAATCCACATAACCTATGTATGATTATAAGGAAATAATTACTACTGAGACCATTTTTGCGCCTTCCAGGGTAGAGAATATGATCTTAAAAATCATAAGGAATCCCTGCTTTATTTTATGCAAAATAAGAAGCATTTATAGAAATGTAAAACATAATTTACAAAAATGTGAGTTTGGAGTAGAATGAGGGATGAAGAACAACATGATGAAGAGAAACATTTTGTTGCTTTTTTAAAAGTCTCTGGCACAACCAGTTCATAGCTTACTACTCTGCTTTGAAGTTTAAATTTATAAAACTTGTCACCAGATCCCAGGAATATAGTCAAGGTGGATCCAAGGTAGTGTTATATGTGCATTAAATGTCATCTGACTACTAGGAATATTTAAAAATCCCTGGGACAAGCATCAACCAAGGAGGTAGTAGATGAAGTCACTCAATACTGCTCTTGTATTATTGTTAACTACATTATTTTTAAGCAGCTTTTATATTAGTACCTTAAATATTTTTTTAATTTAATTCAAAATAACCTTGTGAGGTAGGTAGGATATTCTTTATGTTACCATTAAGAAAATTGAAGCTTAGAAAAGCTGTTGACTTCTTTCCAGGTTTTAGAACTACAGAAAGAGGTAAATGTTAGCCTTCATTCTGTCTGTTTCTAATTCTAAACCCTGTGCTAACTGTAGAGTAGAAAAGCTATACACCCTATAGTCTTTCACTTGATATGGGAATTGGATTTCCAATCTAATATTTTGTACTTTTGGAAATGCTCACCATGTAAGAGTTGCCTTGGATACACATGTAACAGAGATCTTCTTAGGTTTATCAAAGACAAAATTCATGGATAATTTATGATCCCTTGGTGAATGTTTTTTTCCCCTGTTTTCAAAAAAAGCATAATTCAAAGAACCTTACTTTCAGAACTATAGGATCCCAGAATAAAAAATAGTTTATTGTACCACTCTTGACAATTCTGATTAGATAACTTTTAGGTTGGTTTTGAGAAGTTGTAAGTTCTTGTGTTTGATAATAATTATAAGTGACAAAAAGATTTTTTTGCAAGATGTACATGTTTTAAGATGATGAAGTAATTCATTGTTTTCTCTTGTAATGCAAAGAATTTATAAATAAAGATCTTTTTTGGTTTGTGATATATTCATGTCAGAAAGAAAATACATTTTAGTTTTCAGTTCCTCTTTAGCTTAGCTTTATTTCCTTTGGCATAGATTTGTCCAAATAAATGTGCTCAGCATTATTAACTTGCTGTTTTGTTCCATTTATACTTTATTACTCTCAGTGCTTCAACAAGAGGTAATGATTATTCATACACAGAGAACTTGTTTTAGGTTCAACAAAAGTAGAGCCATAAGACAGAGTTAACCTCTCACTAGAGACTTTGTGAGTCCCTAGTATATTTTTTATCATCTTTATAGAGTAAGAAATATTCTTACTGCCTTTATCAGTTCCTGAATTTCAAGGCTAGAAACCAAGAACACCAACCACTTCTACTCTATAGACTTTGCCAACAGTTCCTAAAATTCTATGTTTATTCTGTTTTCTGAAGTCCTTAAGTATTCTAATATTTCCGGGCAGCCAGGAAGTGACATAATGACATTCTTTATCACCTGAAAGACTCTAGTCCTTAAGTCAGAAAGCAGGCACCAGATCAGTTTCTAGTAGGACTTTGTATTGTTTCCACATAAGAAAAGTACTTATTTATTAATTGTTGGCCTAGCATGTATAATTACATAGTACCTTTAAACATGACATTTTTGTCAAGGTCATGATTATTAAACTTATACAATAAAGTAAAACAAAACAAAAATTACATTGCCATTAAGTATATAGATTTAGTAAAGGTGGTTTATATTATTTAATATTTCTATATAATTTAACAAGGCAAATATGAATATATGTCATATTTTCAAAATAATCAAGATCGCAATTCTTTTGATGAATCACTATCTTATAACTTATATTAAGTTTTCCCATGAGATTTATTCTCCTCGGTTTGGGGGATAAGGTAGAAAAATGAACCATTCAAAGTGTATCTCATTCCAGATTACACAAATACAGTGTTGCTGCATTGAGAGCCAGAGGCTATGAAGAAAACAAAAAGATTTCCTAATATGTTCATGAAAGTTATAATCTTATCCACATTCACATTTCTCTTATCAATGCAATTCAGTCCTCTTCTCAAATTTTTTTTTTTTCTTTTGCCAGGTCTCGGATCAGTAGTCTTCTTTTTCATAGTCATCTGCTTTTGGACTAATGGAATCTTGGTTTGATCTCCTCTTAGAGTGTGACAGGTGTCTACTCATGGCACCAAATCAAATTAAATCACAAACTCAGTACCCAGAACTGGAGTGTGTATTTTCTCCAGTACCAAGTCAAGAACAGTTTGTACAGTCCTGTGTGAAGACTCATCTTTTGATATTAATTCAGAGGTCTCCACACCTGATCTAAAACACAAACCAGGACCCTTTATTCAAGTAAAAGGGAAGGGGAGGGACTGTGTGTTATAAAATTACATAGCTCAGTTTAAATTATTACAATAAACAGTATAATTAAGCACAGTGAATCTTCTATTGGAATATAATATGTAACTATTTCATGAAGATTTGGTCAATGATTATACATATGGTGAGAACATATTATGGAATACGAGGGCATTAACAGATCTCTAACACCTACCAGCCTATCCAGAGAAGTATATGTCCCCATCCTAATTAGAGCTTTACAAAGAAGCATATACAGTTTCATTGGCAAGAATATAAGTAAAAACTATTCTTAGTGACTCAATTTATTTCATTTTCTCTCTTTATGGATGCTAATGTGTTTAGAAGTTGTTTTGTAATCAATATTATTTCCTAATTAATATCCATAAAAATCTTTAAGTTAATTAAGGATGTGGGAATTGATTTAGGTTGACATTAGAGAGTAATATAATCACTACCCACGTAGTGTACTGGAGTGAGTCCAAAAAATATATCACATCATCTAAAGTTCAAATAAATACGGGTGCCTGGGTGGCACAGTTGGTTAAGCATCTGACTCTTGATCTCCGCTCAGGTCATGATTTCAAGGTTCGTGAGTTCGAGCTCTTTAATGGGCTCTGAGCTGATGGCATGGAGCCTGCTTGGGATTCTGATTGTCATCTCTGCTTCTCCCCCACTTGTGCTCTCTGTCTCTCTCTCTCTCTCTCTCTAAAAATGAATAATTAAACCTAAGAAATTAAAACGAAAGTAGGTGCGCCTGGGTGGCGCAGCCGGTTAAGCATCCGACTTCAGCCAGGTCACGATCTCGCGGTCCGTGAGTTCGAGCCCCGCGTCGGGCTCTGGGCTGATGGCTCAGAGCCTGGAGCCTGTTTCTGATTCTGTGTCTCCCTCTCTCTCTGCCCCTCGCCCGTTCATGCTCTGTCTCTCTCTGTCCCAAAAAT